>NC_137466.1:41443816-42043816 GCF_964235325.1 Thermobia domestica | reverse complement strand
TTTTAACCCAAGCAGAAGCTCGATTCGGGTAGTGATGTCAATCGGCTCGATTCGATTCAATTGAGCGAATAGCTCGAGCCGGCTTGGTTAGGATGAGCCATCGGCTCGGTTCAGTTGAGCAGATGGTTTGAGCCGGCTCGGTTACGACAAGCCATCGATTCGGCTGAATTCAGCCGATGGCTCGAGTCAGCTCGGTTGGGACGACTTATCGGCCCGACTCAATTAAGGCGATGGTTTGAGCTGCTCGGTTGGAATGAGCCACCGACTTGGCTCAGGTGAGCCATCGGCTCGAGCCAGCTCCGTTGAAACAAGTCTATCGGTTCGGTTCGACTCAGCTCAACTGATCCGATGGCTCGAACCGCTCGTTTGAGGTGAGCCATCACCTCGGATAGGATCGTATGAGCCATTGGCTCGAGCGGGCTAGGTTGGGTAAGCTGTTGACTCAGACCACTTCTTAGTTCGGCTCGATAGTGAATGTGCTGTGAGCCGAGCCACTCGAGCCATTGACAACCCTAAACCCGGGCCGAGAAGATTGGAACATTTTTGGCAGGCGAACCCGAACACTTGCTTCTGCGGAACTCAAATCTCGTGAACAATGTCCTTGCCTCCTAAAGACTTCTCGACGACCGATATCGGCAGTCAGCTTGTTTTTAGTATTAAGATACAAACCACCTATCTTTCATGGTTATACACGGCGTTATAATAATAATAATAATAATAATAATAATAATAATAATAATAATAATAATAATAATAATAATAATAATAATAATAATAATAATAATAATAATAATAAGTAGTAGTAGTAGTAGTAGTAGTAGTAGTAGTACATGAATTGAACATTTTACGAAACCTTCAGTTAGAGGGATGCAAAACTCAGCATATAAACTCTTCATGAAAAATTAGAAAATACATGCCTCAGTATTTTCGCATCAGCAGCGAGACTATATATATAAGATGTGTACCCACAGTTTAACGTGGGATCCGAACCACATGAGCTCCCACCGGGAATCGAACCCGGGTCTCCCATTCAGTATTTTCCAGAATTTCGTTTCTAAGAGGGGGAATGGAGATACTTTTAATATTCAAATTTTCCTGTCTGTTTTTTTTTAAAAACTACTCAATGTGAGGATTTGCTTAAGTTTAAGCTGAAAAATTCGGTATATGGAATGAATTGAGAACAAGGAAATACATATTTCAACGTTCTCAAAAATTTCGCTCCTGATTAAGGAAAGAGGTAATTTCTCCTGTATAATATCCACATTTCCCTTTCTTTATTTATAATATCCACATTTTCTTTCTATATTCAGAAAGTGCGGAATATAAGCGTTCGCTTAACTTGAAGGTGTGAAATTCTATAGTTTTTTTTTTTAAGGTAATACGTGTTTCAGCAATTTCAAAAATACCGCTCTTAAAGAGAAAAAAATAGGACTATTTCTATAATATCCAAGTTTCATTTTCTTTATTATTCCGAAAGTGCTCAGTGTGAGGGTTCGATTAAGTTGGATGCGTGAAATTCGGCATATACTTTCCTAATGAAAAACGTGAAATACATTTCAGCGTTTTCAGAATTCCGCTTGAGAGGGGTAAAGGGGTCATTTCTATTTAATACCCTTTACGTATTCAGAAAGTGTCGAATTTGAGTATATAGCTTATATATACACAGCGTGTCCTTAAAAATACTATCATGTTTTAAAGTGGTATTATGTCGCTTTGGATAATCGTAGTTAAATGAAATTGGTCACATTTGAAAGAAAAACTCATATTTTTACTATACGTCGTAGACACTGAATGTGGGCCCGATTCTCAGGGCTACGTACAAATGCCTCCCGCACTTGTCCCACAATTCCCACACTGATAGATGGTCTTGTCCCACAATTGTCAACAGGGGCACACTCAGGGAGATCCACTGTGAATATATATATATATAGCTATGTGTGTGTGTGTGTGTGTGTGTGTGTGTGTGTGTATGTGTGTGTATTACTTTGGACCCCTAAATAAAAAATTGACCTTTACGCACCTCATACACCTAGCATTTACATATGACATGTACCGCCGCACGCCTCCTCTGGTCTTCATTCAGGAAAGTATGACTAAGCTTCATTCCATATAAGGCAAAACAAACTCTCCTATGAGAAATGTTTCCCATTGAACCCTAGGCTGTAGATAACATGACGTTTTGCGAACTACATATCGTAAGGGGGCATGGGTGGGAAATAGAATGATTTTTTGCCTTTCACCAGATCACCGGTATTAGGCGTAGAATCTTGAAATTTTGTATAACTGTTCTCCTTGCACCTAGGCTGCAAGTAAGGCGAAGTTTAGCGAATTGCTTGTCCTACTGTTCAGCAAACAGTTCTGCAGAACCGACATTCAAAATGTTTAAACTCTTATGCCAGTTTCCGCAATCTCCCGTTCCCTACTGCATTAGATCGTCACCCAGCGACTTCACTTTCGTGAGGGTTCGAAAATAACTGACGGTGGAACACAAGAAGCCCTGCGTCCGCTTTGACCTTTCTGCTATGTTACCACCAGGAAAGTGACCAGTTCCTCAATCGCATGGTGAACAGAGGCGAAAAATGAGTGTCCTACATGAAGCCAGAAACTAAGAAACAGTCCATTTACTGACGACATAGGGTTTCAGGTGTCAAGATCAAATTTAAAGAAACATTGTCTGTCCGAAAATTGTTGTGTACAGTCTTCTGGGACTACAACGGTGGTCTTCTAATCCATTTCTTACCCAAGGGACACACCATCACAGCCGAACGCGGTGTTGTGACACTTTTCCACAACTGCAGGTCCATACACTTCACAAAACTGTCGGTAGATCCCTGACGCCGACAACTTCTTAGTACCCGGCTATTTGAGGCGATCGCAAAGAGTATTTATTGCTCATTCGTACTCTTGGAATACGCTGACCATGTATTTAAATGTAGATGGCTAATCATAAACGCGAAAGCAATAAAATCGCTGAGAAAACGTCAGCTCGAGCGTATTTGGTGCGGGTCGGAACAATAGACCGCCTGCTGTTTAAAAGATTTCAAAAGGAAATTAAAAAAGGAAAGACGTGTTGCAAGGCAAAGGGATTGTAACAAGAAACAGCTGCTTGGAAGATGGTTTGTGCAGAGTATTGAACTCTGCTATTACACACCTGGACCTGGCAAAAAGACCCGGAAATCCTGACTGGCTCACAGTATGATTTACACATCTAGTGAAAGTAAAATTACTGAATAGCCACTTTGGCCGCGTTCGCTACAGGGGGTAACGCTTTCTCAAATACCCTTAGACTTAGGGTAGAAAACTCTGGTGCTAGGGGTCTCGGGTTCAAACCCTGCTCCCGCCAAGTGAACTTTGTGGTGGACAAACACCGTGTGCGTGGGTTTTCTCGGGGTTCTCCCGTTTCCTCCCACTTTCTTCATTCCACCATTTCATTCATTACTCATTATCACCGTCTCCTTTAGCCTAACCGGCATAACCGTGGGACGTAAAACTCAAAATTTCATTTCATTTCACTTAGGGTAGAAAAAACTAATTACTGTGTGTACCTCGCATTTAGCCACGTGATATTTACCCCAGTTCTGTAAACACTGGCTCCGCATAAGTGGACTGGCGCCAACTTATAACTTTGTGTTCCTCTTCAACTCCTGCGTAAGCGCGTCCCACTTTGATCACACGTGCTATCTTGGTCACTTTCGAAACTTACCATACTTTCTCTATATGCCTCGTGTTTAATCACTTGCAGTTTTCATTCTATTTGATTTCGAAGTATTGGCTTGTCCGTATTGGTAAACCCTTTACTTATTTAGAACACATATATCGTTAACATGTGGTCCTACTTTGGCCTATAGTATTTTTTAAGACAAATAATCCATTTCCATTTTCTTTCATGAAGTGATTGCGTTATAATATTATATATGGTGTTCTTTGTTCTAGGTGGCGTACTCTGAAAAGCATGGAGGCAAAGCAGCAGTGAAAATAGTCTCGAAGTTTCAGACACCTTCGGATTTCTTACAGAAGTTCTTGCCTCGAGAAATCGAGGTGGTCAAAGGTTTAAAACATCCCGAATCTCATTCGTTTTCTTCAAGCAATCGAGACGACTCATAGGTATGTAAATCAGGTGTGTAAACGAGCTCGACGGAAAAAAAAAAGAAAAAGAAAAAACTGCTTGTTAACTTTTGGTTACTTTGTGATATTCTTGGTGTCTTGGTGTCAAAAATATTTGCTCAATCACTCTCATATGGTACAGCATTGATAGCCAATCCACAACGTAATGTGGCTTAAACAAAATTAGAGCCACTTTTAGGAGCCATTTTCCATTTCCTTTTCCTTCCCTGAGACAACGGTATTCTTAATGTACGGAAGTTATACATTTTCTGAATCTTCATTTTATTGTTCGTATCTTGCTTTCCATTTCACATATCTAGACCAATTAGGGCCTGAACTAGGAAAATTTGAAAGTAACAATACAAAATTTGCTTTTTTCAAAGATTCGGTCCGGTGCCAAAGACCTTGCCTTGCAGAATGGACTTCGAAATCAGTAAGAAGATATTTTTACAGCTAAAAGTCAAGTCCCGATTCAGGTATATTGTTGGGACAACTATATACACTTCCTGTTTCGCATGAAATTAAAAAATCAAGAAATCATACTTTTTTTTATTCGCAGGTCCCCATTTGGCGATCACTGTTGTGACTATGTCTTGCCACCTTTTATACCATTAAACATTCTTTTTATTTTATCCCATTTTGATGCTGACAATTTTGCTTCATGTCAATTGTTAATTAATGTGACGTCAAGGGTTGGACAAAATAGCTACAAGACAATTATAAAAGTACAATTATAAGAGTAAGAAATGGATCTGAAACACTCTCCAGTCTTTCTTCTATTATATGCTAAAATTCAAATTTTAAATCTGTGAATTTATTTATCCTATTAAGTATTTTCTTCCCGTTTTGTCCAATGGGTATGACAAAATTAAGAAAATCAATAGCAAGAACTAAGGTTTTCGGGAGAAATACATGTCCAGGTTCGAATTTTATGCATAAAATTACATCAGTAAATTGTCAAAAGATGCGATAGTAGAACTAAGAAAGAGGCATTCTAACTAAATGTGCCATATGCAGAGGAGAACAGGCCAATAAAATATTGTTTCCATTTTGAAAATTTTAATTCTTGCAAATTTGCTGAAGAGTGGCTTAGATATAGTAGGGCCTATACCTATTAAATCTTCCACATGCATTGTTTCTCGCATACATTTCAACATTAATGCCAAATGTTATAATATAGACAAAAGATGTTTTTTTTATCAATATCTATAAAGGTAAACTCCTCTAAATAAAAAAATATAGATAAATTGTAAAATGTCATTAGTCAAAGAGCATTCGAAATTTTTTTAAGAACAAAAGTCACATAGAACATAAAATCTGTTTTTTACGCACCACTGCACAACTCATGTGTCCGCTTTTGACCCTGCAAACACTAAATCCTTTATTGCTATTTCATCTACAATGCAATAGATGAAATAGCAAGGAAATCACTAGCAGTGATTTCGTCTACAATTTCACAAAAGATGCAAAGATTTGTGAATGGATCGGCTGCTAATTTTAGATGTGGTTGACTGCGTCTAACAGCTTGAAGCATCTTGGTAAGTTGCAAATCTCTAAATACATCCAGGAGATCCCGTAGAGTGGATCTTGAGTCTTCAGGCTGATCTTCATTCATCGATAATTTTAGTGGTTTATATGGAGAACTGGTATTTTTGACGTAAGTTGGTAGAGCAGTGGGCGGCTCGGCACAACTGGTGGAGAGTGAGCATAATAGCGAGAAGTAATTTATCTAAAAATGTATTCGATTATAAGCGCCCCTTTAGAATTTTAGCCTTACATTTTTTTTTTTTTTGAAAAAAAGGAGGCACTTATATTTCAGTAAATATAGTATTTGGAATATGACATGTATAGTGTTTGCAAACAAAATACCTTGTCTCTTTTTTTTCTTAATTTTTGCACACAAATACTAGATAATTAATTTTATATTCTTTGTATCAGACTATTCGTATATTAGCAAGAATTATTAAATTGCAACTATATAGAAAGAAATAGATTTGTACATAAAATGTCACATCATACATTGTTTCTTAATACTAGTCATTTATATTGCCCCTTACTGTCAAAATTACCCTATAGAAATGCAAGTATTAAATTTAACTTTTACGATATTATATCTTTTTAGAGTATGCATCATCATGCAGTACGCAGAAAACGGAAGCCTCTTAGATATTATCCGGAAGGAGAAACACATAGATGAAGTTCGTGCAAAACGATGGTTTCGTCAGTTGGTTGACGCTATTGAATACTGTCATGACAATGGTGTTGTTTATAGGCAAGGATTGAACCTATTATTTAAACTGATTAAATTAATATACACATTTTTAATTATAAATACAATAGTAATAAATTATAATTTGAAATATCAGGCCCATATTTAAGTATTTTTTACGCCTATGGTCCCCCCAAAACTTTGGTACCCTCCACCGCCTATATTGGTTCGTATCGGTAAAAGGTGGAGCGTACAAAACCAAATGCAGATTACACAGGCAACCAATAACCAATAGCCTCGCAGTCAGCTTCTTCTAGCGCCAGTAGTGTCGTAACGACAACATCTGAGGGTGAGGCTAAAGGAGATGGTGATAATGAGAAACGAATGAAATGGTGGAATGAATAAAGTAGGAGGAAACGGGAGAATCCCGAGAAACTCACGCACACTGTGTTTGTCCACCACAAAGTCCACTTGGTGCCACCATAATCGAACCAGGTACCCCACACACCAAAGGGGAACGCTCTACCACTGAGCCACCGTGGCTCCTTTAATTTTATATATTAGATTAGATCCAGTAAAAAAAAAAAAGGCAAAGAGAGTGAAGCCGAAACTCTGTCGTCTTAACACGAGATTCAGCTATTGGGTTGAGCAATTTAATCAGTTACGATATCAACGAAAGTGAAAGGTTCCAAACAATATGCCTACTAGAATTAAGAAAGCATAGCCATTTAATTTCATGTAAGTAGGTTTCTTACCTTCCATATGTTTCATCTATTTATTCATTATTTGTTTCCTCGTAAAACAATTTCTTCCTTTTTTTAAATAAATAAAAGAAATGATAGTCGTAGATACTATTAAAATTTAGAAGTTAATGCGTAAAAATATTATTCTATTAGAGGAACTGATTTCTCATACTCTGTTAACAATGTAACCCAACACTAAATTATGACAGATGTATTGGCAGAAGTGCATCATGGTTGACCCATCCATTAAGAATAATGTTATGTTCTTGATAGTTAAAGCAGCAAATCAGGATTAATATGCATAGTGTAACCACACTATCAATTGCATGTAAAACTTCACCTATTAAGACATTTAGTGCATGATGTAAAGTTAAAATAGTTTGGTTAGTTTGCATATTAACGTAGTAGTGTTTGGAATACGGTACTTTCTGTCAGAATATCATCACTTCCATGAAGAAAAAAGAACGAAGAATAAAATTACTTTTTCTTTTGCTATTCCCCTTCGTCCTTCATTGCCTTAAATATAATAATAATACAGGGTTAGCCTAAAAGAAATAGACAAGTTGTACTATGTATAAAATGTTATGTATTTTTTTGAGCAAAAAGATTTTACCTGTGGTCATGCGTACATACTTGAAGTTTTGCGGCTAACAGTTTTTCTTTTGTTTCAATGATGAGCAAGGATGTTATAAAATAGAGGATCTGCCCATACAACAAAATCGTGAAAACCATATGTCACAGTTTGTCCACGCCCACTCTGCCCGCTCCGCTCCACTAAGATCGCAATGTTTCGAGCCAACAATCATTGCGGAAACGAGAGTAGCCAATCAGACGTGCCGGCTCAGAGGACGCTCGGTTGTTTTTTTGGCTTCATTGACTTCATAGAATGAAGATACGTATGGGCAGATCCTCTATTTTGTAACATCCTTGGTGATGGGCGTGTAACGTAAGCGGCCTTGCCCTCGAACTTGACCTTGACGTGGCTTGGAGAAATATGGAGAGAAGTTGAGAAGACGTTCTGTGTTTGGAATATGCCAAGACAAATTTAGTTACTGTAGTCAACGTAATTTTACGACACAGTATGAGAACAACCACCCACACGGCAGTCCATTTATGACTGGATGCATAAATTTGATGTAACACGTTTTCTGTGTAAGAAAAAAAACACCGAAAGACCTCCAGTGTCAAATGAAACAGTTGAGCGCGTTCGTGCGTGCTACGCTCGCAACCCGAGGAAATCAATGAGACGTGCAAGAAAGAAACTTGATATACCTCAAAAGACTGTCTGGAACATTCTACGCAAACGTCTCAAGCTCTATCCATATCGATTGGAATTACTGCAAAATCTCAGTGAAAGTGACAATCAGCAACGTTTAGAGTTTTTGTGTTCATCAAAATCTTTGTGAAGAAAAAGATGACTTCCTTCAGCTACTTACATTTGGGGACGAATCAACCTTTCACATTAGTGGTGTCGTAAACAAACATAACGCGCGTATATGGGGAAGTGAAAACCCTCACGAGATTGTGGAGCAGATTAGAGACTCCCCAAAGGTTAACGTGTTTTGTGCTGCATCGTCCAAAAAGGTGTATGGTCCGTTCTTTTTCTAAGAAGAAACGGTTACTGAAAGAACGTACCCGGACATGTTGCAACTTTGGTTGGTGCCAGAACTTGAAGAAGATAGTGACAATTTCATTTTGTGCAGGATAGAGCCCCACCACACTGGCATTCCGATGTAAGGGGTTAGCTTGATGAAGTTCTTCCAAGGCGATGGATTGGCCGTTCAACTGCTGAGAATATGGCTATAACTCAATGGCCATCACGAATTCCAGACCTCATACCGTGTGATTACTTTCTATGAGGTGTCGTAAAAGATAATGTGTTTGTTCCTTCTCCCCCAGAGTCTGAAGCAACTGAAAACGAATCAGAGATGCTGTTGCATTGGTGGACAGTCAGACTTTGATGCGTGTTTCGGAAGAATTGAACTACAGACTAGATGTTTTCCGTGTAAGCAAAGGATCACACATAGAACATCTGTAGTTGTACCACAAAAACTTCCAGATGTACCCTACAACTCACGTAAGTAGTGTCACCACACCATGTCATTAAAACTCTTTCTTTGGGTGACCATTAATGTTGTCTATTTCTTTTAGGCTAACCCTGTATAATACGTAATTTGATTTCATATTTCATTATGTTTCTTCTCTATGTCTCTAAACGTATAAGATGATACTGGTTTAGGAAAATATTTGTATTATTATTATTGTTATTTTCAGGGATATTAAATGTGAGAATTTATTACTCGATCACGATTACAATATTAAATTGTCAGACTTTGGATTTGCTCGTGGGCATATGCATTATCGGGATGGTCATCCATCTTTCAGTCATACCTTCTGTGGCAGCTATGCTTACGCGTCGCCTGAAATTCTGAAAGGCATCCCTTATCAACCTCACTTGGCTGATATTTGGTCCATAGGAGTAGTGCTTTACGCCATTGTGTTTGGACGCCTTCCTTTCGATGATTCCAACTATAATAACTTGCTAAAGGTAAGTTTTATATTATTAGTACTAATAAATTATGCTTTAGTTTTGTTAAGTCGAAATATATATGTTGAAGAGGAAGTTCGGCTTCAGATATACTTGTTTACTTACTTAGCTACTCCTCGGCGCTACAATCCATGTAGAACGTGTTCTTCCTCCATTTTGTTTTCATTTCTAAAGTAGCCTGCATTAAAGTTAAACTGTTTTTAGTAGTTATCACAATCCAAAACATTCCGTGTCAAAAGGGAGCCAAGTTCCGAACAAGTACAAAAAAAGTAATCAATACAGCCAAATTCTTCAGCCACGATAACTTACGATCTCTTATAGTAACCACTTGGGCAAGTTTCTCAAATCAGGAGCGTCATTTTAGATTTTGCTTGGTGGTGGTGATGGCAAAAGTCCTTGCCCAAGTGGTTACCCTTAGGCAAAACCCCTTCATATAAGTAAAATTTTGAGTTTTTCACTGATTTACTACTATTTTATTGATAAAAAGCTATATAAATCTCAAACTCAGGGGGGAGTCAATTGCCGCCCTTGTCTCAAATACTTTCAGAATGGCGAAATTCATGTGAAGAACTTGTGAGAATTGATATCATAATTTACCTTGGCTGAAGAATTTGTTTGTATTGATAATGTTGTCTAAGAACTAGTAGGCTAATTTCTTCAAATACTTTCAGAACGAGAAAACTTATTTCAACAACTTGGCAAAATTGATATCGTAACTTACCTTGGCTGAAGAATTTGTCTGTATTGATTACTTTTTTGTATTTATTCGAAACTTGACTTTTTTGACTGTGTGTTTTAATTGAAATATCAGAACTTTTGTATGTTTGACTGGTTTTAGCACTCCATATAGCCTAGTTCAGTATACTTTGCAGTAAATGGTTTAAGAAAAGGTAAGATTCGAAAAACCAACGCCACATTCGCGTTCAGCATTAAATTCCCTGTACTTTGAAACTCAAGATGATTTCTTTGCATTAAAAAAAATGGCCCCATTTCTTCAAGGTGGCAGCCAAAAAATATATCTCGTATGACTATATTTAGATATTTTTTTAAAAATATGTTGATTGGCAGAATATTAGCTTCACTTCAAGGCAGAGATCATTTTTGTGGGAATTAGTTCTCTCTTTTTTTTATCTATTTCAACTCTATTAAAGGGGTTCTCTGGGAAGTTGATAGTGCTCCGCCACTATTAGTGGTACGCGAAATATTTGAATTTTCTGGTTATGTAAATGTTACGTATATCAAGATACAAACTCATATTTCTTGTTAATCGTGAACATAATTCTTTTCGATCTCGTCCACAATTTACATGAGAAATGCAGTTTTAAGGGTCGTATCTCAACCCCTGCCACGAACTCCTGTATTTCAGCTTTAGTAGTTTTGTAGAGCTTTTCATTACTAGTAAGCAAAGGGGTCACGGGGACTCACAGGTAGAGCGTTCACTTTTTGTGCATAGGGTCCTTCGTTCAACCCTGGCTGGTACCATGTGAGCTTTGTGGTGGGCAAACAGAGTGTGCGTGGGGTTTTTCTCGGGATTTGAAAATATGTTTTCAGTAGTTTTTACAAATCTACTCGCTTCCTTTAGTTGTGAAGCCCTAGAGCAATGGCTCCGCCCTCAATACAGGCCTGCTAGTAACTGTCTGTAATTTGACGTTGCTGACATTATAATATTTAAAGTCAACAGTCATATCTGGTTGAAAATTATCATTTCAGTCTATACAAAGTGTAGTCTGGTGGTTTGATGGCGCTGTTTGGCTCCTTTAGCTACAGTATTGGAAATGTTGGAATTTTCTGGAAACGTACATGTTACCGCCTATCAATGTGCAAATTTTCGTACTTTTAGCTAGTTGGGAACATACCAAATATTTATATCAGTGAGTGATATATTATCTTCCTTTCTGATCTTTGCATTGCAATTTCCCAAAGTTACTTTAACATCATGGTTTTGTGAATTATCACATAGTTTTCGAGTTGAATTGACCATAAAAGAAGTCTTTTTTCCGTTTCTTCTTTACCTTCTGTTGGAGCATGAATATAATTAGTGTGATATTCAAAATTTTTCCTATTATTCTTGTTTTGCATATTCTTGGATCTATCGTCTTATAGTTTGTCTATCCTATTTTAATTTAATTTATATCCTATTATTAATAGATAATAAGAGTTTCACACGTGAATCAAATGAACCAAATGAGCTTACCAACAACACGTGCACAATATACAAGTTAACACATATAAACTATATGTGTAAGGCAGAAACGACTTTCATTCCTGAATTCCACCGCCCCCACCACCACTAACATCGGTCGACACCACCGAACACGTGTTCTCTGTTTTCAGTAGGTATCAGGGATAATTGTGCTAGAGAAGTGCAGGGTCATAGACAATATGCGCAGATTTAGCGTTCGTACGTACACTCACACGGTGGTTTTGATTGATCTTCTTGTGGCCATCCTGTCTGTTGATTCATTGGTTTTTATTTACGTCCTTCGTTAGCAATGAGATTATGGAGGACATGATCTACGGTTTAAAATGGATTTTGAATCATCGTAATGCGTTCGATACTCTTCCACATGGAATCGAAGCCAGATGCTCATGTAGCAAAAGCACACACATTAACCATTAGACCAACAGGAGAGCTGTTCTGTCAGTTACGGCAGCCCTAACGATCCTTCTGTTCATGTGCTCCTCAGTGTACTTGCTGTGCAAACACTGCACTACCCATCATGTACATCACCGATGGACCAATGACACATTACGACTTATGCGAGCGGGAATTAGCTGAAAAACCACCCGGCTTCTAGCAGCTCCAGTATACGGCCACACTCGAAGTCATTTATAGTGTGTTCACTCAACAGAAAATTTCGGCAAATTTCTTCAGTTTGCAAAATTCTGTCGGCAAATTTCTTTTAAGTTCTCATGCTGATTTTTACAACAGCATCCTTTCTTCCCTCCATCCCTCTTTTGACCGCATTTGCGGGGTTGCGACGTCTTAACATCCATCTTGTCTGTTCTTTCTTCCCAATACTATGGCTAGTGTGAAACGGATGTCAGGCAATGTTAGAACAAGGAAGCTGGTCTTAGGAACAGGGAATTGAGCACTAACTTAATTGCCACAGTTCCAAATATATTTCTACATTAAGACACCACGTGGAGTTGAGAATCGACTGTCAATTGTTTGAAATGATTGTTCTGGTTGGCCATTTATTTCTTATCGGGGATGTTTTCCTCAATATCCCTCGGATGGTGACTTATTTATTGCATGAGCCAGCACACGTTGAAGATGGCATTCTTTATATACGAACCGCACTTCGGTTGAAGAAGCTAACTACAATTACAAATAAGTGTCATCCAGTCGTCCTGATATTACAGACAGTGGTAGCACTTCTGTACACTATACGACAAAATCATGCTTAATTAAAAACTATTTCTTATACTTGTCCTAATAATAAACAGGAAACCACCTTCATGTTTAGAATCATCATTCTCCACATTCAGATAATAAATAAATTAAAACAATACAATTTTTAAGGTGCAGCTAACCCCTCACAACGGTAGCACCATCTATCGGTAGCAGGCACACAGCGACATCTATTAGCTTGAATGTATATTATTAGAAATTAGTGTTACAGACTGACATATTTTGTATAAATAGGATATACTGATAACGAATGGATTCGTACACACAGTTATAGTAGTCATGCCCGACGACCATCGAACTAGCCTTTCCTCTACGATGAACCATGAGCTGGATCTACTGAATCTACTATGATGCGAAATTAATTCAAATACAAGGATATACATGAATTGTTCTTGAATATGTTTCTACCAGTGTATTTTCTAAAAATTGCTAACACGACTGACTAAAATGATTGGGCTATCTTTGGTAAGTGATTGGGCAATAAAAAGAAATAGCGTTCTAAAATACAATATATCAACAATGGGTCTATTTTGCTTAGTTTCCCAAACGATAATTTTGAGTATTGACAACTAAAAAAATGCATAAATACTAAGATATTATATATCCAGCTTAGTTCTTTTATCAGAAGAAAGAGAATTAGAGCAAACAAGTTTCAGCATGGATGTGAAACTAAAACTGACACTGCCTTATATGATTGTTTACAGTGGCGGCTAATGTTAGTGTTGCGCAACGACCAAAGTATTTCAAGAAAAAAATATTATTATTAATAGTAGTAAAGAACAAAAAAAAACTTTTTAATAGTTGCATATATTCACTTTAAATAACATATTTTTTTACTTCTGTAACTGTCCGTTCCGTTACTCCATTTTAAAAAGCGAAAAATAATCCCACACAGAGTCTCTAATTTACATTGTGTTGCAGCGAGCATGCAACGACCAGATTCCTTCAGCGCGGGAATTGGAGCAAATGTTAAGTCTCCTTTCCCCTATCTCAGAAGTTAAAGGGACTGGTCGTTGCAGTGCTTCTGCAACACAGCACGATTTCCAGTGAACGAGAAGGTTTTTCACGCTAAATAAGATTTCTGAATTTTCTTTCACTAGCAATTAACAAATGGAATTTGTTTTTATGCATTTATATTTTTAAATTACGGGACCATACTGAAGCAAATCAATATAATGACAATTAAAAAAATGATTGGAAAATTACAAAATAAGAAAGAAAATATCTAGTAGAGGAGAAAACAAATGAAAGTGGACCCACATTTACAAGTTAATTCTTAGCTTATATTAATAATGAAGGCTTCTTCTACAGTAATTTGTGAATCAAATATTAATAAGTCAGTATGTAGAATCGCCCCCCCCCCCTCTGTGGATAGTATTTTAGTATAAACATATTTCTTTTATAAAATAAGTATATTTTATACTCTTGGTAATTTCCACATAAAACTGTATGATGGGGAACGCCACATTGAATTTGGGACTAGTTAGCAATGATCAGGGGCGTAGCCACGAGGGGGTCCACCGGGTCCGGACCTCCAAAAAATTTCGAAACTTGACTAACATTTGTAGACTTTCTTAATAAACTATACTTTTCTAACACAGAAACGATTGATGTAGGCTAAATATTTTATTTTACGCCTCATCATGTACTCTTCTTTTCTTATAAAAATAATCGTTCTATCATTTTTTCTAAAAATATAGGTGACAGTAAGTAAGAATTACTTATCGTCTTTTCGGGTGCAGTATAAGACAGGTTCCATATTATGTAGACGTATTGGACCTCCCTCAAATACTTTGGACCCCTCCCAGTTAATATTTCTGGGTGTAGAACTGGCAGTGCTGTTTGTTTTGATGTTCTTTGATATTTTTGGCTTCTGTTACATGCTGATCCTTCATCTGGCGGGTTTCGAGGTTTCCTTTCCAGAACATATCACATTGGTAGGCATTGTTTCGCCTCATGTGGAAGTATATTATGTTCATCGTGCATTGCGTAACAAGCAAGACGGATGATTTGGAATGTAGTTTTTTTTTCTTTTACGCATATGTGTGTGTGTGTGTGTTGGTGTATGAATATGTGACATTCGGAATTCATATACCAGTACCTATTTTGTATCAGCTGTTTTGGTTTTTAATTATTAGGTTTAATTTGATTGTGTGTGCTTTAATTCTGTAAATAACCTACAAATTCTGAATGAATTGTATACCATGACTTCTGTAAATAACTTACAAAAAACATTGACCAGCTTTCAACTGAGGAAAAATTTGCAATTAAGGCTTAGACAAAAACAAGCAAAGGGAAATTCAGGAGAGTGTTCAAAAAAAAAAAATCCAGTTTAAATGTACAGGATATCTTATGGCAGTAGTGTTGTTTGGACCAGATACATTTCCTCAATTTATTTTAAACTTTCCTGGATAAACTGTGAATAAAGTGTGTTCAATGTACATTTTTTTTATAACACTAATCTCTCCTACGAACTCTCTTCAGTCAACGCTGAAGAGGAATTCGGATCACTGTCAAGGACTGAGTTTGCTAGAATGAATCGTTCGCAATAATCTAGAGAAAATGTTTAGTAAATCTACAAAGCTTTGAAATAAATATTAACTGTACCTATGGCGTCAGCAAAAGACGAAAAGTTTTTTTCACATGAGAAAGAATTGACACTTTCAAGGAATTGAATGTCCCAAGAAAGGTTATCACCATTGGTTATGCTTTCCATCGAAAAAGACCTGACAATAAGAATACCAGAGTTCAACCAGCATGTATTAGACAGATTTGCTCCGATCAAAGAGAGGAGAATGAAATTATTAATTATGGTGATTAATCGGATAAAATGTTCTGCATTTTTTATTTTTTAAAAACAGAACTTTATTTAATTTCACATGTCACATAGCATTTGCATCTAAAGCTATGCTGATTAGTCAATGAGTCCACTTTATATCTTATGTCTCTTATCGCTCGTACTGCAACACCCGAAACTACAATCCACCGGCCGCCACTGATTGTTTATAACAGTGGTCTAATTTATAATACATTGCTGGCCACAACAAAATAAGAACTATATTTTGGGGGCATTTTCCCTTCCCCCTTCTAAGTCGACAATTCCCTGAATGTATGTAAGTCACACATTTCCTGAACCTTTGTTTAAATCTGCGTCTCCTGCTTCTCCTGCTCATGTGTGTAGGCCAAATAGAGTTTGAGCATTGAAAAGTGACTGTATGAAACTTGCATTTTCTCGAACTCGGCTCAATACCAATGGGATGGATACCTTACAGAATGGGACTAGTAACAAAAAGGTTAAAAAACATATTTTTGCAGTTAAAGTTAAATCTCGAGCAGGTATGATAGACAGCTACAAACTTGCTGATACCATTTTCTTAAAGAGATAAATCATACATTTTTTATCCAAGGACCGGTCTCGGCCTGCAGTTCGTCATTTAGCCATCACTGGCTTAGAACAACTACAAACACACTGAAAGCACTTTCAAGCCTGGAGAAAGGATAGGAGGAAAGGAATACTGTTGCGGGGAAAAGGCCTAGTCATGTCCAAAAGACAGTTACCGGTACTTCATTCAGAAGCTCTTTTGTTATAAATTGAGAACATAAATTACAATTTTGTGATAAATTAACACTAAATTTCTTTGTTGTCATTCAGCATATTAACTGCATGATGGAAATGTTAATTTCTACAATTGAAGACCTGAATTGAAAAATAAAATGAAATCTTTAAGTTTTACGTCCCACGGTTATGCCGGTCAGGCTAAAAGAGACGGTGATGATGAGAGATGAGTGAAATGGTGGAATGAAGAGGAAACGGGAGAACCCCGAGAAAACCCACAAGCACGGTGTTTGTCCACCACAAAGTCTACACGGCGTGAGCTGCGATCGAACCAGGGACCCCAAGCACAAGGCCTGAATTGCATAACATCCCAAGTCCACTCTTTTTCTTTGTAGTCTGTGTTTTTTTTTTATGTTAGCGTCTATGTTTTAAGGGCTATTCTCTTGCATAAGACGTAAATCAAAATCAAAACCTTTTTTTAAAAAAAAATACAAAATAATTTCAGCTAAACAAAATAGCATGCCAAGTATAATAATCTAGTCTTTCTTCTAAAATCACAAAAATACTCCGGTGGACTTGGAATGTTCTGCAATTCAAGTCTTCAATTTTATGCGAGTAACAATCAATGATGACACTATTTCTATGTATCTCTCTATTCCTAATGCTCTATATTAGTGCTCTATCGGCTTGTTTTTAACTGTTCCAATCTAGGAATATCAGCGAATTCCAAGAGTGAGAGATTGTAAATAGTTTTCTCTTCAGTTCCTCTTTGATCCGTGATATGTGTAATTATTTTACAAATTGAAAGTAATATATCTTACGAAAGCTCCAGAAATGGAAAAAATTGTTGTCACAAAGAAACCTGTCAATGTGAGCCACCGTCACTGAAGATTCAAAATTATTTGGATGTATAAATGTAAAGATTTGTATCTGTGAAAAGGGCATTTAAAATATTATACTTGAGGAATCGTTATAAATACAAAAAACAATAAAATATATTATCTTTGTCCCAATAGAGTCTTTGTTTTGCATTTGATATTAGGGAACAGGTGTTATGTAAAATTGTGAGTACTAATAGGGTGTCGCTGCAAAGGAATGCGGGAAAAGGAAGGTATTGTTCTAGAGCATTTAATACGTACTAACTGAACCTGCGTTGTCTTCTCAGCGCCTCGTTCTGTTATGACCATGAATCTCCTTCCCACTGTGCATGTCTCCTTACTCACATAATTAAGGATAGGAGACTCACAAAGGATATGAATTGCTATGTATATATGTTGGAATGAGTTTGTAGCAAATTTGTAGAAGTAACACGATATCAAGTGGAAATACTTTTTTCTTATACATCCATATCCGTCTGGAGGCCTTTGAAGTTGCCAGCGTGCAATAGATTTTGCCATTCAGATTTAAGCAAAGCGCCTGCAATGTTCCTCAACCCTCCATACGTAACTTCTGTATTGGTTGCCTAACACAGCAGATTCGATCTGCAACAATGTTAATCTTAAGGGCTCAAAACGGCTCCTAAAATGTTGAATAGAACAACAGCGACTCGGTTTTTGAAAATTTGAGTGCGAACTAGACAATCTACACAAAATTTGAAATTGACCAGTGAAAGCGGCACTTTTCTAGCACTTGTGGTTTTCGAGATTTGATTGTTGAAAGGATTGGGGACAAACATATAAACCTAGCATTTCAAGACTAGCAGAACCTGCGCTCTCTACACAGCGCATCATTCACATATGAGCATGAATCTCCTTGTTATTCCTCACATCTGTCCATGTCCCTTTACAGACACAAGTGAAAGGGGTCTTGATAAAAATTGGCAAGATATACCATAAAGAAGGGATTTTGTCGATTACTTTTTCAATACCTCGTACGGTTTGCAAGATTTGAGCATACTTCCGGTTGGAGTTTTTAATTTATGTATGATCAGTGTTTTCTTTATTCTTGCATGCAGTATGTAATAAGCAAATACATTACACACACAATCAATTAAAACGTCAGTGATATATGGCGTTCACTGTGTAAAACACTCCAATCAATAAAGATTCAACTTACTGTTAGAGTGGAGAAATGGTTATTCTTCGTTTTTCATTGTCAGTTGGCCATGAAACAAACTCCTGAGAGGTTTGCGACCCCTGTATACAATTATGTGGTGTTGGAATGTAGAATGTGTAGGATATGATGCTTTAGTTTCTTTCTTTTTTAATTTCAACACTTCCAGTGTACCCGTAAAATGTAATAAAGAAATAATGGCCATGTTTTTTTAATATTCAATTAAAACTTGACAATCTACACAAAATTTGAAATCGATCAGTGAAAACGTCATCTTCCTAGAGCCTGTAGTTTCCGAGATCTCGTTGTCGAAAGGATTGACCACAAATATATAAACGCCCACAAACGTATAGTTTTAAAAAACTCCAAAAAAGGCAGCACAACTCATTTGCATTGATTTTGGAAAAGGCTTATTAAAATACAAAGGCTTTGAAAAAAAATTTAAAAAATAAACTTTATATGAGAAAGGTCTACATAATTTATTTAAAGTACACATAGTTTAAAATATTTGTTTCTGTTAAGCGTGAAATCACAAATAACCGTAATCAAAGGTTATAGGTTGGAGCTCAGGATATCAATATTCATAACAGACCCGCTTTCCAGAAGGCTCAGTTCCACGACTTCATCACGACACTCATATCTTGCGTCCTGCACAAACTTCCAAAATCAACCCGCCCCTTTCAGATACCACCCCCGATGTTGTTATCACCTCCACAACCCTATCAGGCAAATGCCATATCAATGTCTCAGACTCTCTTGGCAGTGACCACCTTCCAGTCAAGTTAACTATCAAACGTTCTTTTCACCATCACTGTTCTGCAAACATTCCACCTACGGAGGTCCCTAGATTTGACAAAGCTAATTGGGATAACTACAGACTTCATCTCACTTTTAAGCTTGAGCATGTCGAGCCACCAAATACTGAGGATGAACTATACTCGACGCTGGATGCTATCACCTCTTCTATTCATACAGCATCTGCCGAGAATATACCTACCTCGCAAGTACATCCATGGCGTCCTCGATTACCACCGCAGTACCTTCACATGATCAGGCATTCTCGACAATTTTACCGAGATTACGTACGCACAAAGAACGAAGAGGCTCTACGCCATCAGCTACAACTCCAAGGTACGGTTCGTAACTACGTTGTCGCCTATGAACTTCGAAACTGGGTCAAGACGTGCAAAACAATCGACGCAACTTCAAATCCTACAAAATATTGGGAGAGATTTAATGCATTGACTGGCAAACCTCCTCGAACACCTTACCCTCTCATAGACGGTGATCATCCACTCACCTCAAATACTGCCAAAGCTGATGCCTTTGCGAATCATCTCCAAACCATCTTTACTCCATTTCCTCCTGAAAGATCTGTACGACACCATCCTGTATAAACGTTTAATGTTGATTCTTCTCATCTTCAACCCAGTACAGAGCATAACTTTCCAGCTCATCACGAACTTACCACACCCATCACAGTTCCAGAACTTCGTGGTCACAGCTCGCAAACGTAACACTGCTCCAGGCGTGGACCTTATCACCTACTATCACATTAAAGAGAGTCCCTTCTGTTTACTGCTCCTGTTAGCCCATATTTTCACTTCCATTTTACGTACCCGTATCATTCCCGCTGATTGGAAAACTTCCAAGACTGTAATTTTTCTGAAACATAATAAGCCAGCCACCTCTCTATCATCTTACCGTCCAATCCAATTAACCACTGTTTTCTGCAAAATTCTCGAACGCATTCTTGTAAACAGACTTCACTTCTCTTGCCATCGTATCATTCTACCTCATCAAGCAGGTTTCCGTCCTCGCATTGGTGTTCATGACCAACTCTTACGCCTCACCAATCTCATTACGAATCAATTTAACCGCTCACAGCCTTCATGCTTACTTCTATTCGATCTTGAGAAGACTTTCAATAAGGTATGGCATCTTGCGCTCTTCTTTAAGCTCCTGTCCTATAAACTAGCAATGTGCTGCATCCGATTCATTTACAACTTTCTATCATGTCGCATTACATATATATCTATAAACAATTCCTTACCACATCCTATCTTTATTCATTCCAGCGTTCCACAGGCCCAGCATTATCTCTACTTCTGTATCTGCTCTTCGCTGCCGATCTTTCTCCACTTCCTTCAAATGTACATTTCTTCCCGTTTGCAGACGACACAGCCTTTCTTGCTCTCGGCAAAACGATCCATCAATTGAACACAGCACTCCAATCTGCCATCGATATCTTTAGTAGTTGGTGCTCGAAATGGTGATTACGCCTAAATTCTGAAAAGACTCAAGCAATAGTTTTTCTTGACTCTAAGAGACGGTCCCGCGTCCTTAGAAATCCAACACGCCTGCACCTTTCTATTCTTGATACTCTCATCAAACCTAACAAACATGTTAAGTACCTAGGTGTTACATTTGATACTCACCTCACATGGAGAACTCACTTAACTCAAATTATTACTAAAGCCTACAATAGACTAAATCTTCTTCGCCAACTCACAGGCACAACCTGGGGCCTACAAGCAGATACCATTCTCACAACATATAAGGTGTTCCTACGACCCGTCCTCACCTATGAGGTTAGAGCCTGGGATGCTGCATATTCAACCTTTTAAAACAAGCTCAAGATCCTAGAATGACACGCCCTGCGTATTGCATATCGTATCAAGCTACTCAGCCCTACACAGGATCTGTATGATTGCATCTCCTTTCCTCACGTCCTTTACCATATTGAAAAACTTCGACTTTCCTACATTACCAATAGAGTGGCTCAGAAACATCCCCTTTTCCTTCATATTCTACACAGTGATATCCACTACGCTCCACAACATCCTGTGCGCCACCCGCCACTCTCCCTCCTCTTTACTTTATATCGTTATTCACTCCCACCAAATCATCCTGATGAAGACATCGCATCAGCCTTTGCCATTCATTCAGATTCGTACTACATCTTCCCATCATATGCACAGTAATTCATCTCTTCCAACAGGGCTCATTGTGTCTCTCATCATGATCCTGAGCAGCCCCAGGATCGGAAGATAACATGCATTCGTCTAACTAACCCTTCCCTTTACTGTATTGGGGCGTTCAGTGCACCTCCCCTCATCTCCCTCTCATCACCCATCCTAATGATTATGGCTAAAGGCCATAATGTCTGCTATGGTACTTCAATACTATATAATTTATGATCAATAAAGTTCATATAAATTATTAAATGACTTAGACCATCCGTGCTGACTCTTTTCCATATTACTATTCCTTCTCTTCCCGAGAAAAGGGCGTAACCCTTATAAGGGGCTAGCATGAAGCATGCTAGCATTGTAAAAAAACGCTTTTGTTGCTATTGTAGCATTTTAATAGATAAACACCAGTAGGCTTAAACATGTAAAGTATTCAATAATTAGTATTTGGAGAATTTTATATCATTCTTTTATACTTTCAATTTTTTCTTCGTTTTATTTTCAAGCAAGTTCAAGGTAAAGTAATGTTCCCGAAAGAACCAAAGATGTCTCCAGCATGTAAATATCTTATAAACAAGCTTCTGGCACCAGCTCGTACGAGAGTGTCTATACAGCAAATAAAAACGGATCCATGGTTTGAAACTCCTACTACTAGTGGTACTTCCAGCGTGCAGATGTTACAGGTATTTCAAAATGTAGAATTGTAGTTTGTATATAAGATAAGTATGCGCAATTTCGCCATGTTTGCAATTCTGCCAGTAAGTGTATTTCCGAACACGTTGTCATAAGTCGGTAGATGGGACTAGTATATAGGTAGATAGCGTACGCTGAACGTCTTTTGTCCCGTTTCGACGAGTAGGAGCTAGGCATGAAAGACAGGCAGTCTGTGTATGTGATAGATGTAGTGGTGTTATAAGATCGAGAGAAACAAAGTGCATTCTATTGTTTCAGAAGGAAGGTTCGAAGCTGTGTGGTAAGTATTGTATTGTGAAGATGAATAATTTATGTCTACAATGATGTGGGTAACGTTGTGTGTTGTACACACGACTCCAAAAGTGCATTACCACCTGCAATTCTCCTTTTCCTGCAATAGCAGGCAACCCAAAAAGCTCGGCGGTTGGGTTGGTTGCAATTTCGAAAGGCGTTGGACTAAACCTCAATTTTCTCACAAATATATCAGTGTGGCAAACTGAAAATAAGAGAATAAAACAAATTGTTAAGAATGACAATTTTATTATTGTGACGGAGTTGGATGACATCAAAAGTTACAAAATGACTTACTTAAGCAGTTCAAACAAGATGAATGGTAAGAAACAGATATAAGAAGAAAGCATTTCTCTCTTTCCCCCTCCCCACCCAAAAAAAGAAACTCATAAAAAGAAAAAGTTATATAATATAAAGGTTTCATATAAAAGCCAAACAGCACAAAAATAAATATCTAAACGAAACGAAAAAGAGACAAACACAGAATAGGGGACACCAGTGGCGTAGCAGACTTGCGGCCCTCCCATGCAAGATAAAGAAATGTAAACCCTATTGCTATAATAATAATAATAATTATTATTATTATTATTATTAAAAGTCGTTTCCTTTTCAAAATTTCTGACTCTGCCTAAGAGCATGAATGCATATAGCAATCATGTGGCACGTTTTGTCAATGAACGGTCCCAAAGGCCAAAAGGGGTGGAAATCTCCAAGAGAGAGAAATAAAAAAACTTTCTTATGGTAAATTCTAGTTCAAAGTTCGAAGCACTTGCTTTTGCACGTGACTATTTGTTTCTTTTTTCAGGGAACAGAAAAGTTCTGGTACCTAAGAAGTTATACCATATAATATTGCAAATTTGTAAGTGGGTGTATTTACATTGCAATTTGTGGTAATAAAGATATTATGATTAGAAAACAATATTGTAAAAAGAAAGTTTAATTGCTTCATCCATCGCAAGTCTTAGGTGTCCCTTATACCTCGCCACACCCCGAATATCGATATCGAAAATTTAGAATGATATATTCATGTCCATATATTCGCGATATCGAATGTTGATATATGATAATATAGATATCGACGATAGCGATGTATCGACATACCACAGGCCCAGGTCCGAGAAGTGATGTTTGAAATATACTGGTATCAAGAATCAAATTCTAAATAAGTTCTCCATTTCCGTATTCAATGTTGAGGGGGAAGGGTGTGAACCCGAATAGAAATTTTAAGAAAACAAATGTTAAGATAAAAGTAGGTTTTCCGTCTCCCTTTGAATACAAAAATTAACAGACAACTATTACTGTAATTTAGCTTTTACTTCTGTTTCTGATTGTTATCACAAATCAGCGACAGTGCACATACTTTACATAGTATACCAATAACACTATAACTTTTCACAACCAAGCAAGCCGGAAGATGAATTTCCTGTGATATCAAAGTGGAATGTTCTACAAAATAGTCATAATTCATTGGCCATATTTCTATCAGTACTTTGGTACAGACTAGGTGCTACAAGAATAACAGAACTAGAAATTAGAGATTTCATTCCTTTTTTCTCTCAGACTAAAAGACTTCTGCATTTTCATGAGATTTTCAGTTTTTTAATATAAGTCCCTTATCCTGTCCTAATTCTGGCTACCGCGGTTTCGAGGTAATCGGTAAACGAAAGAGTATAGTTTGTCGACTCTCAACTCTCGACAGTTTGTGAGAAGATATTTCACAGTTCATGTTGCTGCTTCTTTGTTACAAAAACACTTGTAGTTGACTTTATTTATGGTAAATTACTAAACTTACTAACATTTACAATTATTGAAAAATGAATAATTATTTTTAAATATAAAAAGTCGTTACAGTTCAGTAGAATGCAGTAGTAGATGGAAGTGAATGAAAATATTGTTTATTTTTGAGATATGCAAACTGAATGTTAATAATAAGTGTTTCCCATTCTCTTGTCCAGAGGCGGATCTAGGATTGACTTGTGAGGGCTCGGTGGTTGATAATACTCCTATTTAGAGTTACTTTTAAGAGATCCAAACTCTGAAATGGGTTTTATTTATATATAAAATAAGAAAAGTTCCCTTTCCAGGGGACAATCGCCATGATCGCCCCCTGGATCCGCCCCTGCTCTTGTGTAGCAGATTTGAAGACATTTAGTTCGTGTATGCTTCTGACGATGCTGATTAGGGATGGCCACAACTGGATAATCTTTTATACAATTACCAGATAGAAACTTATCCGGATTTCCAATATCCGGTTGACGGATAACGGATAATATCAAGATAACGGATGGCGGGTAATATGCGGCTGACGGATAATATCTGGATAACGGATGACGGATAAGATCCGGATAACGTATATGGTTTTAAAAAGACATAATAGGAGACGTATCAGTCTTTTCTGCTCATGGAGTTATTAAAAGACGATCATCGGACAGTTGTCTTTACCATTGAAAGATATTGCTTCTAAAAATGTTTCCCAGTAACTTCCAATTTTCTTGTTCTTGTTCTGGGGCACGTAGCTCAATGGTAGACCGCTTACTCTGGTGCGTGGGGTCCTTGTTGTTTCGATCCCAGGCCAAGTAAGTTTGTGGTGAACAAGATCGTATCCGTAGGTTATCTCAGGGTACTCGCGCTTCCTGCCACTTTCACTCTTGACTTGCTGTAATCATTGGGCGCAGTGGTTCAGTGGCAGAGCACTTCCTGTGGTGCGTGGGGTCCTTATTGTTTTTATCTCCGGCCAAGTAAGTTTGTGGTGGACAAGATCTTATCCGTTGGTTTTCTCAGGGTACTCCCGCTTCTTTCCACTATTAATACCACCAATTGCTCTATTATCATTGACTTGCTTGAATCATTGGGCGCAGTGGCTTAGTGATAGAGCGCTTCATCTCGTGCGTGGGGTCCTTATTTTTTCGAACCCCTGCCAAGTAAGTTGTGTTGGAACAGGATCATATCCGTGGGTTTTCTCAGAGTATTCCCGCTTTTCATTCCACCAATCCCTCCATTATCACTGACTTACTTTATTCATTGGGCACGGTGGCTCAGAGGTAGAGCGTTTCCTCTTGTGCGTGGGGTTCTTATTGTTTCGTTCCCCAGCCAATTAAGTTGTGTGGTAAACAGGATCGTATCCGTGGGTTTTCTCAGGGTACTCCCGCTTGTTCCCAAATTTCATTCTACCAATTCCTCTATTATCATTTACTTGCTTTAATCATTGGGCGCGGCGGCTCAGTGGTAGAGCGCTTCCTCTAATGCGTAAGATCCCTATTGTTTCGATGCCCACCCAAATAAATTTGTAGTGGATAAGATCGTATCTGTGGGTTTTCTCTGGGTATTCCCGCTTCTTTCCACTTTTCATTCCACCAATTCCTCTATTATCATTGATTTGGTTTAATCATTGAGTGCGGTGGCTCAGTGGTAAAGCGCTTCCTCTGGTGGACAAAGTAAGCTTGTGCTGAACAAGATCGTATCCGTGGGTTTTCACAGGGTTCTTCCGTTTTTCACACTTTTCACTACACCAATTCTTCTATTATCACTGACATGCTTCAATCAATGGGCGCAGTGGCTCAGTCGTAAAGCGCTTCCTTTGGTGTGCCAAGTAAGTTTGTAATTCACATGATCGTATCCGTGGGTTTTGTCAGGGTACTCCCGTTTCTTTCCACTTTTCATTCCACCAAGTCCTCTATTATCAGTGACCTACCTAAATCACTGGGTGCGGTGGCTGAGTGGTACAGCGCTTCCTCTGGTTCGTCAAGTAAGTTTGTGGTGTACAAGATTGTATCCGAGGGTTTTGTCAGGGTACTAACGCTTCCTCCCATATTTCATTCCACCAATTCTGCTATTATCATTGAATTGGTTTAATCATTGGGCGCGGTGGCTCAGTGGTAGAGCGCTTCCTCTCGTGGGACAAGTAAATTTGTGGTGGACAAGATAGTATCCGTGGGTTTTTTCAGGGTACTTCCGCTTCTTCCCACTTTTCATTCCATCAATTTCTCTATTTTCATTGACTTGCTTCAATCTTTGGGCACGGTGGCTCAGCGGTAGAACGCTTCATCTGGTGCGTTGGGTCTTTCAATCCCCTGCCTGAAAATTTGTGGGGAACAAGATCGTATTCGTGGGTTTTGTCAGGGTACTCCCGCTTCCTCCCAAATTTCATTCCACCAAGTCTTCTGTTATCATTCACTTACCTTAATTATTGGGCGCGGTGGCTCAGTTCTAGAGCGTTTCCTCTGGTGAGCCAAGTAAGTTTGTGGTTGACAAGATCGTATCCGTGGGTTTTGTCAGGGTACTCCCGCTTCCTCTCATATTTCATTCCACCAATTCTTCTATTATCATTGACTTGCTTCAATCATTGGGCGCAGCGGCTCAATGGTAGAGCGTTCCCTCTGGTGGATCAAGTAAGTTTGTGGTCTACAAGATCGTATCCGTGGGTTTTGTCAGGGTACTCCCGCTTCCTCCCACATTTCATTCCACCAATTCTTCTATTATCATTGACTTGCTTCAATCGTTTGGTCTTGGCGAGTGAAGATCGTAGGCTAGTTAGAATGGCTGACAAGACAGTGCATAGCGAAGCCTGTCAATGTGGCAAGCCAGTCCACATTCAACCATTGAAAAAAAACACCTCGGTCACAGCAACTTATCCCTTCCCTTTCGAGGGAGGTACGGGAAAACACATCGACAGCAGCGCCAGCAGGGGCACACTTGAAATAGAAAGTCTCTATGAATTATGTAACTCTAAAACCATGTTTAAGGGTCTTTGCTACAGCAAAATTAAACTGCCGCTAATTTTACAGTTTTTCTGTAATATCTTCAGAAGAAATAAAAATATTCGAAAAGCACACACGTAGTGAACTAGACAATACGATTTTGCATGTGATACTGTTATCACAATTCATCTATCTGCTTTCGATTTGCAACTGTAGGTAGATTTAGCATTTTTTGCGGGCTCTGTAAATAACGGCATATCAAAAGCAAATAGGTGAATTATGGTAAAGGTATCACATGCAAAATCGTATTGTCTAGTTCACTACGTTTCTGCTTTTCGAATATTTTTATTTGTTTTGAAGATATTACAGAAAAACTCTAAAATTAGCGGTAGTTTAATTTTGCTGTAGTGAAGACCCTTAAGATCTAAGACTTGAGTGAACTAATATTGCTCACGAAACTCGAGAAACTTCCCGCCTCATATCATCTAGTCTTGTTTTCATCTTATGGGCAATACTAGCTTAAAATTACTAAAAAATATTTTTTTCATGAATTAGTATTCTAGTACTAATATATATTTTATTGTTTTTTTCTTTATCAGGCTAAAAGGCATTTCGCTGTTACTCACGGCTCATGGGCTGCATTTAGTTTATAGTTTGGTGCAGGACCACCGATAAAGTTCGTACAGGTGATAAATGGCAGCAGATGCTGCTTCTCTTCCGCAACTTCTCCCCCAGTATAGACTGATTAGGACTCAAAATATTGTTACTAAAGACCCGCAAGTTTTCATGAGGTCTAACGTGAGGCAGGTTGGGATATAAAGGGGAAGAGGTGGGACCTGGGCATTCATAGCCATATTTGCAACAGGAGTAAATGTTGAAGGGAAATTGGGGTTGGGATATCGAGGCTGACTCTGTGGGTACTCCCTCCGACTTCCTTTCCCTTCTCCTAGCGGAGTTTCAAAGGAGGTTCGGGGGAATCTCACATTGTCTACTCGATTTTATTTTCTAGCCCCATTCGGCCTTCAACATTTGCTTGGCCATTGGTCCTCTTAAAAATGTGATATGTGAGGGGTGACCCACAACCCCCCTTCTTATCCCTACCTCCAACCTGCCACAATTTTTTAATTTTTTTAAACAATTTTTATTAGGGTAGTTCAATAAACTATATTTATTTATTTTTTTTTCTAAATAGGTCCTGTACCATAGGAAGCAGAATAGATCATTCATTTCCTTTAGTTCGCGTTCCGTGATTTTTTTTTTTTTAAAGTTTAGGGCTAACAGCATTCCGTGAGAAGATGATACTGTAATTTTGAAATGGTAAGTAAGTTTCTTGGTTCAAACACTTTAGTTTTAATTACAGGTTCTAGAGGAAGAACCAGCTAATTTCATTTATCCGTCTTTCGTGTTTCTCTTTAGCCATTTGAAGGAAGACAGAGAAAAAAATACACAGAAAGTTAATAAATGATTGTCTATGCCTACGGGATAAGATTACAAGATGTCTCGTTGTCTCAGAAAGTGTATTTGTTTCTGTTGAAAGAGCTAAGTCGCATCAATAAACTTCTGTCTCCTCTTGTAAAAGTCTGCAAAAATGATTATTAGCACTTTCTTTCCCTAGAACCGCGGTTAGTCCTTAGGTTATAATAAAAATTTATTTGTTCATGCCCTCACATGAATATAGTATGAATATAACATGTGAGGGCATTCATTATAACCTAATGCCCTGTTAATGCCCTCATATAACTTAATGCCCTCATTCATTAGGTCATAATGAATGCCTTCACATGTTATAAAATAGAATCAAACCCTCGAGAAGGAGCTCCGGAACAAACAAAATAGTAGCGTTTTATCGTTTTCGTAATTGCTCAGAAGCAGAAAAATCTAGAAGTGACACTGCAGTTCAAATCTCTATATATGCATGACGTAACTTTTTTAATGCAAGATTTTATTCAGCGACCGTTCTCTACTTTGTTCTTTGGTGTAATCTTTCGTAACCAACTGGCTAACGAGCGCAGTTTCTGTATTCAGTCCCTAGTGGACACATGAATTTTTCTTTTTTCTTTTCTTTTTTTAGAAAAATCGAAACCGGTTTTTGAAAACTTTCAAAAAAGCCTATTTTTCTTAACCTGTTTCGTTTTTGGCCTCCTATCAAACCAATTCTGTTTCGTATCAAAAACTAGTTGCTTCTTTGTCATTTTTTGAAAATAATAAGCACCTTTGGCGCGGGAGATCTGGGTTCCCTCTTTGTGGAAGTTCATGTCGTTCAGATCCCACGTTAAGCTGTAGGTACATATTTCATTTAGCCTCGCTGCCGAAAGGGGCGCTGAACTCAAATAGAAATCATTATTTAGAAACGAGTACTAGAAGAAGAAGAACATACCGGCGTCGGCGAAAATCAAACTGGTTTCAGTAAAAATTAAAAACCTTTCTTTCTTTCTTTTTCTTTTTTTATAAAACTTGATGAAAAACGGATTTTTTTTGACAAAGCTGAAACCTGTTTCGATGGAAAAACTAAACCAGTTTGGGAGAAAACAGGAAACTATAAAAACTGGTTTTATCCCTCATTAATCACTATCTCAGATATAAATCTCACTATAGTGCTGCCAAAATGGCTTGAGCCGTGGCAAAAATGTGAACTAAAGCTCACACCTGCTACACACCCACGCGTTGAGCCAATAAGGGTTCAGCTGTTGCTAAGCTAGGCAGCCGTAGTAAAGGGAATAGAATTCCTTTAGCCGATAGCAGCGCTTGGAATGGAAGATTAGGTGTCAAGTCAATGCGGTATATCTATAGTAGTTCGTCTATCACTTCAAGCAACAGTACCATCTCATATAACCTCGGTGCTAAAATTGACACTGAATTCCAATCTATCAATCAACCAATCACCCCATTTCTTTCACTATATCCCACTCATGCTTCTTAATTTCTTCTTTGGTCTATAGATTATAGTATTCCAGATGTGAAACTCTCAAAACTTAAAAAAAAAAAAAAAAATGTTAGTCAGTTACATAATTTTATATTCTAACTCAGTGGTCTAATTTCTCTCTACATGATAAGCAGGTTATATAAGTTTAGGACTTCTCCCCAGAGCAGTAGTTTGAAAGACATATTTCAAACATATTTTCTTCTCATGCTAACATAAAATTCTAACAACAATGCTTAATCCGCACTCTAAGCTAATTTTCGATACTGATACGCGTCATTCCTGATTCTGTGGTGCACATGAGTACAATATTCACAGTAAAAGGAAAATTTAGGGATTTTTCTTTTTAAATATCTCTACATAATTTCTCTCGGTTTCCTGATACTTGCAAATTATTTACATGATCTACGAGGGTCGTTTAATAAGTCCTTAGAAAAAAGATACAAAAAATAAAACATTTTGGGTAGATTTTTATGTATTTTTCAACATAATCTTTCAGCTCGACACATTTTCCCCAACGACTCTCCAACTCTTTAAGCCATTAAAAGGTAGGATTTCAGAAGGTTTTCAAAATAGGCATCTGCTTGGGCGATAACCTCCTCGTTCGACGTGAATCGTTTTCCGCCGAGCCCTGTTTTCAAGTTTGGAAATAAAAAAAAAAGACATTGGAGGCTAAATCTTGTGAGTACGATGGATGTTGTAACAATTTGAATTTTAAATTAGTGATTTTCGCCATCGAAACTTGGTTTGATGGCCCAGACTATTTTCTTTGCCAAATAAGGACATTTTTTGTTGATTTTTCCTTTCAACCAATGCAATAATGACGTATAATACTCTCCATCTATCGTTTGTCCTTTTTCCAAGTAATTGATGTAGATGATTTCGCGTGCATCCCCCCCACCCCAAAAAAAAAACTGTGGCCATTACCTTGTCGGCCGATTTCAATTCTTCGCCTTCTTCGGAGTTGGATCGCCTTTAAACATTCAGTGCTTCAATTATTCGTTTCTTTCTGAAGTGTAGTAGTGTCTCATCCACTGTTATGTATCGACGCAGAAACTCGCTGGGATTGCGACGAAAAGTACCAAACCAGTCTTCGAATCGATCTCACGATTGTATTTACTCTCCACTGAGATAAGAGCAGTCACGGTACCGATCTTGCCGAGATTGTTTTCAAACCCAATTTTTCGTGCAAAATTGAAAACACTGTATATTGTGATATTTCGTGCAATTTGGTTCGTCTCTCACTCAAAACTATATTATGGATTTTGTCAATCATTTCGGAGGAAGTCACTTCCACTGGAGGTTCCTATACGAGTTCATCATTTGCGGATGTACGGGCACGTTTAAACTCATTTACTCAATTATAAACAGTCGCAAACACAGGAGTAGATGTGTGATGAACTTCATCCAACTCAGCTTGGATCTCTTTCGGTGTTAAAGTGTTTAATAGCCGCACGAAACTCATTTCTTTCCATTTTTTTCTAAATAAACACGAGTTTGTTTCTTTAATCGACTATGACTATAAAACCGGTTGACGGCTGTACTGAAAATTTAACAACAGTCTAGTGAGGAGTGACGCTTGCTGAAAGAAAACCTTTTCTCGGTACTACGAGTGTCATCTTTCGGATTTTCTAAAGACGTATTGAACGACCCTCGTATTATATAGAAATGAAAATGATCTTGTGAGTCATTTGAAATGAATTTTTGGACAGTTATCACCTATCTCAAATTGGACTTTTCCCATGTTATATTGATGAAAGGGTACATCTTGAAGGGCAGTAGAGAGCGCTCAAAATATAATCTCTTACAATCATGTCAAGTATTAAAAAAAAAAAAACTGGTATATAAACCTCATTAAAAATAAGTAGATCCGTGTCCGTTTTTTGAGAATTCACGTTTTAAGGGGGTATTTTCTACAATTTTCTCCTTCACATTGATAAGATGTTTCTTGTTTGTGACCGCATCACGGACAAACGGTCGATCCATTTGAAATGAATTTTGGAACTATCTCGGGCCCCATCCTGCCCTCCTCTTCGGGCGCCCATGTTTGCAAATATAGTCCATTACAAACAAAGAAACAAGTTATGATTTGTGTTTATTATTATTATTATAGTAACCTTTTTAAAGAACAGATTACACGATAAACTAAGGTCCTACTGTTCAAAACTGAAAACAAATTTTTACCTCCCTACACATTTGCTCATATTTCACTGTTCTTTCTCATTCCTCTGCATCATCGTATTTATATTTGTAGTACGCTTCCTGTTTTGTCGGTTTCCTTTCGCCTTTTTATTTTACTTCTTTTACATCCTTTTCCTTCTTCCAATAATTTTATTTCCTCATAATTTCTTTCAATATTTCTTCTGTAACATATGCTTTTCCTTCGTTATGCTCAACTTTCCTTTGAACTATTGTGACCTGCAGTTAGTTTCTATTTCTGTTATTGCGAAGCCAAATATCTTTAATTAAATTTTCCAGCAAACTCGTTCTCATATCCCACTCGTTTTAATTTTTTCCGTCACCATCATCATCACCATTATCATAGGTATTCTGCCATTATAGACTGCCACTTGCCGCAACTGACAAGTAAACCTTACGTTTGGGTGAATCGAGTTGCTGACGGAGACACATATGAGAAAGTAGTACTAAATGTGGTCAGTATTTCAGTGAAGTTATAGGTGCGAAGCTCCAGGGGTTTAGGAGATATAGCTACCAGAACATCACATGGAAGTACAGAATAGTCTTCATACAGTTGGAGGTAAAAGCTCTATAAGACCTCTTTTAACGACAAAAGATGAATAACAAATATATGGGTACATATTAGGACAAGGGGGAAGTCATATAGTAAGGGTATACCTGGCGGCGGCCATCTTGAAATCCGCCATTTTGAATTAAGGTTAAGTTTTTAAAATAGGAATAGGGTCATGTGATACATGATTTAAGACTCGAATTTAATCAGAAGAACAATGGTGACGTTAATTTTGGTTTACGCGCAATTGATAAAAAGTTACAGGGAAATTAAATATTGTTGCAGCATATGTATTAGTCCTTTACCCCACCTTGTAAATTTTGTGTTAATGATAATAATTAAATAAAAAGCAGGTGGATAAATATTAGGTCTATGGTAAGAGTTGCCTTGATGGCGGCCATGTTCAAATCCGCCATTTTGAATCAGACAAAAGTTTTAAACAAAACGCATAACAGTGACATCTTATTAATAGCAAATTTGCCATAAATCCAACGGTATAACCATTTTTGCTTTATCATTATTCAGCACAAAATTAAATGGGAATAGAGTAATGCAATAGATGACTTCAGGCTAGAAGTTAATCAAAAATAGAATGTTGGCGTTACAATGTTAGTTGTTTGATGCTGTACTTGCACGTCATTTCGTTGTTTTTCTTGTATCCTGTTCACATCTATTTCTCGTTCGCTATTTAAAACTTTGTCTGATTCAAAATGGCGGATTTGAACATGGCCGCCATCAAGGCAACTCTTACCATAGACCTAATATTTATCCACCTGCTTTTTATTTAATTATTATCATTAACAAAAAAATTACAAGGTGGGGTAAAGGACTAATACATATGCTGCAACAATATTTAATTTCCCTATACCTTTTTACCAATTGTCCGTAAATCAAAATTAACGTCACCATTGTTCTTCTGATTAAATTTGCGCCTTAAATCATGTATCACATGACCCTATTCCTATTTTAAAAACTTAACCTTAATTCAAAATGGCGGATTTCAAGATGGCCGCCGTCAGATATACCCTTACTATATGACTTCTCTCTAGTCCTAATATGTATCCATATATTTGCTATTCACCTTTTGTCGCTACAAGAGGTCTTATAGAGCTTTTACCTCCAACTGTATGAAGACTATTCTGTACTTCCATGTGATGTTCTGGTAGCTGTATCTCCTAAACCCCTGGAGCTTCGCACCTATAACTTCGCTGAAATACTGACCACATTTAGTACTACTTTCTCATATGTGTCTCCTTCAGCAACTCGATTCACCCAAACGTAAGGTTTACTTGTGAGTAGCTTCCATGCTTCACAATATTTCGCTAGCATCTTCGTCTTCAAGTATGATCTTTCCGTTTTAATATCGTCTATTAATTGTTGCCTCCTTTGCTCCCTTTCCTCTCTTTGCTGCCACCATACCCTTTAGCACGTTCCTCATAATACAGTTCCTTCTTAGTCAATAATCCCAACAAATTTCATCTTTCTCTTCTTAATAATATTTAAAATTGTTCTTTTCTTCCTTCACCATTTCCAACACTCTCTCATTAGTTTTATGCTCCACCCAGCTAATTTTCTCCATTTTTTTCACACCCACATTTCAAAAGCTTCGTTACGTAATGTCTATGTTTATGTTTTATACAGTACAATACTCCACATGAAACATTTTATGAGATTTTTCTCAACTCTTCATTCAAAGTCCCATCAAACAGACTTTCTTTTTAGACAGAAGAGGATTGTTTTATCATTCCTATCCGTGTTTTATTTCACATTTGCACATCATATCATCACTGGTATTACTACCCGCTGTTGTAAACTAGTTACCTGTTCTATTTTCCCCTCTCCTATATTTGACACGATCGCTTCGTTCCGATCACCATGGCTTTGGTCTTTCTAACATTTATTTTCATGCCATATTCTTCCCAGTCCTTCCTCAAGTTTTCTAACATATTATTGATTTTCCTTTCAGATTCCGTAACAAGCGCCATATAAACTGCAAATCAATTTTCCCATATCCAACTTAATTTTGTCTTACCATTTTCGTAGTTTCATTGTTCAGTTGGAATTTACTCCAGCCAATAATATTTCCTTTGAAAAGATGTCAACTTTAAAGAGAACTTCGTATTTTTGAAAAAAACTTAGAAATCTATCATTATACACGTGCAGAATTCATTTGAAGTACGAGGAAGTACCCAAAAGAAACCGGAATTATTGTGTAAAAGCTATATTTTCAAACTTTTTACAAAACAATCTTATATCCTTCAAAATACTCTCCATTGCTATTAATACATTTGTCCCAACGATGCTTCCACTGTTCGAAACATTGTTTGTAGTCATCTTGAGAAATGGCTGACAGTTCTTCCCTCGCTACTTTCTTGACCTCGTTATTTCAATATTGTCAAATCGGTGCCGTTTCATGCCTCTTTTCATGCGTGGAAGTGAGAGAATGTTGCACGGAGTCAGGTCAGGCGAGTAAGGTGCGTGGGGCAGCGGAACCATGCTATTCTTAGCCAACAACTGGCGAACAGAGATGGCTGTGTGCGGGTACATTGTCGTGGTGGAAGAACCGGTTTCCTATCTGACATAAATCGGGTCTTTTTTGACGAACACTGTTGCACAATCTTCTTAACCTTCCAAATAAAAGGCTTGATTGATGGTCTGACCTGGTCACTTAAACTTGTTATCAGAAAAATCGAAACAAGAACATAACAGAGCTAGCAGAAACACTCTCAGCAGATGAACACAACAAGCCAAGTCGACAACCAGATGGCACTGAATACGAATGAGTTGCGCTATACACGCCTAGCAGCATAAATGTGTACTACAGAAGCTTCGCACACCACAATGCTATTCCGGTTTCCTTTTGGTACCACCTTGTACATGTCCATCGGACGTGTAAAAACATGCTATTTCATTGATACAGATCCTTAAGTACCATAATCGCATTCTATACTGCTTCTCCCTTCTTGTGATCATAGGCCGAACTTGAGGGGAACAGACGTGTGATTTTCCCATAGAACACCGCTGGCTCCCCTAAAACATCATTGGATCACCGGTTGAAACTATGATCAGCCTCTAGTAAAATAACTAGTTATGTCACTGCTTCTGATTTGGAAAGTAATAAATAAAAACAGTGGAGTATCGCCAGCGAGGTTGATCCTTCTTGGTATTGCATTATTAATGGTGCAGTGTAGTAATAATAAAAATATATTTTAAAAAATCATATTGAATGTTTCGTGTGACGTATTGTGCTGTACGAAGGAGAGATCTGAACATCAAGAACAAATAAATAAACGTTTAAATATGTATGGGTGGGACAAGGATAGAAAACATTGCTGTTGGAAGGATAAACTAATAATGAATCCTTGGCAAAAGTTTGGGAAAAAACAATACTGAAGATACCTTTAAAAATGACTCAAAACTGATGAGATTTTGAAAATAAATTGTTTTTCTTAGGATATAATCAGGGCTGGCCAATCGATTTGCTGGCCCTAGAATGATAGTCAATTTTGGGGCCAATGATGTAGGTTAGAAAATTCATATTCATTCATATTTTGCACCAATTTTTACTTTTTCATATCAATGATAATGAAATCCAGCAGTCACCATTCTTGTAATTCTTGACATTAATAGCCATTCTTAACATTAATAGTATACAGTCGTAAAAATGTCTTACAAAATGATGGTTCATAACCTATAAATCTTTTGAATCCGAAGAATGAATTAGAAATAGTAATTGTGAAAAACTTATACTTTTTCTGAAGGACCTAACTCTTTCCTTTTACCCTGGGTTCGATTCTTGGCGGGAGCTCATGTGGTTCAGATCCCATATTAAGCTGTAGGTGTACATCTCCTATAGACTCACTGATGAAAGAAGCGCTTAAGAGTCTTCATCCCGCTGAAATTAAAATACCGCTAATTTTACAGTAATTATGTGATATCTTCAAATAGATAAAAGATAATTGAAATATGGAACAAGAGCGCCCTAGACAAATTATTTTGCGTGAGGTACCGTTATCAAAAGTCACTTAGTGGCTTTCCGTTTTCAGCTGTTTAGAAACGCGAAAATAAATGTCGATTTTCAAAATGGCTCGAAATCGAAAGCAGATAAGTGAGTCGTGATAGCGGTTTCTCATGTAAAATAATAATGTCTAGGGCGCTCTTGTTCCACATTTCGATTATCTTTTATCTATTGGAAGATATCACATAACTACTGTAAAATTAGCGGTATTTTAATTTCGCCGGAATGAAGACAATTAATTAGAAATCTTAAATCCAAATCTCGAGCTCCCTCATGGCTAAGCGGTTAGCGTTTGCGCCTTTAGCGTCGGAGACTCGAGTTCGATTCTGGGTGGGAGCTCAGGTGCTTCGGATCCCACGTTAAACTGTAGGTTCATGTTTCATATCCCTCGCTGCTGAAAGGGATGCTAAATAAAATCATATATCACATCATTAAATCCATATCTTTTTTGCCTCCTACACCTCACGGAACAGCCCTAGATGCGAGAGAACGTATGGTGAGCGGTCAAACAGGGTGTAGAAAAGCAATACTTCAGTGTTTCTTCCGGAGATAATCATCCGCCCCCGAAAGTAAAATTAATGAAATTAATTACATGTCACTCTTCTGCAGGGAACATTCTTTAGCATATAGTGTAATGTCCTATTGCAGCTCTCTCACATTTGCCCCTTCCCGCCTCTGACAACATATACCGGAATAAAGTCTGTTCATAGACGGTGTTGTAGAAGGTAATGTGTAGAAACTAAGGTAATTTATATTGTATGGAAAATTCTCAAATGACAGCAAACGATCTGCTGCTAGTGATAATGATAAGGAGTTTTATAACTAATTTCATATTATGATTTAGTTTTCCTTTCTTTTTCTTTTCTTTTCTCTTTGTATTATTGTTGAGCAATACACTTCCTAGAACCTCATATATTCCCTGTGAGTTTTTTTTATTTTGCAGAATTAGAACTCCTCTTAGAATCAATTGTCCTAGTGAGAAACACCAAGATTTTGAAGAGATTTACTCATCGAAGAGGTTCCCATCAAGAATCTATTTTATGGGTGAGGTAGGTGAAAAAAAATATTATTACATGGCATTTTTCATTGTTTACTTGAAGTTAATTTAATTTCTATTTTTCGTTTTTTTTTTTTTTTTTTAAATTTTAACTCTTCTCGCATGAATCGTTTCTAAATACAAAATGAAATGATTTTTTTTTTTCAGTTTAGCGTTCCACAATTATGCTCTTTAGGTTAAGGAAGACGGGTGATTAAGGAAAATGAATGAAGATGGAAGAACTGGTGGAATGATAATATAGGAGGAAAGCCCACGGACATGATGTTGTCCACCACTTGGCCGGGGATCGAACTAAGGACCCCGTGGCCCAGAGACAAGCGTTCTACTACTGAGCCACCTTAACCCCTCGTTTCTAATGGGACTGCATAATCAAGCATAAGAGCAATGTCACAAGAAGGTAGGAAAGAAACAAAATCAATATGGTGATCATTTGGGAGCTAACCTACCATCCAAGTTCCGATTTGCATAAAGAGCTAAAGGAAGAAATGGAACATATTTTTGAAACGTTAAATGGATTTCAGAAATCTTTTTCTCCCTATCTAGTGTCTTTCCTTTATACACGAGCTTTCTCGCTATTATGACCAACATTGAAGCTGGAAATGGTTAATTACTACCATTTTGGATTTGAATTTACGGTAAATGGCATAGATCGGTCTTTTCCAATTGTGATCCACGAAACTTCTGCGTGGCATTATTTACATTTCAAAATTTCATAATTTTGAGCTCCTTTGTGACTAAGCAGTTAGTATACGCGGCTTTGGTATGGGAGACCCGGGTTTAATTCCCGGCAGGCGCTCATGTGGTTCGGATTCCACGTTAATTAGTAGGTCCCATCTTATATAGCCTTGCTGCTGAAAGGGACGTTAAACTCAAAATCAACTCAACATTTCATAATTTATAAAAGATATATATAAATAATTCCACGGACCACTTGTATGTATGTATTATATGTTGTACACTTATAACATAAATAAATGTTTGTAATTTAATTATTGTTAACATTGTTGTCTATTTATCAGGTATACTATTATCGCGTAGATTTCAAAATTTAAAGGTGTAGGGCACGGGCGCCCGAAGAAAATTTTCTAGGGAGGGGCTCAAATCCCAGGTTGCTATATTACGTTTGGTATTGTATTAAACTGTTGCTGAGAGTTGCTTAATTGTCACATTGTATATACAATTGAGAAATAAGTATTACAGAAGATAAATTATTTTTCAATTTCAAGAAGCAACACAGCAAATATATATATATATAAAAAATACATTTATTGAATGAATGTATCCATCACCTACATTAAACAATAGAAATAACGCAAAAGATGTTTACAAAATCACAAATCAAATCGGACGGTATAATAGTTGGGGTTTTTATCAAATAGTTTGTCTTAGAAGCCCCTCGTGTGTTCTCATGAGTTTATGCAGTCCTTTTTATACTATATTTTGTCATGCAATGATAACAGGCACAAAGCATACTCACGAACCAAGGAATTCCTTAATGAACGTCGGCTCCAGCGGAGACATCTTGCAGGTCCTGGAAGTTGGCACTTACTAACGAAGTGGATCGAATACACACTATTAACGAACGTCGATTAAATGATGGTTATCGAATGAAGAATGATGATAATTGCTCGAAAATGCCAGGTTATATACTAATCCGGATTGACTATTTCGGATTTAAGGAAAACCACATGTTTGCATTTATTTTTCGAAATAAAGGAAAGTATGTTTTCCTTTTTCTTTAAAATAGTTACCTTCGGAGTATTTATTGGAAATACCATTTGCGTATTAGTCTTTTTTCAAAACAAGGTCAAGCGAGTTGTTTTCTTTTTTAATTTTAAACCTGGATCGCTTATTATTATTATTATTATTATTATTATTATTATTATTATTATTATTATTATTATTATTATTATTATTATTATTATTATTATTAGTTCACTTTTGTGAATATAGAAATTTTCATTATTTATGTCCACTGGAACATAATAGTATTAAGAAAATCTTAAGTAATATAATACATTTTCGTAAGCCAGAGGGGGCTCGGGCCCCACCTTGCCCTCTCCTTCGGGCGCCCATGGTGTAGAATCTGTAGCTGTAACTTGCCTTAAAAATAAAATAAAATCTACTTCTGAAGCAATTTTGATCCACTATGATAGATGGAACCTATTGTTAGGACGTAGAATGATTACAAAATAGTACATTTCTACCACTTCCGGTTTTAATACAGAGATGTAGGTGAAGATGACACTTTTTCATCAGACTTAAATCGATTAAAAAAAAAAAACAGCTTTGTCTGCAAATTTCTATGTCCGTTATCGTGTTTGCTCTACGGAGTTCATCGTTGAAACCGAAAATGGTTAATTACTGGCACTTCCTGCGACTTTATATACTAACTCTTATTCGTTATTGATATATTTACAAGTAGTATTGTGTAGCTGTTAGGACTATAATGTCAGTGTTAAGAGAAACCAAGCAGCAATAGATACAATTTGCTACTTAAAATTGTATTTTCAGGTATATTTATGAATAAATAACATTTGAAGCAAAAATAAAAGTTATCAACTGGTTCCTATCAACTATTCAACGAATGATGTATGATTTAATTCCATAAAAATTATCCTCTTTCCAATTATCAAACATTACATATAAGAATTTACAAGTATATCATATTATTTAGCTCGATGTGATTTATCGATAGACGTGTCTTATCTTACAGTTAGTCGAACAAAATATTGATGTTAGTTGAACTAGCGTTGTATTAAGAGTTTTACTAACTCGCGATTCTAACTTTCGTGTTTAGCACTAAGTGAAGTTAACAATAATTTATATTGAAAAAGGTCATCCATGACATTTCCGTACGGTTGTCCAAATACAATAGAAGAAAGCAATATAGAAGAGAATAGGACTCCCTTAATTTGATTTTTCCTAAAGTGTTTGGACAACCCTGCTAAAAAGTCGTGACTCTCCTGTTTTCGATATAAATCGCTGTTAACTTCACTTATGTGTTACTAAATACGGAAGTTAGCATTGGGAGTTAGTAAAACGATTTAAAAAAAAAAAGGCTCTGCATAAGGACCTAAGAATTAATAATAATTTTGAGCTATGTCCCGTTAACCATGCTGTAGTGTCATAATACCTTGATTAGTGTATAGTTTATTTCAGTTTTGTCTCAATAGGCCGTGAGGTTAAAGTACAGAATCAACCTTTAGGTTTACAAAATAATAATAATAATAATAACATTTTTTTCGAAAACTGCACATGAAGATTTATACTTTCATCAAACACTAATTATACATTGTAGAGTTATTCGATATCTCTGCGAAATAGAAAGTAAAACATTGTCAAAAACAGTGAACAGTTAAAATCAGTATACATTCATCCGGAAAGAGTGAAACAATTCCAATCAAGAGCTGAATGCAATTTTTTTTTCAGCCTGCTTTAGGCTCTCTTACGAGTGTATTGTCCCTACTACTATTTGATGCACTTTCCAAATTCATTTACAATAATTACCTGATCTTTTTTTCAAATCGTTTTCGAAATCACCTGGAGCTAAAAGATCTGAATATTTCAACGCTCTTCAACACGTTTCTTCTTGCTATCCTAAAAACAGAAGTGAAACAAACGTGGTAGGTTCCCTTGCAACAACAAAAAAGCGCTACCGGTAAGATCTAACCAGTCGTTCTTTCAAAAAAAAAAAAAATTGTTCCGGGAGGACACACGTAGTATTCCGAGGAGACACTGCTGGTACTATTTTATTTATTATTATATTATACACGTATTATTTTGGTCTCGTCCGGGCGGGGACTCTCATAGCTCCATGGGGACAGTGCCCTCCAAAAAACATGTCTGGAAGAAACACTGGATGTAACTCGAAATAAAACAATAAAAATTAGAAGTAAGGAATTTAGAACTGACAAGCCACCCAAGGATTTGTAAATTTTAATTTCTAAAGCAGAGGTACCGTAATGGATTTGATACCTGGATTGCTTAACAAATGTAACAGAACATTTTCTATTTGGAAGCAGAGTGTGATGTAAAGGGAATAAAAGAGAGTAAAAGAGAGTAAGGATATTTTTGGGACAGGTACACACGAAAAAGAAAGTACTTGACAGTTGACAAATTTTCTTTTGCCAATAACTCGGGAACAAATGAATTAATTTGGATACTTTTGTTGTTATCCTTAGAATAGTTATAACTTGACAACATTTATTTTTCTAATAAGTCAACAATAAATTGACCTATTAGAGTACCGACTTTGTCAACTGAAGAATACTTTGTTTCGCTATTGTACAATCTATACTTACATGTTAGCTGGAACCTTCGGTGATCCTCCATCGGTGACTCTCTCGGTGTATTGTCGTTCTCCTTTGGTTGCGTTACCACTAGGCGATGGGCGCTCACACTGTTAGAGCTTGTCTATTTCAGGTGTGCCCTCGGAAAATATGTGAAACATACTTGGGACTCACCTCCGCCATCCTTTGACGGAGGAAACTCTCACTTTGCTTAGGGAAAAGAAGTGAATGACTTCAGCTGGGTTGCTAATTTGTCATTCAGTTGTTTGTTCTTGACGAGTGAAGATCGTAGGCTACTTAGAATGGCTAACAAGACACAGCACAGCGGAGTCCGTGAAATAATTCATTTTGGCAACGCTTCCAAATCCAACAATTGAAAGATCTCGGTCGCAGCAACTTGTCCCTCCTCTTTTGAGGGAGGTACGGGAAAACATATCAACAGCAGCGCCAGAAGGGACACGCTTGAAATAGAAAGGCTCTAGAATAGAAGCTAGGCGTAAATGCAGAAAAAAAACTACTTATTCAGCGGCGATGAACTACGTATTCAAAGCTTGGATACTCTCTCCGATAACAATGTCATTCTTATCTACAATAACTTTTCACTTTAATGTAGATATTATCTACCCTTTTTAAACATGAGCAACGTTATGATTCTAAGATCAAGAATCGCAGTCCGCGCGCCTGCATCTTCATTCTAGCTTCGCTTGTCTACTACTACTCATTTGTTCCCTCTTCTTTTGGTTTTATTGAGCGGCCTGAGTCATTGAAATGTCAGTTCAATGAATTGCCACATGAAAACACAGGGTGTGTAGATTGAACATCAAATAAGGTGATTGTTGGAAGGTGGAGACAGGAAACAATCTACAAGTTTGTATATTAAGAAATACATAAAAGAAAACGAGTTGACACAAAATAGAAATTATTTTGTATCTGAGTATGTAAATGAAGATAAGTCGTCATGATAGAAATAAATATAGCTTTAATATTGACCTGATAATGTCCACTGTCCTTCATTTCAAATAAGTAATATTTGTTGTTTTCACAGAATTTCAGTCCAAAATATTATTATCTCTTAACTGTGCTGGTAAAAAGTAGTTTTTTTTTTTTTTTGTTGGTGGGGTATCTGAAAACCCCACATTAAAATTACACTGTAAACCTTGCGGTAACAGTTCTATTGGGCACAATAGTAGCAGATATGGTTACACATAATCTGGACAAACGTACAAATGTATTTTTTTTAAATACTTTCTTTGGATTACATTGAACAACAAATGTATCTGCCTACAACGAGAAAATGTACGTTGCCGAAGAGAGGCCGGGGGGAAATTAAATACCCCATCAACACTGCTAAGAGTTACATCTAATTTATCATGTAGGACACAATACCTTCACACAGAGAGCTTGTGCTTTTACAGATGTATAAAATATAATGATCGTAATGCCCAGGAGGAGAGACGAAGTATTTTCGGTCAGTTACTTTTAGTATTACATGGAAAAATAAATATCAGTTTTAGATTAAAAGGTTAGGTGAAATATTTTTGTCTCAAACCCAAATTTCACATAACAATGAGCATGAAAAATGGAAATTTATCGGTAGAAACACGATTTTTTGGTGACACGCGAAAACGCGAAATGTATCAGTTTAGTATGAAAATGTTTATTCCGTAAAATATATATTTTTCACTATTTGTTAGGTCATATAACGCTCGCGACTAAACGCAAAATTCTGTTGAATCTAGCGAAATCTGCAGCAATTCTCGATATTCCACGAAATTTACGCAAAAGTGACAATTTTTCGACTCTTTTACTATTTATTCATTACCATTATTTCTCCCTTCTGCATACTTCACCGTAAGTAAACGCTACTGGTTTGTCATGTCTACCACAATAAAATACAGGTCTGTTTGAAGTCTAGCACCAGCCCTCACTCTCCTTTCATGGCTGCAACGCAAAGCAACCGAAAATCACATGTTTCGAGAGAGCATGACTTGATAACGTGCTTCGAAAATTTCAACGTTCCTTTGGCCATAAAGTTATTCCAATGTCCGAATATAATCTTGTGGCACAACTTATGTTTAAGGAAGAAAAACAAAACTGAGTTGAGTGGAGAAAAAAAAGAGTCTGAAAAGAAGTTCAAGGAAGTTGGGGTGACGTGCAGCAACAAACATGATTTAAAAGGATTCAGCTGGTAAGATTTTTAAGACAGTATCATCATTTCATCTTCCCCAGCTCAAACTTGCGAAACGTGATCGTTTTCTTGCAATGTAATGAAAATTAACATCTTTTGGGAAAACAGACCACCATGAATATTTCAAATTTTACATGTAGTTACAAAATGAGCTCCAAACTGTATCTACTGGTGAAGTGGATAGTGTGGAAGGAGTATTGAGTGGTGTTAGATGAGCATTCAAAAATCGCTGGAAAGTGCCTCCAGCTAATGTGCATATCAGTTTCGAGTGTTGACATGGAGAGAGATTCCTTACAACGACATACTTACCTACAAAAGAACAAATTTAACACCAGAAAACATAGAAACAATGCTTACGTTATTTTCATAAGTAAACTGAACACTAAAGCTATTTTTTCCTATAAATGTTTTGTGTGTGACTTTTTTTCTTTAAATGATAAATTTATTCAATGAGGATGATTAGTATTATTTTTTAAAAAAACTAAAATATTGTTTAATATAGTCATGCATGAGCTCATGTCATTATCATTATTGAGTGGAAATTAAGGTGAAATGAAAGGTAACTAATTGTAATTACCAAGGAAAATAGTGTTCTTACATTTGAACTTTAATTCACCGACTTTATCCCGTTTTACGTATATTTTCATAACGAAATTACGAATTCTTATTTACAACAAAATCGTATCTCTACTTATTGGGGCCATCGAGTTCTACAAGAGTTTCGGTAATTCGAATACTACCTGTGGATAGTTTCTACTATTCACAAAAGGGATTACAGTATGAAATACTCCAGGACATTTCTTTCACGAATAGTCATAATAATTAATTTTCAGTGAATATTTCTGTACTCCTATGCAGACTGACCCTCCCTCCCTCCTAATTTACGGAAGTTTCACACTTAATGGTTTATTACCTTTAATAAAATTTACCAAAACTTGGCAGTGCATTGAAACAGAATTTGAGAATATGTTTGAAGTGACGAGTATATAATTCCACCCCTTCCTCAAATCAAGCACTATCTCCCGTGAATAGTTTTAATCATACTCATTAGAGAAGATACGAAGTAGCTGCAATGCATTATTCTTAATTTTAAATCACATTGTAAAATAATTTAAACGGAAAATCAAATTAGTTGAGATATTTCTATCCCTGCGTCCCAAAAAATTTCACATGACGCTATGTGCGTCATGGTACCCCTTATCACTACCCTGTACTCAGACAGATCTACTTGCATTTATGCTAATTATTACGTACTATTACTATTATTAGTAGTTCATACATCAACTAACTTACGGCTGCACAAATAATGCTCAAATCTATATATGATTTATGTTCGTTGATGTTAAAACTTGTTAAATATTGCACAGTTCTAAAAGTAAGCAGTAACAACTAGTTTCAGTTTATATACTGTGCTCATGTTATGTAGTTACTAAATACTTTTGGTTGTCATGAAAGAAATAGTTATAGATTTTACATAAGAGATTACAACCTTATTAATATTCAAATAGCCCATTGTCTTAGTAATAAAAAGCTAAGTACATTCATGCCTTATCCATTTTTAAATAAACACAGGCAAACTTAACGGATTGGCCACTGTTAATTATTAGGAATTAACGTTATTTACAGACAGGTAATTTTCTCATTATTATTAGTTTCAGGTATCATTAAAAAGAAGTGGTATTGAAGATCTATTGAATTCATCACTAATCAGAAGTGTGTTTGCTGTGAGCATCGTCGATAGTGTTTGCAATAAAGTATCGTACTCTGAATCGTTCTCCATTGGAACTCTATACCGGGCCTATGCATCCTAGCACACTCGGACGGAAAATGTTAAAGAATACAAGAAATGCCTTATGTATTGACAGGTTCGCTTTCTTCACATTTCACATGTGTCTTGGCCCTTTTCACCCGTGCTGAAACTTCTTTGTTTTCGGTAAGTAAAGTTTTATTTATACATTATATTTATATATATATATATATATAATATATATATATATATATATATATATATATATGAATAGTAGAATGTGTTCCCGTCATGGTAGAGTGAAGGTGACTTGTCCTCCGCAAATTTTTGTATATTAATGTAGAAGAAATATCCGTTATTGAATATAATTTAGTGTCAAGTGAACTATTAGTACTGTAGATTATAATGGACTAATAACTTTATTTGCTGGTGTTCATTTCAGTAAATTATCAGCAATGAAATATTGAAGTGATCGGTCGTAAAGAATGTAAACAAACCTGTGACAGCATTGGAAACTGAGTATTAGAAAGTTGTTGTGATGCAAATTCAGTGTTACTAGGTCACATCTTGAAACTTTCATAACTGATAGCCGTGTTGTGTCAGTGTCATAGATACTTTTTATAGCTACATTACTTCAAAACATTTTTTTATTAAATATGGTTAACATGGGATTTCCCAGTTTTTATTAATAAAATACGGATTAGAAGCAAGTTTTCGAACTTTTTGCTAAGTATTAAGAAATTTATTGTTAAATATGGGAGTTTGCAATAAATGTCTCAAAGCTGTTCTCAGGCAGGAACTGAATCTGAAAAAATGCAAAGATTGTAAAAACATATATCATGATACTTGTGTTAGTCTCTCTGAAGATGATATTAAATTTCATCGACCGATGGATCAAGCTTGGCGTTGCGATAATTGCGACAGAGCTAGGCGTTCTAGTATAGATAGTGACAAGTTACTAGTGAATACAACACACTGTCCTTCGTTACTTGAAATTTATCAGTTATTGTTATCTATTAAAGAAGAAATTAGTGATTTGAAAAAAAGCGAACAAGGAAGTCGGAGGAGAATTGGGAAAGTCGTTAAACTTAGCACATGAAAAATTAGATGAAAACTCGAAGCTTCTCAAAAATCAAAGTGAACTGTTAAAAACAGGAAACTATCGATAATTTAAAAAGTGAAAATTTAAGGTTGCAAAAACAAATAGATAAAATGAACTTACAAATTGATGAGTTGGATCAATACGGACGACGTATTGGATACGAACACGTTGGAAGTGTGCGGCGTCCCTGAGCTACCAAATGAAGACATATTAATTAGTGTAAAAAAAATATAGGTCGTGCTCTAGACTTAGATATTAATGACACCATGATTGATGCGTGCCACGGAGTAAAAAAAAAAAAAACGTCGAGGTCAGGATGCTGCTAATATAATTGTTAAATTTGTAAGAAGAATAGATAAAGATATGTTTTTACATAAAAGAAAGGTTAACGACAGGGGGACATATTTACGTAAATAATGTCTCTCCGCAAGGAAAATGGTATTCAATGAGGCGCGGAAAATTTAAAGAGAAAAATTACGAGTACTTGTGAGTCGATTTTTCTGGTAATATGAAGTTGAGAAAAATAGCAGATGACTCTCTAATTTATACACTTCTTACAGTAGAGGATATTCGAAAACTAATATAATTTATGAGTAATAATGATAGAGTGATTTCAATATGTTACAAGAATGTACCAGGAATTAATACTGAATTAAATGAAATATATACTGGTATTTTAACAGAAAACTATGATTTCATTGTATTGACAAAAACGTGGTTGATTAATAGTAGTGCTGTCGAAATCGGTTTTTGAAAAATCGAAAACCGGTTTTTGAAAAAGTGAAATTTCATAAAACCGAAATGTCGGTTTTGGAAACCGTTTTTGTGGTTTCGGTTTTGAAAACAGCTTTTGCGGTTTCGGTTTTCAGAAAGTCGGTTTCCTTAAAAACCGAAAACTGCAAATGTCACAGTAATTCGACAGCACTAATATCAAGTAACGACGACAAACAGCTAAGAATCTTTCCCCACTTCGTCTCACAGTTGCCAGATGGAGGGAAACTTCCCTCGGTGTAGGGAAAAAATGCTGAAAATTTGCAGAGGGGAAAGAATATATTTTTTTCTTAACATGTCTCAAAGTGTAGGGAAATTCTTGTTGAGTATACTTTTACAATTGGCAGAATAAAAAAATAAGTTGCAATTTCTCATAAAGAGGCACGGCTATCATTATTGGGAAGTAAAAAAATACAGAATAAAACATGATCGGTGTTTCCGTCACGTATGAACTATTGCAGGTGTCTGGGACTTGCGATAAGAAACTAGTCAACACATGCAAAACCACAACATTCACATTTATCGAAGTGGCAACAAGTCAACAATAAAATTGTATATTGCGATCTAAATTTTCATTCATTCATTTTTTTTTAAGAAAGGGAAGGTTTTTTTTTGTTAAGAAAAGAAAGAGTGGCAGTACTATTTTTAAAAACAAGGTGAAAGAGTAATAATAATATGAAAGATCTCAGTCTAAGTGGATGAGATTTCAAATTGATTTTATGAGTTGCATATAGAGTGATCTTAAATAGGGATATACTTTATTTTCTATTTAGCTTAGTGTTGTCATATTACCCTATTTTAACGGGTACCACCCGATTTTCAGGTTCTGTATTCGTTCCCCACTTAAACATATCTTAATCACGAAAAACCACCCGATTTTTGGGATTGGAGAAAAATCTAAGACGGCTTAGTTGATAAAGTGGTGGTATATTCAACGTAAACCGCCACACCTCTGACAATCTCAGTCGCGATTGAGTTAAATTTAGACTCGCGCTCAGGCTCAGGCTGTGGGCTATCTGAACAGTGCGCGTGTGCAGGTACATTTATTAATAAGAGATCTGCTCTAATGCAGAATGGTTTTCTTTGTGAAGTTCATGTGTTTTTAATGTAATGTATTGGAAGTTCTATACGAATGTAGATGTTGTGACAAACATACTTGAATTATTCATGCCTTCAAGAATGCCGAACGACAATTTGAAGTGGAACTTTAAAGACTATTATAGATGCGAATTTACGTATGTTAGCCAGGGCAGAACTCAGTTTGAAGCAAAATGTACACACTGGAAAACTGTTTCGTTTGAAAAGTAGGCTGCAGGGAAGCAAACTGGACCCTACCTGATTTTTATATATTTTGTAAATTAGACCACGGGGAACACGAATATGAAGGCATTTTGACATTTCGAATTTCGGAACTCGAGATATTCGAATATAAAATGACCACCGAAGCAAACTGAACCCCACCTGATTTTTATATATTTTGTAAAGTAGACCACGAGGAACACGAATCTGGAGTTTTGACATTCCGACTTCCGGAACTCGAGATATTAAAACTTAAAGTTTAAGACGCTATGTATTTATATGAAAAAAAAAACACTATATTCTCTATACGAAACATATTATGTCCTGTGAGATATGCAAAGGTAAAGAATAAAGTTCTGTCGCTTTTTGTGGAGGTCTGTGTTCAATTTGTTCTCACACCGTGAGTTGAATGCGAATGGAGAAAAGGCGAAAGTCAGATATTGGTGTGGGTATATCCAAGATTCTACCTACTTGTAGCGGTTCAGTTACAACGTGAACTTGTGTAAGGACAAAGTGAATATGGAACCTCCACAGAGCGTCATAAGGGTGTGTATGCTGTACGAGTTCAAACTTGGGTCAAACACCACTGCAGTGGGGTGGAAGATATCTCAGGCCTTTCGTGAGGGTGTCGTGATTACGCAGACAGTGCAAGGGTGGTTTAGAAAGTTTAAGAACGGTGACAAAACACCCACAAAAGACGCACCACGTGCCGGAAGACCAACACACATACAAAATTAAGATCTTCAGGTAGCAATTGAGGCGAACAGTGGAGAGACATGTGAGGAACTGGGGCTAACATTCAATGTGAGTGGAGAAATCATTCAGCAGCACCTCCATCAACTTGGGAAGCAGTACAAGTTGAGTCTATGTGTCCAACATGACTTTTACTCCAATCCAGAAGGCTACGCGAGCAGACACCTGTGTTTCTTTGCTGACTCGTCTGAGGAAAAACCATTTCTGGACAGGATGTTGAAATATGATGAGAAGTGGGTCCTGTGCGAAGTTCAACGGCGTCGTCATCATTGGTTAAAATCCCGTGAACCGGTTTCAAAACAGCTGAAATCAGTAATGCAGCAGAAAGTCCTCCTGTGTGTTTGGTGGACTGCTCGCGGTATCGTGCATCGGGAACTGCTACCGGCTGGTCAGAGTAGAACATCAATGCGACTGTGTACTGTCAGCAGTTGAGCCGTGTTCAATAAAAACTCAAAAGCCTGGAGCCAGCACTTCTCAATCGCTAAGTCGTTCTCCCATTACGGGACAATGCTAAGCCCCACATGGGTAGAATGACCCGGGACACCATCCTACGCCTTGGATGGGAAACACTATTGCATCCACCATACTTCCCGGATATTGCACCGTCCGATTATCACCTATTCCATTCCTTGGGCACTTACCTTAGAGAACTCCAGTTCAACTCCGTAGTAGAGGTGCAAAATGCACTTGATACCTTCTTCTCTGGATGGGAAACACTATTGCATCCACCATACTTCCCGGATATTGCACCGTCCGATTATCACCTATTCCATTCCTTGGGCACTTACCTTAGAGAACTCCAGTTCAACTCCGTAGTAGAGGTGCAAAATGCACTTGATACCTTCTTCTCTTCACGGCAAACCAAGTTTTACCGCGAAGGAATCCATGCCCATCCCGAATGTTGGCAGAAGATCGTTGATACTGATGGATACTATTTTTGATCTTCCAGGTACGTCTTAGGTGACATATCGATGCTCTAAGGTGATAGGTTAAAAAGCGACAGAACTTTTTTCGTCACTTTTATACATACTATATAAAGCTACTGTGTAAGTTCTAGTATCTCGAGTTCGGGAAGTCGGAATGTCAAAATTCCTTCAGATTATTGCTCATTTTGGTTAGTATACAAAATATATAAAAATCAAATGGGGTCCTTTTTGCTTCCGTGGTCAATTTATGTTCGAACATCTGGAGTTCCGAAATTCGGAATGTCAAAATTCCTTCAGATTCGTGTTCCTCGTGGTCTACAAAATATATAAAAATCAGGTGGGGTCCAGTTTGTTTCCATGATCACTTTATGTTCGAATATCTCGAATTCCGACATTCGAAATGTCAAAATTCCTTCAGATTCGTGTTCTTCGTGGTCTAATTTACAAAATATATGAAAATCAGATGGGGTCCAGTTTGCTTCCCTGCAGGCGAAAAGTACATTGGAAGTGTCATCAAAGAAAAACTAAAAAAAAAAAAAAAATGCGAAGGATCCCAGGTCAGTATTTGTAACACACAAGTTCACATCAGTCCGTACGGTTTAGAACCCGCCACTTTTCTGATTTTAAAATATGGCAACCCTAATTTAGCTGTGACTTGTACAGCCATCAAACTATCCCTTTCGCACAGTGCTGCACATATTATCGTAATAGTCTTGGAGCAAATAAAAAAAGTTAAAACACACACATAAATCAATACAATCGTCTCGATCGATACATGCTTTCACAATATTGGTAAACGGTGCAATTAAAAACAGCAAACATTGTTTCTGCTTTAAAAAGGACAAACATGGTTTCGCTTATAAAACCGCAAACACGGTTTCGGGCGGCTTTCGCTTTCGAAAAGAGCTTTTGCGGTTTCCGTTTGGAAATTTGTTTTCGCGGTTTCGGTTTCGAAAACCGCAGTTGCGTTTTCGGTTTTGAAAACCGTTTTGCGGTTTAGGTTTTGAAAACCGCGGTATTCGGTTTTCAGAAAACCGGTTTTCTCAAAACCGAAAACCGCAAATGTCACAAAAATTCGACAGCACTAATTAATAGTGTATTTTATAGTGAATTCATTGGTGATATATATATATATTGTTTTTGATAAGATAGACCAAATAAAATGGGAGGAGGTTCACTTATACCAGTAATTAAAAGTTTCAAGTGCAAGAAATTAGGATAAATATTGAACATGTACAAATTGTCTGTATTAAAGTTATAACAGGAGGTAGTACTTATATTATTGTATCAGTATACTTTCCCTCTAACACAAGGATTGAAACGTATTATTATTATTATTTAGAAAATTTGAGGTCACTAATTTTCAGTTCTACAATATAATTATAGTAGGCGATGTTAACATACTCTCTATTACTGATTCCAGCTATAATCTTATGACTGGAGGTCATATTTGTGTGATGCTTGCAAACTTTTTGTCTTTGTTTAATCTTCAATCATACAATAATATAAGGAATAGTAATGGAAGAACATTAGATTTATTATTAACAAATTTAAAAGATATTGATATTACTAGGAATAATTCTTCATTAGTAACTGAGGACTTACATCCGTTATTAATCGCATTCTGTATTACACCTAAACAGTTACAAAGTTTAATCCAACTATTATTTTTAACTATTGTAAAGCTGACTTTTACAATTTGTATAAGGATCTACAAAAAATAGATTGCAGTCAGATATGTCAATATGATAATCCGAATGATTCACTAAATTACTCTTATAGGAAACTTGACGCTGTAATTAATAAGAATGTTTCTAAACGAAAAATAAATAAAAGATCTTATCCATGTTGGTTTAAGCCGAGATAATAAATCTTATAAAACAGAAAGAATATTTTAGAAGAAAATGAAATCATTCCAGTTTTAATTTGCTCAAATTTGTTGAATGACGCAAAAAGTTGAAAAGTGTGATAAGCAGATCTTACTAATTATACGTTAGTAAGGTAGAAAATAATATATTTGAGAACCCAAAAAGATTTTGGAGTTTCATAAATAATAAAAAGAGGGATAACAGGAAACAGAATCAGATGACTTGTGAAGGTAACTTGCTTAATTCCAGTAAAAGAAATTGTGGATTCTTTTGTAGATCATTTTAAAAGCGATTATTCTCCTGGTTGTTCGTCTTATGTAATTCCTGAACAGAGTTATCATGAAACAACACACTGTTTAAATATTTCTGCTAAAACTAAAAGAAGAGTACGAGATATATGTAAAAAAAAATTAAATCAAGTAAAGTGAGTGGTTATGATGATATACCTACTTATATATTTAAAGCATGTGGGGAAATTCTTCGTGTTCCTCTTTTATATATATACACACAATAGCATCTTGAAATTTCCAGATATTTGGAAAATTAGTAAAATTGTACCTATTTTCATGTCGGGCAGTCTATGTGAAGTAAAAAAAATATCGAACGATTTCACTTATATCTGTTCCTTGGAAAACATTTGAGAAATTTTATAACGGAAAATTTTTGAGCATGTTAAATCTTATATATCAACCTGTCAACGTGGCTTTTATCCGAAAAGATGTACTATTACAAACTTGGTCACATTTACTCAATTTATATCTGATTCTTTCAATGATAGTTACTGTGTGGATGCCATGTACATTGATTTTGATAAAGCATTTGACAAATTAGATCCTATCATTTTGCTTCAAAAGTTGTCTAATTTTGGTTTTTCTTATGGATTGCTAAAATTAATTTCTTCTTACTTAAGCAATCGGAAGAAGTTTGTAGTGTATAAGCAATTATACTCTTTTATGTTCAATGGAAATTTAGGTGTATCACAGAGATCCAATTTAGGACCATTGTTTTTTTCTATTATTTATAAATGACTTACCACGTGCTATTAACTTCTCAAAATATCTTTTACTTGCTGACGACTTTAAAATTTATAAGAAGAAAAGTAACATATGGTCGCTGCAAGTTAAACTTAATTTTAATGTAAAGAAATGCTTAATTTGTACATTTTCAAGGCAATTTACTTCATAAACCCATGAATATGTTATGAATCGTGAAACATTAACCAGAGTAAATTTTACTAAAGGTTTAGTTATATGGCTAAACAACAAACTTACTTATGAATTACATATTGAAAAAATAGGTAATGAATCTTATAAAATACTTTGTTTTGTGCTACGAAATTCTAAAGATTTAAATAATATTCAAACTGCATTCAAGCTATTTAGTAGTTATGTAAGAAGGTAGATTAGAGTACGCAAGCGTGGTATGGAATCCTTCTTACCAATATTACATTAAGAAAATTGAAAGAATTCAAATTAAGTTTTTGCGACACATGTATTACAAGAAATATAAAATATCTTCATGTAAAGAATATATTTCTTATAATAATTTAGTTAACGAATTTACCTGTGACACATTAGAATTAAGGAGAGAATTAACAGATCATTTATTTTTGTACAAAATTGTAACTGGCCTATTGGAATGTGGTGAATGTTTACAACTATTAAGCTTCAATGTTAAAATGAATGCGTTACGGAATCTGCAACCATTCTACAGTAAGAAATCAAATTCAGTGTATCATCAAACCTCATAACTGTGAAGAGACTAATATTCATTATTTATTGACTTTCGTTGATCTCCCACAAAATCATTTATTGTTTGTATAAGAAACATGATATTCTTTAAGACTTATCATCGGTGTTGTGAGACTATTGTTCTTTTTCTTCCTAATTACATAAAACTATTTCTTATGTGTCAAAGAACGCTAGTTATTCGGAAGTCTTAGTTAATGAAATTCATTTATATCTGAGAATTTAGTCAATGTTTTTCTTCCGTAATTTTGTGTTTCCGTAGCTAAATTGTGGAAGTGTTTGTTTATGTTATATAATGTATTATATCAATGTGTATTTTATGTAATAAAGCTGAGAGAGCTCCTTTCCCAACTATCTGTCCATCTCTGACGTCATGAGTACCTGTTGAGACGAAAACATCTCATCTACACGAGCCTGGAGTAAGCAGGGTTACCAGCAGATCTTCGTCTTTAAATACTCTCTCCAACCCGGAAACGGGGAGTTTTTCACGGAGTCAATTTGCGGAGTGACACGGAGCCTTTGGAGTCGCTTGGAGTCTTTGGAGTCGGTTATCGAAGTTAGTCTCCAGAGTCTGTCGAGAGTCAGTCTTCGGAGTCATCTTAGGACTTAGTCGCGAAGTTGTCGAAAGGCTGTCAACGGAGTCGGTCCGGGGAGTGCACGGCAGTCAATTGGGCACTCCGAGAGTGACTTAGAAAACGAACCGAACAGTCTATAATTTGGTTTTCGACATACAGAACATCGGACGAACAACAGGAGGATAACAGGAAGCCCAGCAGAGAAGATGAAGCTACAGATACTGTGACATCAGATTTCTTCCCTTCTTTTCCTCACCTCTCACCTGCCCATTCTGTTTCTCTCTTCAAAAAACCTAAAATTCTTATTTTTATTTCTCTTAAAATCAGACGGGTGTCGTCCGGTCCCAGGACCCGTTCTACCCTTGAGCAACATCCCAAGAATCTCTCCTTGACGACACAGCTTTCTTTGAAAATTCTTTTCAAATTAAGCACCCGTAAAATGGCGGAGATGCTGGTCTTTTCTCAGTAATTGTTCCTCTATTTTTCCTCCGTAAAATGGCGGAGATACTGATCTTTTATCAGTAATTGTTCCTCTATCCCCCCGTAAAATGATGGATATACTGGTTTCTTCTTTGCAACTTTTCAATTAAGTTTTTTAATAATAATTTTCACCACCGCTACCCCTCCCCCACCCTCTCCGTGTTACGCTACTCAAAAGTTATTAGTTTCCTTTTTTTCTTATTCGCAAGATTTGTTTTTTTCTTCAATCCTTTGAAGAGTGTTGAAGAAGCCTCAAATATCTCTTGTGCTTTAAGACTTCCTGTTATCTCTCTTCCTCCCTCTAAGTTCTTGCATGTGTAATTTAGACTTAAGTAGTTATATATATACTCTGTATTTCGTTAAAGTAGTGCCCATTTTAGTGCATTTTTTGTGTATATGTTGCAACGTCTTGTTGACGAATTTTTAGTACCGGGTGATGACTTCTTAAATCTTAGTGACACGATTTATTTCGATCCCGCGGCTTGTTCGTCCCCTGTATCGCCTAAGTTTACCAGAAACTATTTAGACCAGCTTCGAAAAAAGAGTTTTCTGAGGTCTTATCCGATATTACACCCGATTCTTTAGAAGTTACCGTTGAGAAGCCCATTTTAGACATGGTGTCAGGAGGCGATAACCAACCGTTGCCTATTTTTAATACCATAGTACGACCAGAACCTTTCTACGCTAGGTTAGGAGAAGACGTGGAACGTTTTGTGCGAAAGTATGAACCTATTGCTGACATTAATGGTTGGGATGGGATGAGACGGAAGCTAGTACTTGGGAATTTGCTTAGAGGTCCGGGCGAATCATGGTTTACATCTATGGAGAGAAAGCCGGATTTTGCTCAGATGTCATATGAGCAATTTAAGCAAGCATTAATAACAGCGTTTAAAGATAATTTGGTTCCTCAGTTGACAGAGGCCCAAATGCGAGGACGGGAACAGGGCGATGATGAGTCAGTTCTTGATTATGTATGTGCAAAACAGCATCTCATTCTCAGAGCAGATCCTAACGCGCCGAAGAAAAAGCAGATACAACTGATCATAGAAGGGTTATTTCCCGACTTTTTCAAGGTCGTTATTCGCAAAGAAAATAATACGGTAGCTGCGTTATTGGGTGATTTAGTAGTGGAAGAAAAGACTCGGCTATTACTCAAGAGAAAGGAGTTGGAAAAATTCTTTAAAAAGAATTCTGCGGTCTTGCATTCGTCAGTGCTCCCGCCAAGCCAAGTTGATAGTCAGTTATGTAGAAGTGCAGAGTCAGCAGTTCAAAGTCCGCTTTATAGGCAAGAGAATTTTGTGCAGTCAGCTACAGCACAGAAAGAACAGACTAAGGCAATTAATGATCAAATGAATGACTTACAACAGCAATTAGCAAAAATTACTCTTTAAATATCCGCGTTAACCTCAAATGATGAAAATCAAGGTAGCGATCATGCACAAAATAGGAAAAGTCAGCAAAGGAATGTAGGTCAGGGTAATAACGAGAGAAGTGATAATCGTCAAAACCGTAAAAACAATAACAATAACAACAATAATAAAAACAATTCAGGTTCTTCCACGCAATCTTCTTCACAGACCCAGGGTTCGACTCCTAGTAAGGGTCCTATTGTCTGTTATAAATGCAACATGCCTAACCATATTGCACGGTACTGTAGGGCGTCTTTAAACTCAAAAACAAAGTAGATGACAGGGACGAATCTGCTCGAAAGTGTGTTATAGTCTCCATTGTATCTTCTAACGACTTATTACAAGTTTCGGCTCTTTTAGATGGTCAGCAAGTTAAGATGATGATAGATTCTGGTAGCCAAATAAGTTGTCTCGGGGAGAATCTAGTTCCGAAGAACGCAAGACGTCTTCGTGTTAACACCAGATTGAAGGGAGTTACGGGAAAAAGCATTCAAGCATGCGAAATTGCCTTGTTGAAAATTTTCCTTGGGAACAGATGTTTTACTCACGTTTTAAGGATAATCCCGAATTTTGATTATGGTCCTTTGGTTGGTGCGGATTTCTTAGAAAAACATAGAGCTATCATAAGTTATGATAAGCAAAATTTGACTTTGTATCGTTTTGGACGTCCTCCGTCCAGGAAGTTATCACCTAGGAATTTAGAGGTCAATTTATCTCAAGTATTAACATCGAGAATCGCTCGGGAATCTAGAGCTATTTTTAGAGTTCTAGAGAATATTATTTTACCACCTCGTTCGCACACTTTAATTAAGTTACGTTCCTGTTGGGACATTACGGGGAAATGGCGTTACTGTTACCATCTCAGTGTATAGAGGAAATGTTGGGAATTTTTATCCCAAGGGTAATAGTAGATTGTGAGTCCCCAGTGGTGTTTGTGACGAATCCCACCGTCAACACCGTGAAGTTGCGCCAAGGAACGAAGATAGGCAATGCAGAGGAGTTCGAGGAAGTGCCCGATGAACCAGAAAGGACATTGACAGCATCAGAAGAATCTTTGCCGTCTCCAGAGAGGTTGGAACAGTCTAGAAAGATGTGTGACCCGATAAGAGTAGATGTCAACCCAGATTTGTCTCCAAAAGACCGGGAGCGTTTTTACGACCTAATTTACCAGTTTGCCGATGTCTGGAGTTGGTCGGAAGACGATGTGGGACTCGCCCGTGGTTTTGACCATGAGATACGACTTTCCAACCCCACGCCAGTCAATAAAACACCTTATTTAGTACCTTACCACCTATGTGAAGTCCTCAAACAACAGCTGGATACCATGCTAAGACAAGGGACGATTCGAGAGCAGACGTCTCCATGGAACCACTCAATTCTTTTAGTGAAAAAACGCAATGGACAGTTCAGATTTGTATCCGTGCCAGTTGCGGACGTCCCAGTTGCGGACGCTGCTCTTATCTGTTAAAATCATTCCCAGTTTCGGACGCACAGGTGTTGTTTGGAATTTCCATGCCTCGATTACGATGCAACCAGACTTGTTAGTCCCAATTGCGTACGCGTGCAGGAGAAGAGGAAAGATCTATTGATAACAAGCAGCAACGTTGCCACATTTTTCATTTCATTACATTTACTACCCTGCCTCGATATAAAGAATTCAAATCTGTTAGTACACGAACATCTATAATTATAAAGCTATGTAATATTAGAGATACTGCTAACCACTAGTTTATCCATTAATTACATATGAAATACATGTAAATTACATCAGAATTCCTGTAATTATTTTGCAGATTTGTGCATTATTTAATTTCATTTATCCAAGCAAATTTTTAGTGAGGGAAATTTTCGTTGATGCTAGCCCAAAATAGCACTTCCATTTTTATTCCTCCTGTCGAAAGAGAAGTTATTTAAGTTTATTGGTTTTGCATGATAATTTACTTAATTACTTGTTTTAAAATTACTGAATTCCTTGTTTTAGAAGTCAATAACAAAAGCTTGTAGTTTGCAGAATATTAGTTGATTAAATATTTAATCATAATCGACCGTTTCGCACACCCTCATCGACGAGGAATATTTAGCGTCCGAGGAAAATTTCTTACAAAAATTCATTAAGAAGATCCATTTCTCAAGGTAATTTGCACCCAAACTCCTAGCCTAAACTTTCGTACGAAACTATATGAGACATAATTATGCATGTTAATGTAGAATCAAAATCTTATGAATGATTAATGAAGTAGAGTAATAAACTGAAATTTAGTGGAGAGGTTCATTTCCATGAAAAACTGTACAACACACAACGCAAAAAGTTCAACTATAGGCTCATTCTACATGTAAAAAAAAAGGAAGAAAAAAATAGTGAATCTGGAAATGTGACGTTAAAAATATCCACTAACGCGAATAGGAGAACCTCTGAAATATGTTTCCTTTTGAACAAAACATAACCCAAATAGATGAATGAGGCGGCTATGCAGAAACGACTAATGAATCTTTGTAATGATTCTACCCAAAACGCTCCCATTTTCTCAGATATAGCTCATCCCGAAGATTCATTAAAACCACTGAAATGTGATTTTATGATAGCATATTTCAACCACGGGAGAGATTATTATAATTATTATTCTCTTAACAAAGTCAATCTGTACTACAGACTATGTCAAACTATATTTCAATTGAATTGCACTTTATCCCCTCCCAAGACCAGAGGGGGAAGTAGAATTGAGGTATTTTTTTCTGAAACATTTTCCTAGTAAGACATAACAAATACTGTAACTCTATTGGTCACTGACTGATGGCTTCGCCAATCAGAGGCAGTCCTTCGATTTCACTGAGAGCAAAGCTTCCAACACAGTAACAAATTCTACCATTATAAATTTTCAGCTAGATTCAGCTAATATGTGCACAGTTGCTGATGTGTTTGTGTAAGTTCGTGTTCGACACCGTTCCAAAGGTTTGATATTGGATATCATAATGGAAGACGTGGTTATTATCGAAACCGAAAAGAAGAAACCATCTGCCTTACATGCCGGATTCCACTACATAATTCATAGGTAATTGGGTGTTATTGACTTATTATTACATTATTTTTAATGAAGTTAGTATACGTATATTAAAAGGTGCAAACTGTTTTAACGCAGTAGGATCAAATTAATGAATTAAATACGATATACATGATAGGCATTACAAAACATGACATTCACCTTTTTCAAATAGATACATTAAAAAGAATGGTGTATAATTTGTTGCTCATAGTAGATACAGAAGCGTCATTTAGGATTTTGCTGGAATATATAAAAGTTGGAGTTTTTTCTGTTATTATATTAGTAGTCAATAGATTAGAATATAAGTATTTCTCAAACTAAGCCTGGTTAAGTGTGAAGGGAAGTTGCATAGAGGGTACGAAATCCTTGTGTGGGGGGGCGGTTCCCATCTTATTTTTGAAATAAAATTCTCCTCACTAAAAATTTGTGAGGATAATTTTATTTCGACATTGTACGTAAAACGGCTCAAGCTCCTGAAAAAGTCATGCCCCTTTAAAAACTTACTAGTTACAATCCTGAATGAATCTCTCTTCAGCAAGGGAGCGCGGTGGCTCAGTGGTAGAGCGTTCATCTCTGGTGTTTGGGATCCCTGGTTCGATTCCAGCTCGCGCCGTGTGGACTTTGTAGTGGACAAACACCGTGCTCGTCGGTTTACTCGGAGTTCTCCCGTTTCCTCCCACTTTCTTCATTCCACCATTTCACTCATCTTTCATCAACACCGTCTCCTTCAGCCTAACCGGCATAATCGTGGGACGTAAAATTTAAATATTTCATTTTTTCATTTCTCTTTTCAGCAAATCGTATTCTTGCAGCAAAAAGTCCTTATCGTTGCTGAGGGCAGGATAGTAAATGTAATGAAATTTAAAATGTGGCAACGTTGCTGCTTGTTGTCAATAGATCTTACCTCGCGTCCGGAATTGGGACTAACAATTCTGGTTGCTTTGTAATCGACTCATGGAAATGACAAGCAACACCTGTGCGTCCACAATTGGGAAAGATTTTAACAGATAAGAGCAGCGTCCGCAACTGGGAAGAAACCATTTATTCTAATTATTACGTACTATTACTATTATTATTAGTGTGTACAGCAGCTACTTACGGTGCACAAATAATGCTCAAATCTATATATGCTTTTTTTTTTGGTTGATGTTGGAACTTGTTACATATTATACAGTTCTAAAAATAAGCAGCAACAACTATTATTAGTTTATATACTGTGCTCATGTTATGTAATTAGTAAATACATTGTGTTTGTCATGAAGTAAATACTTATGGTTTTTACATAAGAGATTACAGTCTTATTAATATTCAATAAGGCTATTATCTTACAATGTTAGTAATAAATAGCTGTGTATATTCATACTTAACATAATCATTATCCATTTTCAAATAATGGCAGGCAGGGAGCAATCTTAACGGAATGGCGACTGTTAATTATTAGGAATTAACGTTATTTACAGACAGGAAATTTTCCTTATTATTATTATTATTATTATTATTATTATTATTATTATTATTATTATTATTATTATTATTATTTCAGATGTGTTTAACCGGAAACCATGTTTAGCATCCCTCTCCGAAAGGTCTCCGTTTCACCTATTTAGCTGATATAATGTTAGCCCTTTGTTTGAGAGTGAAACCTTTCATCCTCACTGTGACAAATATGATACGGTGTATTCCAATGTGTTCCATTCTGTGTTTCCTTATGTAATGGTAAGTGTCATGCTACAACTTCTATCCAACTGGAGGATAGATTTATTACTGCTAGTTGGTTTACTTTAATACCCTCTCTGACAATCTGAAGTACGAGTCAGTGAAATTGGCGTTGGGAGTAACAAATGATTAGTCCATAGCAAATGAAATCTTTGATTTTATTTAACGTCCCACGATTATGACTTTAAGACAAGGGAGACAGATGATTAAGACAAGTGAATGATGATGGACGAATTGGAAATGAGAATCTGGGAGGAAAGGGGAGTACTACGAGAAAATTCACGGAAACTATGTTGTCCACCACAAATTTACTTGATCGGGGATCGAACCAGGAAACTCACGCTCCAGATTTAAGTGATATAGCATTCAGCCATCGTACCTCACATGAGTTTGTAACGTGTTGCTGCGAAACTCATGTGTAGCAAAAAATCCAGCTTTCAGTGGCCGACTGTTGCATGTAATAAAGGAAGTTGTCTAATATGAGGGTGATCAGAAAGTAAGGTTACAAAGCCTGCAGTGGAACGTGTATATACCATACAACTAATAGTGTATACATTAGGTTATTTTTCGTCATAGTATCCACATTGGTTGAGACACTTGTCACATCGTGGGATGAGTTTGAAGATTTCCTCCTGGTATAAATTCCTGTCCTTGCGTGTTCAGTCACGTTGTCACGCCATGTGTCCGTTGTCCTCCTCTGAAGCGAAGCGGCGGTCTACTACATATCGTCAGATACTGTGACGTGATCCTCGGGCTGTTCTGAATCAGTTCCTCCAGACGATCTGTGTTCAAATCTGTTGATACCGTGCCGGGTCGGTCACTGCCCTCATGATCTGTGACCTTTTCTCTACCAGCCGCGAACTTTAGATACCATTCTGCGACATGCTGACGTGACATTAGTCTCTTCGTAAAGCTTTATTAACTGCCGGTGAATTTTATTCGCGGTTTCATGTTTCGTCCACACAAATCGAATAACTTTTCGGATTTCTTTGCGAGACCATCTTTACAAACGAGTAGCCATTTGTGTTTACCTACAACTAGCGCACAGTTGCCAACTCCATGTACACTCTGCATACCTCTCATTCCTCGATAACAGACGAAACTCCGGGAATATTTGGCTTGTAACCTTAGTTTCTGATCCTTTCTCGTACTGACAAAAGAATGATAGTATGTATAATACTAGTAATACTATATTCTGTTAGAGATGTGTAATAAATAATCCTTTATTTCGTTTGGTTCAGATGTTCACATGACAAGGTGATGAATGTAATTATAGTTAGTTGGTGAGACGTATTGTTTGTATATTCAGATCCCTTCAGATCTCGCAAACCGAAGAACAATGCCGTATCATTTGGATTTCTTTTGTTTAAATCTATAGACAAAGTGATATTCTTTTATCTTCCTACTGTTCGGTTTTAAGAGTAATTGTTCCAACGTCATTAATTTATGCATCTGCTCTGTGTACTAATTTGTACTCATATTACGTGAGATTGTAAGCTTCGTTTGCAGTCATCAATGAAATCAATGCAAGTAACTGGGATGTAGTGGTTCAATTAATTTATTTATTTTCGAACTGTATGTCCCACAGTTCTTCCCTTGCGGTCATCAGGAACTAACGTCGGAATCACAGGCAAGTATTTGGGAATACTTAAAAAAAGAGTATTATTGTGTCACATATACACCACGTAAACAACTTTTAGTTCTTATGGGAAGAGATATTGTCAGTTGTCATTGAAACTAAAAGTGGTAGTAATTTTCTAAAGCTTACGGTTTTAGTATAAATATTGGAGTGGAGGTGGATTTTCTACAAAGGGTATTCAAATGGAAAGATTCGAAACGTCGTACAAATTAAACTGACTGAAGTAGGGATATGCCGCTTTGGGATAACGTAGTGCGATATCTAAGGAAGTGAATGTAGTGTCCGGCATGAACAGGCACCTCACAAATGACGTAGGAGAGAATCAGGCAGTTATGTGTTTCGTCCAATTGACACGGCAGTGCATGTGGAAGAAATCATGGTGTTCACATTGAAAAATTTGACGATTGAGGAGCAGCGAGGTGTTGTCAGATTTCTGAGTGTGAAAGAGGTTAAACCGGCCGATATTCATCGCCAGATTGTGGTCGTATACAGGGAAAATTGTGTGTCCGACAAGTCAGTTAGAAAGTGGAGTGCGTTTTTGTGGAGACTGGGAGAGTTTGAGTGATGACCGAGACCAGGCCACAAAATATGCTGGACAAGTTTAAGTGAGAGCAGCTTGGGCATCCCTACAGTCCTGACATGTCGCCCTGCGACTTCCATCTGTTTCATGTGCTAAAAATAAATCTCAAAGGGAAGCGCTTCAACTCGCACAAAGAACTGAAGGACACAGTGGAGGACTGGTTCCTATCACAACCATCTGAATTCTAGGAAGAAGGAATCGTTCGGCTCGTGAAATCGTGGAATATTGTCCTCAGGTCTCTGGTTATTACTTTTCAATGAAGACTTCGATTATACCTACAGTGTCACTTCGTATCTGTTCATTTGAACTAACCTTGTACTTCGGACGCTAAATTGATTGCATAAAAAAAACTTCGTTTTTATTACCTTTTTAACTCTAGTGATTAACGTTAAAACTGAAAATAGTTGACGTCTGTTGTAATAGAGAGATTAAGGTGATGATTATATTTTTGGTGCACTTAATTGATTACAGGAAACCGGTTCTCGCTATTACCGTTTACACTTTACAGTGATCAAGCTTGAAACCGAAAGTGGTTGTTTTTACTAGTTCCGGTTTGTATAGAGAATTAAGAGAGAAAATATCACCTATTCTTAAAACGCAAAATCGATCCCCAAACACTCCTTCTCGCTATCGCTCTTACGCTATGTAGATCAGTGGTTCATAATCTTCCTTACTCAGCGCCTCCTTCATGAATCCCACATACTTCAGGCCCGCTCTTCGTGAACCTTACAAATTTCACGCTCTCTCTTTATTATTTATTAAGTATGCTGCCTTTGGGCAGGTCCTGGGACTAATGAAGATTTTATTTTTTCAATTTTAGATTTTGCCTGGAAATGTTTCTCTCACTTTCGTCGATCTTCAGTTTCCTCTTTTAATTCCCAATATTTTCTCTTATCTTTCAAATCATCGAGCAGCTGTGTTCTTCTTCCTATTCTTCGCCTCCCTTCCATCTTTCCTTCTATGGCGGTGTGAAGAACACAATTTCTTCGCAAGATGTGTCCAATCCAATTGGCCATTCTATGAAGGATGGTGGCTAGAAGTGTCCTCTTCTCTCCTATACATTTTAAAATATCTTCGTTTTTTTTGCTCTTTCTATCCATTTTATCTTCCTCCAACACCACATTTAGAAGCTCTCTAAATATTTCTTCTCTAACTTCCGTAATGTCCAAGCCTCTGAACCATACAGTCCAATGCTCCATATATAGCACTTGACCAACTTCCTCTTAAGTCCAATATTGAGCCGGCTAGTTAAGGGGGAGCGGAGGCAGTAGTCAAAATCTTATATTATTTAGGCGAGGGAATGCTATATCAGGCGCCTCTAGTATTCAAATATTTTTCAAAAGCTAACAATTTTTCTTTTGCCTGTTTTTCGTAAGTGAAAAGAGATAATGAAAGGAAACTTACCACAATAATAGATAATGTTATTCTACACCTGAAAATACGAATCGGAAGAATAACCAGTGTTGCCATCCATAGAAATGACAGTGTGGCCGAAATTTGAATTACCCAAAAATTTTGGTTAAGTCAGAGACTAGAAAATTGAACTCAATGTTAATTGATGACTTATTATATATGTGTTCCTTGTTAGCTACTTTTAAAATAATAATTGTATTTATTTTGTAATAACTTACATCAGTTTTTACAATCACAACTCTCCCTTTACATCAAGAATTCTTTCTGATATAATTCTCATCAATCCAGTACCATCTCTGCTGCTTTTTCCTTTCCGGAATCCAAATTCATCTTCTTCCAACCTCCCATCTATCTTACTTTCCAGCCGCCTGTTCAGCATATGTGCAATGATCTTTCCAATGTGGGAAATCAGGCTAATGGTTCTGTGATCGCTGCACTTCTTTGCTTGCTTTTTCTTGGGGAATGCAATCACTGTAACATCAAGAAAATCCTTTGGCCATTCTCAACTCAGGCAAATCTTGTTAATAAGTGAAGTCAGTGCTTTCATTGCGTTGTCTCCTAATCCCTGAGCAAATCTACTGGTATGTGGTCATCTCCAGTGGTCTTTCTCCTTCGCATGTCTTTGATTGCTTGTACTACTTCGCTTTTCAATATACTGGGTCCTTTTTCATCATCCACCTCTTCCTCTGCTTCGATCGCAATACCTTTAGGGTGGTTCTTCTGATCATACAGATCTTTTATGTATTCCTCCCAAATTCTAAGGATTCTTTGATGGTCAGTGGTTACTTTACGTTCTTGATCTTCGATCCCAAACGTTCGTATACTTTTGTTAGCTTTCCCTCCGAGCTCTTGTGCTTTCTGGTACGTCAGATAATATCTACCGCGCCGTTGAAGTTCCATTATTTCTTCACATCTGCTACATGTACATTTCTTTGGTTTTGTCTTCTCAATTCATTATTTAGCTTTCTGTATTCATTGATGTCCGTGTTTGTTGCCCTTCTGCGTTCTTCCATCTTCTTAAGCATTGCTTCAGTTATCCGTGGTTTTCTCGGTGCTCTTTACATCCTGCCAATGTTATTGTGGACTGTATCAAGTAGAATCTGTTTAACTGTTTCCCAACTATTCTCTATATTGTCAACCACATCGCCCATTGCACAGAATTTTTCTTCAGTCTCTTTTTTCACATCATCGTCATATTTCTTAGTCGCTCTAAGCTCCATTTTCGATTTCTTCTCCCGTTTTTCTTGATCGTCTTTAACCAGGTTTGCACTTCCGCCACCAGGAGATTGTGATCCGAATGAATGTCCGCTTCTGGCAGTCTACACGTCTCGTACACTATTCCTAAAACGTTGCTTCACAAGAATGCAATCGATTTGATAGCGTTTCTTATCTCCTGGACTTTACCACGTGTACAGCTTGGTTTGTCTTTTCTTAAACCACGTATTCCATCACAACCATATGTTGCCTACAGAAGTCGATAAGCATTTGACCTCGTTCGTTTCTTCTACATAGTTCAAACGGTCCCACTGCCTTATTCACAGCTCCTTCTCCTACTACGCTGTTGAAATCTCCCATTACTATAGCGCTGACCTTACCTCTTCCTTCCTGATGCAATGTGTCACTGATCTGATCATACATTACTTCTACTTCATTATCATCATGGTCGGTTGTTGGCATATACACTTGTATTATCACAATATTCACTGGTTTTGTATGTAGTTTTGCAAACATCAAGCGGTCACCGCAATATTCCACATTGCTTACACTTCTTGCTACTTCGTTCTTCATTACTACGCGACACCATTCTCGGCCTTATCGCCACCCGAATAGTATATTCTGTAATTTCCCGATACTATCTTATCTTTCCTTGGCCATCTCACTTCACTCAAGCCCACTATGTCCACTTCACATTTGTCCATTTCCACTTTTAACTTTTCAAAATTTCCCTCACGTCGTAGAGTTCGTACATTCCAGGTTCCCATGCTGAAATGGAAGTTATTGTTTTCTCCTCTGATGATTCTTCTCGGAGTAGTCCCCATCCGGAGATCCGAACGGGGGACTATTTTACCTCCTTTTTTTTTTTTTTTTTTTTTTACCTCACAAGAGACATCACCCAATTGTCCGGCTCCGATTTCAATGAAATTTTTCTTGCTGATAGAGGATATGTATGTATTATTTTTGATGACAGAAATTTTTGCCATGGTGTATGTTTTCTATTTTTTAATAAGAGTTGTGATGTGGTTATTAGAGATTACTGCAGAAGTCCCTTACTTCCCTTTGTAAACGGAGTGTTAATAAAATAACAACCATGTAGATACATACAAGGCCTAGGGGAAAGTCGTAAGGTAGGTATGATCTTGACGGCAGCCATCTTGAAATCCGCCATTTTGAATTATGGTCAAGTTTTTATTATGGGAATAGGGTAATACGATACATAATTTCGGGCTAGAATTTAATCAGGAAGACAATGGTGATGTTTGTTTTAAGATACACCCATTTGAAGAAAAGTTACAGGTATATTAATTGTTTATACTTACTACATGCGTAAGTCCCTTACCTCCGCTTCTAACCCGGGTATTAATGATAATATGTTGATAAAAGCTTCGGTAATACATATTATGCCCAGAGAAAAGGGATACGGTAAAAGTATCCTTGACGGCAGTCATCTTGAAATCCGCCATTTTGAATTAAAGTAAAGTTTTGGAAAATTAAACCCATAGTATGTCACATCTCATTTTAAGAGCAAATTTTCCAGAAAAGCCAATGGTATGCTTATTTTTGTTCTATGGTTAACCAGTATGTATTTAGGACTCTTCTAATGTGCACCAAACATCCATTATTCAATATTTCAAATTGACAACACTCTTAATTTTCACCGCATGTTTTAAGATTCCAACTGGCAGTTTGCAATTGTTGCCATGGATGATGTTTTCTAAATTTATTACATCTTTTAAGAGTTGCGATTTGTCAGTTCATGAATAGTGTTGGGATAAGCATCCAACAACCTTTCTGAATTTTGAAGACTTGCCATATAATTATTTATTTCCTATACCTGCACTTCAAAAACTCGTTTACTGACATGAATCATCGCACAATGAAACAACTCTACCTTTGCATTTAGGTAGTACCGAAGACGTAGCTTGTAATGGATAGTAGATGAGGCGAGAAATCAAATGAAAATTCACTTCAAAAAAGAAAACGAAATATGATTGTTGTGTACATCAATGGTCTTTTGTTTTGTTTTATATTTATTTCTTTATTGTATATTTATTTATTTTCTATGGCAATTTTTTTAGCTAGTCAGACAAAAAAGTCATTCGTTTTCTAGCGATTGTTGTCGATTGTTCATGTTTGTAAGATTTATAATCAGTATTGATCGGGAACTCGATTAAGTTACCCTCTTTATAAACAAGTTACCTGTTTTCATATTTTTTTCATGGTACAAACAGCGTATTGGGAACAGTCATATTATGCCTCTTTGATATTTTCTATCATTGCTGCAGTTCCTTTAAAGTTGTATTTATTAAAAACATTTTATTGTTTGTCATTTGCGCAACATGTAGGCTACATTTCCTGATAATTTTGTTTTCGTATAACACATATTTGTTATAATTTCATTTGTATTTTTTTACGTCACATAGGTCCATAGGTTTTTCATGTATTCTGGTTTAAAATAAATAATTACATATCAAGTCTCCAAAATTCAGAAATATTGCTGGATGCTTATCCCAACACTATTAACGAACTTACAAATCGCAACTCTTAAAAAATGTAATATAATTAGAAAACATGAGGCATGGCAATATTTGCAAAGTGCCAGCTGGTATCTTAAAACATGCGGTGAAAATTAGGAGTGTTGCCAATTTGAAATATTGAATAATGGATGTTTGGTGCACATTAGAAACAGTCCTAAATTCATACTGGTTATCTATAGAGCAAAAATAAGCATACCATTGGCTTTTCTGGAAAATTTGCTATTAAAATGAGGTGTCACATGCTATGGGTTTATGGGTTTAATTTTTCAAAACTTCACTTTAATTCGAAATGGCGGATTTCAAGATGACTGCCGTCAAGGATACCCTTACCGTATCCCTTTCCTCTGGGCATAATATGTATTACCGAAGCTTTTATCAACTTCTTATCATTAATACCCGGGTTAGAAGCGGAGGTAAGGGACTTACGCATGTAGGATTTAGGATTTACATTTCTGGGCTTTCGGCATCTAAGACCATGTAGCCCGTCACGTTTTGAGGGATGACGTCCCTCGGCGAGCACACAATCCGGGGAAAGGGAAGGAAGAAAGGAGTGGGGAAGGAAGGAAGCGGCCTGGGACCTATAAGTTAGGTACCAGCCCGGCATTTGCCTGGTGTGAATGAGGAAAACCCAGGAAACCCTCATTCCGGGTGGCTGACCTGAAAAAGGTGTTACACTTTTTCGACCGAGTGACCCCACCGGGAATCGAACCCGGAACCGCTCGCACCGAAGGCGAGAGCGTTAGCGACTACGCTATAGGACTTACGCATGTAGTAAGTGTAAACAATTAATATACCTGTAACTTTTCTTCAAATGGGCGTATCTTAAAACAAACTTCACCATTGTCTTCCTGATTAAATTCTAGCCCGAAATTATGTATCGTGTTACCCTATTCCCATTAAAAAAACCTTGACCTTAATTCAAAATGGCGGATTTCAAGATGGCTGCCGTCAAGGTCATACCTACCATACGATTTTCCCCTAGCCTTATATGTACCTACATGGTTTTTTTTTCATTAACACTCCATTTACAAAGGGAAGTAAGGGACTTCTGCAGTAATCTTTAACAACCACATCACAACTATAAAACATTATGAAAAATAGAAAACATGCACCATGGCAAAAATTTCTGTCATCACAAATAATACATACATGTCCTCTATCAGCAACAAAAATTTCATTGAAATCGGAGCCGGACAATTGGGTGATGTCCCTTGTCACGAAGAACCATCATATTTATTTATTCTCCTCCTTTGTCCCTTCTGGGAAAAGATAATGTGGTAGTATTCCCATTTCCTTTTCACATCTCCATGCCGTTGACCATCTAGTGGTTCATCCGCCTTTTAGGACAGTTTCCCCACCTAAGGACAAGAAGGTGCCCTGACCTCTTGCTGTTTATTAATCCAAGATTGCTGTTTCTTGCTGTTTCTTCTATGATTTCAAATGCAGTGTTGAATACTCGAATCTTCAATGATAATGATAAGCAAGCAAGCAAGCAAAAGAGTCTGTTTATCATCTCACTGTGGAGATGAAACGACGTCCAGCCGTAGGCTGCTTTGTCCAGTGTAGGTACATTATTTGTTCGAATCAAAGTTTGTGCAGTGAGCTAGCATGTCCCACAGAAACGACAGCGCGCAGAACGGGAGCCAGGTGTCCGGGCAGGATGCAAGGCCTGTTTGTCTCGTCAGTGGTGAGTTTTGTCTGGTGTTATTCAGCTACTGGAGTGTTTTGCCTATCGAGGAAGGATGGAGGTTGTTTTTATGTTTTGATGTTTTTCTTTGAATTTAAGAGCTTTGGATTTTTTTATTTTATTTTGTTTTATTTACTTTTTTATTTTATTTTATTTTTTATTTTTTATTTTTTAATTTTTTTATAGTATTAAAACATATACTGCATATACATATAGCCTGTATATGTTCCTTGTTTGCTGACCTGTGTTTTGATTTAATTTTTGTGTTCTTTGTTATGTGGTGTTTATTCTGTTTTGCTTTTATATTCTAGTTCTTCTTTGTGGTATGGTTTTATTGTTGTGTTCTTCTTCTGTTACATGTGTGAGCTGTTTTATTTGTGTGAGTTCTTCTTTGTTGTGTGTGATTTTATTATGTTTGTGTTTTTCGTGTTTTTCTTTGTGGGTTGTTGTCGTGTGAGAGTTCGTCTTTTGTATCTAATGTGGTCATTTTGTATGTTAGTGTATTTCGACGGGCGTCGTGAGTCTTACTTTTTTTTATTATTTTTATTATTATTATTTTTATTGTTATTATTATTTCTTGCTAGGTTAGGGATAGGATGTTTTGTAAGGTTGTGTTGCTATTGTTGTCGTTTCTTCTTTCGTATTTCTGAAAGTGATCTTCGTAGAAACGTTTGTTTCTTAGTTGTTGGCTGTAGTTCTTGTTCAGTGTTTGAATTTCTTTGTCTATGGGGTCCAGTTTAGCCACCCGGTATAGTTGTTCCTTTGTTTCATTGAAGGCCTTGTACGTTCGTCGTATCCAGTATCTTTCTGTTCTGGCAATGTCTTCTATATTGTTACGTGAGAAGATGGGGTGTCCATAGATGAGCAGGGGTCTTATTGCTGTTTTGTATAGGTATCGCTTGTTTTCTTCTTCGAGGTATCCGGTTCTGGTTAGAGGGAGGCGGGCAAGTGTAGTACGTATTGCCTTCTTCCTTAGCTGTTTGATGTGCTCTTGGAGTGCGAGTTTGCTGTCTATGCTGATACCTAGGTATTGTACGGTTGGTTTGGGGTGAATGTATTGGTCTCCTATTTTGATGGTTCTTTTTAGGTCGCTGAAAATGCCTCTGTGGTTTGTTGCAGGGTAGAAAAGGATGATTTGAGTTTTCGTAGGGTTCAGGTCTAATTTCCATTTCTCACACCAGGCTTGGAAATAGGCGATTTGGGTCTGAAGATTATTCAGGATGTATGTAACCGCTTTGCCGGAGGTCCAGTATGCCGTATCGTCAGCAAATAGGCCGAGGTTATTGTTGAGGTGCTGTTGTACTGGTGTGTCATTGACGTACATGATGTAGAGGAGAGGGGCTATAGTTGATCCTTGAGGGACTCCCCTGTCCACTGAGAAGGTTTCAGAGAGTTGGTTGTTTATTCTAATTTGGGCGGTTCTATTGCTGAGGAAATTGTTTATCCATCTGATAATGCTTGTAGGTAGGTTGAAATCTGTGATTTTGTTCAGCAGTCCGTCATGCCACACCGCGTCGTAGGCGCCGGTGAGGTCCAGGAATGCTGCCCCCCCCCCTCTGAGCCTTTTTCGAAGAGCTATTTCCATGTCGTTATAGATACGAAGGACTTGGTCTATTGTGGAGTATTGAGGCCGGAATCCTGCCTGGTTTGGTGTAAGTTGTTTCATGGAAAAAATCTTGGTAAATAGAATGCACAAATACTTCAATACGAGCAGTTTCGAGATGGTTGATGTTAGGGATATGGGTCTGTAGCTTTTGGAGCTGCTCTTTGGCTTTCCTAGCTTGGGTATAATAATTGTTTCGGCTTTTTTCCAGGAGGAGGGGATATATCGCGTCTTGAGGCTCGCTGTGTATAGCGAGGCCAATTTTTTAAGCAGCGTGGGGGGAGCTTCCTTCAGGTGTTTGGTTCTAATTCTGTCCGGGCCAGGCGCAGTGTTTTTCTTTTTCTTTAGTGCCTCGTGTATCTCTGACGGTTCTATTTTCGTTTACTAGGATTGTAGTGTTTCCTGAGTGCACATCTTGCAGATCTGCTGTGGTTAGGTCTCTAAGGTGATTTATGGTGTTTCTGATACGTGTGGCTCGATCCTGAATTTGTTCCTGTTCGTGTGTCTGGGGTGGACTGCTTCTGAACTTTTCTTGCATGTGTTTCGCGAAGAATTGTAGTTTTTCTGCTGTGGTTATTAATTGTTGTCCGTCTATGTTGCTGGTGATACTACCACTGGGTTTGTGGTTGAATCTTTTGACCTCATTCCAGAAGAGCCGTGGTGTCTTACGTCTGGCTTCATTCAGGTTGGTGCATAGGGTGATGAATTTTTCTTCATTGTACTCTATAATGTCTCTTTTTATTTCCCTATCCAACCTGTTTATCTCTGTTTTGGTATGGGGATCTCGGTATTTGGTGTATTGTCTTCTTAGCCAACGTTTGTGGTGAATCTTTTCTACTATTCGCCTGGGGAGACGTTTCTCTCTTGTGTTTATTGTTTTTGTTGGGACGTGCAGTTTATCGGCTTCTTCTATGATTACTGTGAGTCTATTGTTGAAATTTTCTATACTATCTGGGGTTTGTTCCACCGAGAGGTTGGCAATGTTTTCCTCGATGTGTTTTCTGTATTCTTCCCAGTTTGCTTCCTGGAAGCATTTTATTGTTTTTAGGGCTGGAGTCTCGGAGGTGAGAGCGATTGGTACTTCCATGTATATGGAGACATGGTCGGACTGGAGATCTGGAGTTGTCTCCGTGGTTATGTGCATACGTGCAATAGCTCCATGAACTAGTATTTTGTCAGGTTTGGTGTCCTGCTCCCCCGGATGTTGAGCTATTCGAGTGGGCCCCTCAACTTTGACTTGAAGGTATGAGCTGTCTATTAAGTATTCTAGTAGTTTCCCAGACAGCACAATGCACGTATAGTATCCGTTTAGTACATGTACAATTGCACGGATGCAACATGTGCATCATCTGTATAAATGCACGCCTGTACATGTGATGCACATATACATGCCAGGACCTATTCAACATCTTCACGTGCACAGAACATGTGCAACGTACACGTCCTGCACAAGTGATTTACACCTACCGCGCAGGTGATTTACAAGTAGCACGTATTCGATTTACATGTAGTTCACAGGTGATTTACATGTAGGATAGCGGTGATTTACACGTAACACACAGGTGATTTACACGCAGTTCCCAGGTGATTTACATGTAGGACAGAGATGATTTACACGTAACACACAGGTGATTTATACGCAGTACCCAGGTGATTTACATGTAGGACATAGGTGATTTACCCGCAGTACCCAAATGATTTACATGTACGATAGAGATGATTTGAAGCAGTACCCAGATGACTTACATGTAGTGCACAGGTGATGTAAAAGAAATTCGAGATGCAACGAAAAAAAGTTTATATATTTGGTGTCTTACGCAGTAACACAATCTATAACTGCAAAGACATCACATTCAAAGTATATAACAAGTAACTAATAATTGTTAGTGAGAATTTTAGTTTTGGAGTTTATTATTTGCAACGAGCAAAGCTTTAGGTAGTATCTTTGACATATTTACCAAATAACAAATAACGCAACATATTCTACTGTAATCGGTCACGAAAATAATTTTGTAAACCTATGAACTGTCTGACAGTAGTTACATCAGTACAATGCTGCCACCTGTTGATATTGTATCCTAGCTCAGTGGACGTTATGGAGTTTTTACAATCATTCAGCTTTTATTCGTCAAAAAGTCTCTATAACACCGTCTGGAGGAAAAAACGACACCTACCAAAAATGGAGGTTACTTTCTGTTGATGAAAATGAGAGTAAAAAAAATGAAAGTAAAAGTATACACTTGCACGGTATTATGGACGTCTCATACACACATGCAGTAGCCGTGCAAATACTCATGTGCACACAACGGCTTAAGCAACGGTAATTTAAATGTGCTTCATCCACGCAAATGCACATGTGCACATCCACTGCTCAAGCATGGGTTATGCACATGCGCTGCATCCCCGTAAAAGCACATGTGTACATAACAGCTACAGCACGGGTTATATAAATGTGTGCTCCATCCATGCAAATGCACATGTGCACATAACGGCTTAAGCACGGGTTACGTACGTGCGTTGCATCCATGCAAATGTACATGCGTACATAACGGCTTAGGCACGGGTTATATAAATATGTGCTTCATCCATGCAAATGCACATGTGCACATAACGGCTTAAGTACGAGTTCCGTACGTGCGATGCATCCACGCAAATGCACATGTGTACATAACGGCTACAGTACGGGTTATATAAATGTGTGCTTCATCCATGCAAATGCACATGTGCACATAACGGCTTAAGCACGAGTTACGTACGTGCGCTGCATCCATGCAAATGCACATGCGTACATAACGGCTTAAGCACGGGCTATATAAATATGTGCTTCATCCATGCAAATGCACCTGTGCAAATAACGGCTTAAGTACGAGTTCCGTACGTGCGCTGCATCCACACAAATGCACATGTGTATATAACGGCTACAGCACAGGTTATATAAATGTGTACTTCATTCATGAAAATGCACATGTGCACATAGCGGCTTTAAGCACGGGTTCTGTACTTGTGCTTCATCCACGCAAATGCACATGTTAGGCACGGGTTATGTAAAGGTGTACTTTATCCATGCAAATGCACATGTGCACATGCACGATTTAATTACTGATTATGAACGTGTGCATAACCCACGTAAATGCACATGTGCACATACACGGGTTATGTATGTGTGCTTCATCCACGCAAATTCACGTGTACAGCTTATGCACGGGTTATGTATGTGTTCATCATCCACACAAATGCACATGTGCAAATGTACGGCTTATGCATGGATAGTGCACATGTGTCGTACACGTACGTGTTGTCTGGGTTGGGGCCATTTTTGTTTGTCACAGGATCTCCCATCAGTTCGCTTTGGCTATTGAGGACACTGATAATGATAATAATAATAACAATAGTTACTTTGTGTTTGTTTCGTTTAATTTCATGACTCTTTGTTGTTACAATTGTAATACTTGTTGTTTATCAGTATGCTTTTACGCTCCATGTTGTTTGGCGTTAAAACTGGTTAAATATTGCACTGCCCTAAACATGAACGGTAACAACTCTTTAAAATTTATAGAATGTGTTCATGTGTAGCGAATTAATTAAATTCTGCTTGTCATGGACCATTTTCAAGTAAAGGGAGGCAGGCAGTGATGCCAACCTGAAACATTATAAAATCCCATCTCAAGGGGGAAAAATCTCATTTCGCCTCTGAATTTCTCACGTTATATTAATTACAAATTTGATTTGTAATTTGAAAATAGAATTCTTGTAGGCGACTCACTTTGTACAATATGCAGCTAAATTAATTATCCATAAATTCTATCTTTATAAAAAAGTTTATCAATAAATCTTTTCCTCAATTGAAAACAAATAAGTTTGTTGTTAGAAATACAGTGTATATATATCACAAGTTTGTATCAACATCATCTACCGACCGTAACGACATTGAAAAAAAAGTTCACATATTTAGTGAGAAACGTCTTGAAAAATTTATAGTTTCAGGTTCAGTGTTTACTTTATCTTTTCATTCATTTGTTGTACTTTATTATTATTATTATTATTATTATTATTATTATTATTACTTCTTAAATACTCACACACAAATTTTGTTTTGTGCCGGTTAATCTTTAAGCATCTCATGCAATTAATTCACCTCACAAATAGCTTCCAGATTAGCATCCCGACAGCAAAGGTAAGACTTCCTGCAAAGATCTCGAATTTGACGATCAACATTGATTTCACGCTTATGGATTATGTTCACTTCCTACCCGTAGAGAATTTTGTTGAAGGGGGCAGACTACTAAATATTTTTCAAAAGCTAACAATTTTTATTTGACCATTTTTCGTATGTGAAAAGAGATAATGAAATTACTATTATTATTGTTGTTGTTGTTGTTAGATATCAAGTATAAAATGGCCTCTGAGCTGAATCTAGTGATTGTTAAATAAATAAATAAATAAATAAAGTGTATCTTCTTCGTAGCTGCCTTGTCCGACTCCTCTCCGATTCGAATGATGTCTGTTTTATTAGTTTCTGCTAATCGCCTTGATCAGTTATGCGTGCGTCAGCTAAGCGCCATCGTCCTCACAGTCCGCCTGTTTGCTTAGTCGTCCTCCTCCTCCTACGATTGATTATGGTAAGTGCTAAGTTACAATTTCATATCTAACTAGATACTAGATTGACCACTGCTAGTTCATCTAACTTAACACCCTCTCCGACAATCTGTAGTCCGCGTCAGTTGAATTGGAGGTGGGAATAACCGAATGACTCCGTAGCAAATGAAATCTTTCAGCCAATGAAACTGAAAGTGGTGGTAGTTTTCTAGCACTTGTAGTTATAGTAGAGAGATTAGAGTGGGATGGAATATATTCTTGAGACACTAAATTGATTGCATAAACCCGCTTCTCGCTATTTATGATTTTTTTTACTCTAGCGATTAACGTTAAAATTAAAAAAAAGATTAATGTTTCTCACTATTTGTTATAGTAGAGAGATTAGGATGGAGGTTGAATATATTGTTACAACACTTTAATTGATTGCTGAAAACCGCTTCTCGCTATCTGTTAATGTTGTCACTATAGCGATCAACTTTGCAACCGGAAGTGGTTATCTTTGCTACTTCTGGTTTGAATAGAGAGTTAAGGGAGAAAATGACACCGATTCTCAAAACGCTACATCAATACCAAAACACTCCTTCTCAATATCGCTTATCGCTCTTACGCTACGTACGAGTAGATCAGTGGTTCATATTATTACTCAGCACCCCATCACGAATCCCGCATACTTCACGCCCGCTCTTCGTGAACCCTACATATTTCACGCTTTCTCTTTGCTGTTTATTAATCCAATTTCTTCTATGATTTCAAATGCAGTGTTGAATACTCGAATCTTCCATGATAATGATAATAATAACAATAGTTACTTTGTAAAATGAAATGAAATCTTTGTTTTACGTCCCACGGTTATGCCGGTTAGGCTAAAGGAGACGGTGATGATGAGAGATGAATGAAATGGTGGAATGAATAAAGTGGGAGGAAACGGAAGAATCCCGAGAAAACCCACGAGCACGTTGTTTGTCCACCACAAAGTCCACACGAATAGTTACTTTGTGTTTGTTCCGTTTAATTCCATGTCTCTTTGTTGTTACAATTGTAATACTTGTTGTTTATCAGTATGCTTTTACGCTCCATGTTGTTTGGCGTTAAAACTGGTTAAATATTGCACTGCCCTAAACATGAACGGTAACAACTCTTTAAAATTTATAGAATGTGTTCATGTGTAGCGAATTAATTAAATTCTGCTTGTCATGGACCATTTTCAAGTAAAGGGAGGCAGGCAGTGATGCCAACCTGAAACATTATAAAATCCCATCTCAAGGGGGAAAAATCTCATTTCGCCTCTGAATTTCTCACGTTATATTAATTACAAATTTGATTTGTAATTTGAAAATAGAATTCTTGTAGGCGACTCACTTTGTACAATATGCAGCTAAATTAATTATCCATAAATTCTATCTTTATAAAAAAGTTTATCAATAAATCTTTTCCTCAATTGAAAACAAATAAGTTTGTTGTTAGAAATACAGTGTATATATATCACAAGTTTGTATCAACATCATCTACCGACCGTAACGACACTGAAAAAAAAAGTTCACATATTTAGTGAGAAACGTCTTGAAAAATTTATAGTTTCAGGTTCAGTGTTTACTTTATCTTTTCATTCATTTGTTGTACTATTATTATTATTATTATTATTATTATTATTATTATTATTATTATTATTATTATTATTATTATTATTACTTCTTAAATACTCACACACAAATTTTGTTTTGTGCCGGTTAATCTTTAAGCATCTCATGCAATTAATTCACCTCACAAATAGCTTCCAGATTAGCATCCCGACAGCAAAGGTAAGACTTCCTGCAAAGATCTCGAATTTGACGATCAACATTGATTTCACGCTTATTGATTATGTTCACTACCTACCCGTAGAGAATTTTGTTGAAGGGGGCAGACTACTAAATATTTTTCAAAAGCTAACAATTTTTCTTTTGACCATTTTTCGTAAGTAAAAAGAGATAATGAAATTACTATTATTATTGTTGTTGTTGTTGTTAGATATCAAGTATAAAATGGCCTCTGAGCTGAATCTAGTGATTGTTAAATAAATAAATAAATAAAGTGTATCTTCTTCGTAGCTGCCTTGTCCGACTCCTCTCCGATTCGAATGATGTCTGTTTTATTAGTTTCTGCTAATCGCCTTGATCAGTTATGCGTGCGTCAGCTAAGCGCCATCGTCCTCACAGTCCGCCTGTTTGCTTAGTCGTCCTCCTCCTCCTACGATTGATTATGGTAAGTGCTAAGTTACAATTTCATATCTAACTAGATACTAGATTGACCACTGCTAGTTCATCTAACTTAACACCCTCTCCGACAATCTGTAGTCCGCGTCAGTTGAATTGGAGGTGGGAATAACCGAATGACTCCGTAGCAAATGAAATCTTTCAGCCAATGAAACTGAAAGTGGTGGTAGTTTTCTAGCACTTGTAGTTATAGTAGAGAGATTAGAGTGGAATGGAATATATTCTTGAGACACTAAATTGATTGCATAAACCCGCTTCTCGCTATTTATGATTTTTTTTACTCTAGCGATTAACGTTAAAATTAAAAAAAAAAGATTAATGTTTCTCACTATTTGTTATAGTAGAGAGATTAGGATGGAGGTTGAATATATTGTTACAACACTTTAATTGATTGCTGAAAACCGCTTCTCGCTATCTGTTAATGTTGTCACTATAACGATCAACTTTGCAACCGGAAGTGGTTATCTTTGCTACTTCTGGTTTGAATAGAGAGTTAAGGGAGAAAATGACACCGATTCTCAAAACGCTACATCAATACCAAAACACTCCTTCTCAATATCGCTTATCGCTCTTACGCTACGTACGAGTAGATAAGTGGTTCATATTGTTACTCAGCACCCCATCACGAATCCCTCATACTTCACGCCCGCTCTTCGTGAACCCTACATATTTCACGCTTTCTCTTTGCTGTTTATTAATCCAATTTCTTCTATGATTTCAAATGCAGTGTTGAATACTCGAATCTTCCATGATAATGATAATAATAACAATAGTTACTTTGTAAAATGAAATGAAATCTTTGTTTTACGTCCCACGGTTATGCCGGTTAGGCTAAAGGAGACGGTGATGATGAGAGATGAATGAAATGGTGGAATGAATAAAGTGGGAGGAAACGGGAGAATCCCGAGAAAACCCACGAGCACGTTGTTTGTCCACCACAAAGTCCACACGAATAGTTACTTTGTGTTTGTTCCGTTTAATTCCATGTCTCTTTGTTGTTACAATTGTAATACTTGTTGTTTATCAGTATGCTTTTACGCTCCATGTTGTTTGGCGTTAAAACTGGTTAAATATTGCACTGCCCTAAACATGAACGGTAACAACTCTTTAAAATTTATAGAATGTGTTCATGTGTAGCGAATTAATTAAATTCTGCTTGTCATGGACCATTTTCAAGTAAAGGGAGGCAGGCAGTGATGCCAACCTGAAACATTATAAAATCCCATCTCAAGGGGGAAAAATCTCATTTCGCCTCTGAATTTCTCACGTTATATTAATTACAAATTTGATTTGTAATTTGAAAATAGAATTCTTGTAGGCGACTCACTTTGTACAATATGCAGCTAAATTAATTATCCATAAATTCTATCTTTATAAAAAAGTTTATCAATAAATCTTTTCCTCAATTGAAAACAAATAAGTTTGTTGTTAGAAATACAGTGTATATATATCACAAGTTTGTATCAACATCATCTACCGACCGTAACGACACTGAAAAAAAAAGTTCACATATTTAGTGAGAAACGTCTTGAAAAATTTATAGTTTCAGGTTCAGTGTTTACTTTATCTTTTCATTCATTTGTTGTACTTTTTTTATTATTATTATTATTATTATTATTATTATTATTATTATTATTATTATTATTATTATTATTATTATTATTATTATTATTATTATTATTATTATTATTACTTCTTAAATACTCTCACACAAATTTTGTTTTGTGCCGGTTAATCTTTAAGCATCTCATGCAATTAATTCACCTCACAAATAGCTTCCAGATTAGCATCCCGACAGCAAAGGTAAGACTTCCTGCAAAGATCTCGAATTTGACGATCAACATTGATTTCACGCTTATGGATTATGTTCACTTCCTACCCGTAGAGAATTTTGTTGAAGGGAGCAGACTACTAAATATTTTTCAAAAGCTAACAATTTTTCTTTTGACCATTTTTCGTAAGTGAAAAGAGATAATGAAATTATTATTATTGTTGTTGTTGTTGTTGTTAGATATCAAGTATAAAATGGCCTCTGAGCTGAATCTAGTGATTGTTAAATAAATAAATAAATAAAGTGTATCTTCTTCGTAGCTGCCTTGTCCGACTCCTCTCCGATTCGAATGATGTCTGTTTTATTAGTTTCTGCTAATCGCCTTGATCAGTTATGCGTGCGTCAGCTAAGCGCCATCGTCCTCACAGTCCGCCTGTTTGCTTAGTCGTCCTCCTCCTCCTACGATTGATTATGGTAAGTGCTAAGTTACAATTTCATATCTAACTAGATACTAGATTGACCACTGCTAGTTCATCTAACTTAACACCCTCTCCGACCAGTGAAGCCATATCTAGCATCTTGGTGCTAGATCTAGCACAATTCATACGCATTTAGCATCTAGCATCTTGACTTTAGCATCTTGGCCAAATCTAGCATAATTTCATTCTTCCCTCTGGAGAACAGAAATAGAGGGAAGAGGGTATGAGCGTCAGGGGACCACTAGTAATAAACCGCTAAAAGAAATGCTTCAGTGCTGTGTTGGAAGCGGCATGTTTTGTATATATTTCTTAAAATGTTATCCATTCATAAAATATAAATTCTCCCTTCCTCCGCTGATTCTCTTTCCAATACAGAGAACCGATTCTTTAAATGAAGAAAGAACCCTGAACCCTCCCCGAAAATGCTAAAAGCAATGATGCGTGCACATGACAAATCTGTAGATGAATCAAATAATGCAGATACATGGGAAGATGATGAGGAAGTTTGTTTGAGGATAACAGTGTTTGATGCAGAGAAAGTCCACCAGATGTAAACAGATTTGAGGGGTTCATATTTGTGTACGTGTATGTGTACGTGTGTGTGCTTGTTTCTGAGTATTTATACGTGTGCCTTGTAATTGTTATATTAATATCCAATAGATTAAGTGAAAATATAAAATAATTTGATGGCTGTCATTTCACGTCATCTCGGTAAGTCATTATTTTTTAAATATTTAGTAAATAGAAATTCGAATTAGATGTTTTTATTTTATTTTGTTCAGTAATCTCCGTGTCTAATAAGAATGCCCCCCCCCCTGGCTCACGAAAATGTATACGTAATATAGCAAACCACCAGACATAATATAGCAACCATGGAGATGCTCCCCTAGAAAATTTTCTTCGGGTGCCCATGTCTGGAGGTACACTATTTCGCAACTCAGTGGATACGATGTGAATGTATTCAAAGTCTACTGATTTACCCATGAAACTTAAATTTTGTAAAAATATTTTCTGTGAATACTAACCTGAGGATAACATTCTTTTAATTCGATCGCTAAAGGGGATTTTTTGTTGTTGTTTACGCAAAGTCGTTGTTGTCTGAAGTTTTCACAAATGTTTCCCCAGGCTGTCGGGTTGTTAACAAGGCAAGGTTTTTTTTGAGAAACGGATCCTCCAGGAACTTTATTTCGGGGGTACTTAGGGAAGGTATATGTATGTATGTATGTATGTATGTATGTATGTATATATAACAGGGGCAGGTCTTTAAAATTAGTACGGAAAGATAATTTGAAAATCCGGCATAATTTGCAAAAATCTAGCATAATTCAGGCCCGTGTTTGGCATAATCGCGAGCCTCGAGTGTGGCAACCCTGTCTCCGACAATCTGTAGTCCGCGTCAGTTGAATTGGAGGTGGGAATAACCGAATGACTCCGTAGCAAATGAAATCTTTCAGCCAATGAAACTGAAAGTGGTGGTAGTTTTCTAGCACTTGCAGTTATAGTAGAGAGATTAGAGTGGGATGGAATATATTCTTGAGACACTAAATTGATTGCATAAACCCGCTTCTCGCTATTTATGACTTTTTTTTTACTCTAGCGATTAACGTTAAAATTAGAAATGATTAATGTTTGCCATTATTGGTTATAGTAGAGTGATTAGGATGGAGGTGGAATATATTGTTACAACACTTTAATTGATTGCTGAAAACCGCTTCTCGCTATATGTTACCGTCGTGACTACAGCGATCAATTTTTGAAACCGGAAGTGGTTATTTTTGCTACTTCTGATTTGAATAGAGAGTAAAGAGAGATTCTCAAAACGCTAAATCAATCCCAAAACACTCCTTCTTGCTATCGCTTATCATTTTAGCCCTCTGCAGATCAGTGGTTCCTAACTTTGTCTACGTAGTGCCTTCTTCGTGAATCCCATCTACTTCGTTTCGTGAGCTTTAGTTAGTTTACTTCCCCTCTCTTTCTTGCCGCTTGTTTCTCTGAATTGTTTTACGACATTAGATGCAGTGTTCTCAAATCTTCAATAATAATAATAATAATAATAATAATAATAACCAATTTATATTTATTTCCAAAAAAACTTGAACTTAGTCTACTATTTTAGTGCAATATTTTTACGAGCTTTGTTTTTATTGGAACTACAATTTATGTTTGTCTGGAATTTTAATTTAATTTGTAGTTTATCTCTGTTAGTAATTTATACCCCCCATGTTAGGTGTTCTCTTCCTCTAGGTTGGGAACCAGTGATTTAAACGAATATCGAAATTGGAAGTCTTACTGGTTTTCTATCACTAGCTATTTTTGTAGAGAATTAGCAGTGCAAACAAAATGTATTGTTGGGACTCTCAACCGATTACATGAAACGTCTTTTTCCTATCTATTGCCGTTTTCGCTCTGCTGTGATCAATGTTAAAACCGGAAATGATTTATTCCTACTACTTCCGGCTTGAATATAACCTCTATTAGCAAACCAGATTCGGAACATTTGCTCAAAATTGATGGTGATCCATTAACTAATTATTTAGATCTTTTATCTCTCGGACGGACAGACACGCCTACAGATGGTAAATATACAGATAAATGAGTTTCTGTAGAAAGGAGTTTTGGTAAACCAAACTCCATAGGAAGCAAACGAATACAAATAAATAGAATAACTTTGTGCAGGGTTGGCAATCATACAAAAAATCTTTACTGTATACTCGTCAAGAAAGCTTAAAGATTATGTATAGTTTGTTTCTTCAATCGGAGTGCAGTTCGTATATAAAGAAAACGGCCTTCTACTTGTGGTAGTTTGTGCCATAAATAAGTCATCGACCGAAGAAAACACCCCTGACAACTAAATGGCCAACCAGAACCCTCATTTCAAACAATTGACAGTCGCCACAGTTCCCAATGCTGTCTTTTCAGTTTGTGTTCGATTCCCTGTTCCCAAGACCAGCTTCCTTATTCTTACGTACATTGCCTGATATGTTTCATATTAGTCTTAGTATTGGGAAGAAATAAGAGACATAGTGGATGGTAAAACGTTGCCACCCCGTAAATGCTGTCAAAAGAGGCATGGAGGGAGGAAGAGATACTGTTGTAAAATTCAGCATGAGAACTTCAAAGACATTTGCCGAACTGCACTTCTATTGAGTGAATATACTATATAAGTAGTGATTTAGTTGGGCCAATACACACCGGAATTAGGGATGGTATCGAGACGAGACAAGACGAGTCTTTGTACAGTCTCGGTCTCGTCTCGGTTGATAAATAACGGTCTCGGTCTCGGTCTCCTCTCGAGTAAAAAATCACTGTCTCGGTCTCGGTCTCGTCTCGGTCAACAGATGCTTGTCTTGATCTCGGTCTCGGTCTCGGTCTCGTCTCGGTCAACAGATGCTTGTCTTGATCTCGGTCTCGGTCTCGAGTACCAAATCTTGGTCTCGTCTCGAAAGTCTCAAAAGTCTCGAAATAAATAGTGTGAAATTAAAATAGTGAAACTATTATTCTCGTACAGTCTGTCGTTTCCGCTTATTTTTTCCTTTCATTTTGACTTAGAATTATAGTATCGTGTACCTCTTCGTAGTTAATTTGCTAGTGCTAATGCTTTCCATGCGCGTATTCCAGGTTCAATGATCAGTGGATATATCACGCTAAAACCCTAATAGAACCCTATTTCACTTTCAGCAATAGACTTTGTCTCATATAGCCTCAGAACTGCGTATACAATTAAACTCTATTAAATGAACTCCAGTACTCTATAGTAGTTTATTTCCTTCTTTTGAATCAGAATTGTTCAATACCTCCTAACGGATACCGCAACACATAGCAGCACGAATGTATTTAATCGTACCGAAATTGAAACTTTACAATTTCTCATTTACTATTCAATACATTCTGCTTTGACTGTCATTTTAAAAACAAAATATAACGTTCATTATCTTAACAAATAGGGTAAATTATTACTACAATATACGTATTTCTTGCTATATTACCGTTTCACATCTCCATGTTTAATTGACACTTTATAACACAAACGTCCTGAACCTTGTGGTGGGAGCTACTACACTCATCTTTGCTATGTGAGGTCTCGAGTTGGATCACAAAACAAGTTAGATTCAAAGTCCGATGTTTCGCATAGTTCGCGTCTCATTTTAAGTGCATTCTGTTTCTTATACAAGTTCATAAAGTCGTAATCATTACGTAAGCACATATCTAGTGCCGTAACATAGATTAATCTTATTCCTGAGCTCTCAACGGTGCATGCAATTTTTATTCGAGAAAACTAAACTTGCTTCATTACGACATATGGACATACATATTATATAAGTATATAGGTAATTCGAGTTATCTGTATCTATTTTTTCTCACTCGCCAAAACAAGTCATTCTTAACTTTCTAGTTTCCTTTTGTATTAATTTTCGTAGTTTTGCTGCAACATGATGGATTGAATAGTCAAAAATATTTTTTTCGCTCTATGATTTTAATTAAATTTTGGATCCATTTTTACCCTACCTTACCTAGTAAAAGTAATATATTTAGTCTTAGTTGAGGAACTGGTTTTTCGCATCTGTAAAATTACGAAATTATGACTTGGTTTACTTTACCTCCGAGGTCCAGATATAATAAAATCATCACCATCATCATAATCAACCATTATCAATCCATTGCTATATGAAGGTCTTTCCAATTCTTCTCCACAACTATCTAACTTGGGCAATTCTTTTCCAGGTTACTCCTCAGTGGCTCTTGATTTCGTCACACCTTCTTGTATGGGGAGGTTTCCTAGGCTGGTTTTGTCTCGTGGTATCCAGTCTAGAATTGTTTTCGTCCGTCGATCATAATTTCTTCTTGCAATACGTCCAGCACACTTTCCAGCTCATATTAAATTATTTAATTAGCACTATCAGTATTCATTTCTATATATTTGGGGTACAAATAGTTCGAATTCGCTACTTTTGGAGTACAGACACGCTACTTTTTAATCTTCAGATCTGGCAACACTGAATGATTTGACTCAACACAATGTGAAGACCTCCATTTGGTCTAGCGGCTAGCACTCTTGATTTCGGTTCGCGTGGTCTGGAGTTCGATTTCCGGTAGGAGTAAAGTTGAACGACCGAAGTGGTTTGGATCCCACTATAATCATTAGCTCCACGTCTCCTTTAGCCGCCCTAGCATAACTGTGGGACGTTGAACTAAAACAAAACAAAACAAAAGTGAACACTGTGTATTACTAACTGTAAATCCTTGAATAATTGCATATAGCTATATGGTATAGATCGAGTTTGAGATGGTCGATGGTCAAACTAAAGCAAGTGAAATGTAATTAGAGTGTAATTAGTACTTTTTTTTAAGCACGCTCTTAATCTAAAGTGTACACCAGGCCTAAGGCTTAGTTGGAACAACTAGTGTTACTGAAAATATATCAGTTACATTTAATCCAGTTACAATTTCCATTTACATGTATTGCTGGAACGAAGACTTAAACATTAACATTATAGGCTAAGTAGCCCAAAGACTATGATAAACGTCGTCTCTTGAAAGCATTCTTGCACCATGAAACAAATTACGAGTAATTTTAAAATATTTTGCAGCTTATCTATTTGCACATATTTAGAATAATATTTAGCAATTTATTTAAGTGAGCAACACTGCTTAAAATAATGTAACTGCGACTTTTTGTAATTAAAACCACCAGAAACTATTGTTGTAATGTTATAGAAGCAAACGAAAGCAATAATCATTATAAAAGTTTAATACAAATAGGCCTACGTCATTTTAAGCAGTATAACAATTACTACCAATGTGTTTGGTATCTGAAACGATTTGAAATAACAATTGTTGTAAATGGCGTTATAAGCATTTAAGTCTCTTGGAAGCATCTCCATGATTATACGTGATGTCAGCGCGTTTTCGGAGTAAAGTCTTTAGAAACATTTAAATTTTCCGTTTCTTGTAGCTTTGTTCATTCATTCATTCGAAATATATTATACCGTGATCACAGTATTTGACGCTAAGGTACAGTTGATGCGCATCGCACCGTCCATGTCATTTAAGTTATTACAGCGTTTTTCACAATCCTTTGCACCACCTTTCAAAAACAAACCGCATAACTTGATGTTGTATCACTGCGCGCACGACTATTTGCTGATTGGTGAAGAGTAAATTGTTTCGTCTGTTTCCCGCAATATTTCTGCTGTAGAACGTGCATATATTTCTGCTACTGCGATGTGCATTACTCGTCTCACTCTCACACCATTGCCGTGATATAGGGAAAAATAGCCACTACTATATAACCCCCCCTTCTTTAAGAGCAACTGAACATTGTTATTTTCCTTCAAACTGTAATTATAGATTAAATTACAATGAGTTATGTCAAATTATCAACTGAACGATAAAGAGATGGTGCTGGTATGTTACACCAAGCATATTTATTATTATGGGAGATTATTTCTTTTTATCTATTACCTAAATCGTTACCCATATCCATGAAAAACAGGTGGTACTTTTGCCCCTTAAGTTCAATTTATTGATGCGCTTTCTTACATTGTATAGTATGTGAATGTACAAGTACTAACTTTAGTACTACAAAGTAAGTAAATAAATATTCTATGAGAACACGAAAATTAGCTATTATAGGTCTTAATTTTCTTCAAGTGAATTGAACAACGTTGATATCGTTTGGTAAAGTATTTGCTTTTCTTCTGCACTTACGGGTTTGTCTTGTTTATGTTTAATAAAATAACTCGGAGGCAGCATGTAACCTGCTGGCTTCCTTGGGCGACATCTTTTAATTGTGGCGCGCACTTCGTGTGTTTTGTCATTTGTTGTAACAGTTTTCCCTTACAAATTGGATTTTGGTTCAAGATTTCGATTCCATATAGATACATACTTTGAGTCGGATCCTAAATGTTCTTACTGTGCCTTAAGAATACATTAATTACCATAATACATTGCATTTGTTGTGTACTATTTGCTCATGGAAGAATAAACTGTTATTAGTCTCATTTTCAATATTGCTAACTCATAGTTATTTTTCAGTTTTTCACAAAGAATGGTTGTCAAACAGTTGTGTCATTTTTTGAAAATGGGCTAAGAAAATGAAAAAGAGAAATCAAGTGAACTTGCTGTTCTTATTGAAGATAATAAGTTCCTTATAGTATTGCAGATCTTTGTTTGACCTTTCATTAGAGATGAGGAAATAGTGAATTAAAAAAAAAAGAAAGAAAGAAAGAGAGTAAGGGGTATAGAGAGAAATTAAAGAGGATAAAACCTGTTTTAGTGATTCATTACGAAGTAATATGAGGCTAATTTTTTCAGTTATAACTTGTATATCGCTGTGATGGAAACGTACAAGGAGCTCAATTTTAAAATTAAATTAAATAAAATCTTTTGGGTTGTTTTACGTCCCACGATTATGCAGGCTAGGCTAAAGGAGACTGTGATGATGAAAACATGAATGAAGTGGTGGAATGAAGAAAGTGGGAAGAAACTGAAGGACATAGAGGAAACCCACGCACACGGTGTTTGTCCACCACACGGTTCACTTGGCGAGAGTTGGGATCGAACCAGGAACCCCATGTGCCAGAGGTGAACGCTCTACCACTGAGCTACCGCGGCCCCCCAAGACCTCAATTTTGAATAGAAGTCGTGAGTACAACTGCACATGTTTCTAAATCTGATAATTAACTCCTGCTGCTATATGATCCGCGTACTCATCGTCGGGCGGGAGACCCGCGTTCGATTTCCGGAGGAAATTCATGTAGTTCGAATCACTCGTTTGGCTGTAGGTCCAAATCTCATAGAACCTTATTGTTGAAGGGGACGATAAACTTTAATCCATCCATCCAACCATAGATCTGCTAGTAGGAACACTAAGTCATCATGTAATAGTGGCTCTGAATCCTAACATTTTAGGCAGATTCTCAGCTAGAGGAAACGTTAGGAGTGGGGATAGTAAGTTTTAGTTGTAATTTACACTGGTAGAGGAAATTCAGCGTTCTGCCCTTTTTCCTCGTGGTGCGTGTATGCGTTTACCTAGTAGTTCAAAGATTCAGGAGAGCAGTGCGTACGCCACTGCAAACAAGAGAAAATGGTTCCTGATTCTCGTATCACAAGCCCATGCCATTTTGTTTTTAATCTCATTGTTTTCCCCCTTCAGTTTGTTTATTCATTTCTTAGCACAAAATTGCATATAACATTTTTTGTTTAATTAGTTGGCAACATTTCTGCACTGCAGTCTGCATTGTTTACAAGGGATGCAAATCTTCGTGAAAATCAGAGTAGAGATTTCCAAGCTACACTAAATAATGTATGGGCTATTGTGGTTTTGTTAAATAACTAAATTAGAAATATGTAATACTTTACGTAGCGCAATTTGAGAAAATATAACTTTATTTTGCTTTAGCGACATTGCTTGTTTATCTAGTGATATTGCAGAGTATCAAGAAAAATTTCCCAACTTGGGAAATATATAGCGCAGATCCTAGGGGAGGGCTATAGGGACTATAGCTCCCTTTAACGCTCAGGTATGCACTGGATAAAATGGGCTTCAATCCTACTTTCTTTACACTGGATAAAGCGGCAAACCATGGTTTAGCTCCTCCCTTGATCATATATTGGGTCCGTGGCTATATATATCCAGGATGGCCCATTTTAATCTTTCCACGGAGATATCTCGAAAACGGTTGAACATAAATGAACCAAACAAAAACTCAAATAGGAAATGCCATGGAACACACTGAATGGTGTTGTCGCGGCGCCTCTCGGGGCCGCCTTTCATGGGGTACCAGAGCCAAACTTTAAAATTTTAAATAGAAACATGGGGCGAGTAATACCTCGTTCCATAGGTCTTTAAAAAGTAAAAAGCATTGCGGCAAAAGATTTTTCATATCGGTCACCATATTCAAGATGGCCGCAAAGACATGGTGCCTGTATCTGATAAAACGTCCAGTACCACTAATATTTATTTATTTTATTTATTTATTTATTTAACAATCACCAGATACAGCTCAGAGGCCATTTTACACTGGATATCCAACAACAACAATAACAATGGAAAGGATTTGGGAAGGTATCGGCCAGGGCCTATTTAGTAGGTACCATCCCGGCATTTGCCTGGTAGGACTGAGGGAAACCCTGGAAAACCTCAGTCAGAATGGTCGGCAGCGGGATTCGAACCCACGACCTCCCGAATGCGAAGCCAACGCTCTACCACTTGAGCTACTTCGCTCGGTAAACAGTTGGAGATAAACGAACAGTCAGAATGTGAAACAGGAGAGAAATGGGGCGCGTCGAATAATATTTTCGCAGTACTCCCAGAGCTGCCTTTCAAGGGGGTCAAACTTAAAAATTTTACACCGAAATATGAGTCAAGTGATACATCGTTGGATAAATCTTGAAACACTAAACAGTGTTTTGACAAAAGATTTTTCATATGGGTCACCGTTTTCAAAATGGGCCCCAAGACTTGGTGTCTGTATCAGATAAAACGTCCAGTACTACTAGACCCCTAATATGAAAATAGTTGGAGATAAATGAACAGAATAAAACTCGTATAGGAAAGCACACAGGGTATTTATCATTCCACAGCTCGAATATAATGCAATTTAGATCATTAAAATGAAATTGACATGATGCAAAAGAGGAAATGATAGAAAATTATCTTTCTCCATTTGTCCGTAAGTAGGTGAAGCGGGAATGAATGGTAAAATCTCAAATGAGAACCTCATTTTTATTTGCAATAGATATGGTTTGTCTAAAACACTTGTGTGTACAAATGACTGGTACTATAATGAATAATAATAAAGTGAAATAAGCTGAATAAAAATAAAGTGAAATTCAAGTTTAACAACGTTTTACCCGCCTCTTCGCCCCTGATAATTTAACGCATTGCGTGCAAGATTTTTGGGACATATCTGCATCAGTGTATATCGTTTCGTTACTAAGGATCACAACTAAAATTTCCGTTGAAAGTTATTCGGAATGTAACTGTGGACAATATCTCAGTGAAACTCATTACATGCAAGAAGACAGAAGGAAAAGAAGAGAACCAATATCATGCAGAGGACTGTTGAACAAAACCAACGTTCGTAAACATTATTCTAAAATTGCATTGTTCGACAAATTTGTTTCGCGTTTCAGTTGATTCATTTTTGCATCAAACCATTGCGCGCAATCGAAATGGAAGGTACCATTTAACAAGAATTTTACATACTTTATCCCATTACAGAGACATTTATCTCTTATAGAAACACATTTCAAATAACTTTGTTTCGTAGATACAATTTGCAAAAACTAAGGCTCTCATTTGCAATTTCACCGATCCTTCCCGCTTCACTCACGTACGGAGTGAGGTTGGAGCGATAATTTTCTAGGAGTTAAATTTCTTCCTTTCCATTATGGCACTTTCTCTAATCATCTTTTCGACTGTTGCAACATTCCCGAGCTATAGAATGATAAATACCCTCTGTGATTTCCCATTCGAATATTTGTTCTGTTGTTTTCATATTAGTGATACTGGACGTTTTACCTGATGCAGATATCATGTCTTGGTGGTCATTTTGAAAACGGTGACCCATATGAACTCTTTTGCAACAGCACTCTTTAGTTTTTAAAGATATGTTGAACGAGGTATCACTCACCCCATGTTTCCATTTACAATTTTGAAGTTGCACCCTGGGCCCCCATGAAGTGTGGCCTTGGGAGCCTCCGCGACAATATCAATCGATGTGCCACATGACATTTTCTATTTGAGTTTTTGTTCGATTCATTTATGTTCAACCGTTTTCATGTTAGTGGTACTGCACATTTTACTGTATCTCATAGAGGCAACATGTCTTGGCGACCATTTTGAATACAGTGCCCGATATGAAAGATCTTTTGCCACAACGCTTTTTAGTTTTTCACACTCGTCCCTTGCTTCCATTTAAAATTAAAGTTGGGCCCCTGGGGTACCCGTGCAGGCCGAACCTGGATGGCAACGCGACCATATATATATATATATATATATATATATATATATATATATATATATATATATATATACAGAGAGAGAGAGAGAGAATTCTAGTTGCATCAGCAGTGGATTTTGTTTCGGGAGAGGCTTGAGGAACGAGTAAGAAACATTTGCGTTGTACGTGCAATGCAAAAAATTATCACAAATTTATTTCGGAAGGGGTTTGAGCCCGATAACCACCTCCTAAATACGCCATTGTACATGAGTCAACCGTTCTCATATTATCTAACACAGCAACGAAACAAATTTTGAGTGAAGGTAATTTTAGTATCTATCAATATCAATATTCGAGACGAGACCGAGACTTTCGAGACTGACCTAAGTCTCGTCTCGATTTATAGAGGTCTGTCTCGGTCTCGGTCTCGTCTCGGTGTTTAAAAGTCCGTCTCGGTCTCGGTCTCGTCTCGGTATATAAAACTCTGTCTCGGTCTCGGTACCATCCCTAACCGGAATGCCGTGCTGGAAAATATTTATCTTTGATATTTTGTAGTTCAGTAACAAATTGGCCTGTTAGCCGTGTGCATTAAGGAGGTTTCGGATTTTTTTTTTCAACTAAATTACTGGGTATAAAGTGCGAAAGGGAAAGATTAACTATACGTAGAATGTATATTAGATATACGTAGAATTGTGTTTGATTGGTCTTCCGGTTCTTGCAACATTTATTATGATGCACCTTGCTTGCCCTCTATAATGTTTAATTCCGCACCGAGGCATTTGATACAGTTTTCTCTTAATATATATATTTATATAACTATAAATTGTATTTAAAAGTAATTGTCAGGTGTAATAAAAATGGCAGCCACGGACAACAGAATGCTATTCTACAGGTGAAAATAAACAGAAAATGTTATATAATGATATATTCTCTAGGGCTTCCAGCAGCTGCTATGTGGCAACAGGGCCGGCGCGAGGGGGGTCGAGCCGTGCCACCGCCCGGGGCGGCAAGTCTGATGGACGGCAAAATTTGAAAAAAGAAAAGAATACAGGGGCGGCAAAATTTGAGAAAGAAAACAATAAAAGGGCGGCATGTGAAAGAACCGCCCAGGGGCAAAACTTCTAGCGCCGGCCCTGTGTGGCAACGTCGCAGATTAACTTGGAACCATTAGCATTGCTCTACGAATTCATCAACTAGTTACATCGATCGTTACGCTAATAAGTGGTGCTAAGTGTCAACATCTGTCGACCTTAACTGCCATCTGGAAAGAATCGATGTAACTATTTGATGGATTAGTAGATATATATTCTATGATTCTTTATCTGAGACGTTGCTTCATAGTTCAATTCGCATCTTCAGACTAGAACCTGAAAGGTATGCAATTAGACATACTTCTCCATATATTTTCTCTTGTTGAATAAATACAGATATAACATTAAGAATCTTCCTCTTTTTATTTGCAGTTCAGTCGACAGAAGAACTAGTCGATTCTTCACCGTTCACTTTTTTTTTTACATATATATGTGTGAGTGCTACGACAAATTCTGCTCAGTACTTTTTGGACTTCAAATGGTTAGAATATTGTTATCATGGCGAACACAAGTTTTTGATATAGCCAACTTTGATCACACATAATAAAATGTATACAGTGTGTTTTATTTTAGCCAATTTATATAATTATAAAACGTGTGATCAAAACTTCATTGCGAAGACGCTTAACCTACAGATATAAGATACTAAAGACAGAGAACATCAACGCAATTTCCAGATAAAAGACAAACACATATCATTTTGGCAAAATTGTAACAATTCTTTGTTGATAGTAATTAGATATGTAATTAGAAAATATGTCTTTGCAATGTATTCGAAAATTTAATTAAATTCCCAAGTCGCAGTTCGATTGTTTTAATACATTTAAGTAACCATACAATCTCAGTTTCTGACAGCATATCACGTAATAAAATTTTCAGTTGAACAAATCAAATCTGTTAATGCAAACGTTGCCCAGTTTTATATTTTTATACCTAAATTATTTATACAACTAGAACTTTTAAAATCATCATTACATATTTACTGAAGATTTTCGGATGACTCTTGGGTAGTCAACCAAACCAACATATGTGTCACTAATAATAGGAGGAAAAAGAAGATGATGATGAAATCGCAATTAAGAGATTCTTAACCGGCACATTCATGATTATGTATAAACGACAATTGTGTACTTAGGGTTGGTTACCTCCTAGATTAATCGAATAAAGTTTCCCTTTAATGAATCTGAACTTGAAAAAATATTAAACATGTGAAGGACCAGTTTTAGAAGTGGATACCTTCAGGAAAGAATATGCATTGGTCCAAGACGAGAGAAACGAAACCCCCAAGGACCTAAATAGTTATTATTGTATCAAGGTTATATTTCATTTAACTTGCACCAATTTGATGGTTAGTTTTGGAGTTTAGTGCCCGTTTTCAGCGCCGAGGCTAAGTGAGATATAGATCTACAGCTTAATCTTGGATCTGAACTGCGTGAGCTTCCACCGCGAATCGAACCCAGGTTTCCTGCACCACTCAAGACGTTAACGTGAATCGTTTAGCCGTGTAAGATTCCAGGATTAATTTGAGGTATGCGTACAAAACCCCTCTACTTTAAACATTGTCGAAAATACTTTCCGCCTACCATTTAAATATCTGTAATCTTATAGGGCCCATACACGGTCCACGGTTTGTGCAAACAAGGCTGTTTGTGCAAACAGTTTGACCGTGTATGGTGCTGTATGAACTGTTTGCGCAAAAGTTTGTGCAAACCTTTTCCACATCGAACTCGTTCAAAAATTGTTTACACAAACATGATGTTTGCGCAAACACGTGGACCGTGTATGTGCATGTTTGTGCAAACACGAGCTTTATTTCCGAGTAAGAGGCCTAGTGTACAGACGCTTATTTCTTGCGCTATAGCGTCAATGAATAGGAGTCAAGAATTCTGGAGAGAATTTATTGAACTTATCGAAATTTACCTGAACTGTGGAAGGTAAAGAGTGAAGATTATAAAAACAGGAATCTGAAAAATGTGGCATATGAGGAATTGGTGGATAAAATGAAGAAAATAGATAGATAGAGGCGGATAGAGAGTCATTCAGGAATAAAATCAATTTTCTAGTATTTCACCACATGTAGTTGAATTCCATTCGTAAATAATTTTTATCGTCCACAGTCGAACTTATCTCAAGTTCGGATATTACCTAGGTAAATTTTGATGACTAAACTTAGACCTAGAGACCTGCATGAGCCGGGCTCGGCCCGAAGCCCTGACCGGCAAGCGGGCCGACTCTGTTATTTCTTTGGTCCGGGCCGGGCTTGGGTGGGCCGACACTGATTTCTCTTCAGGTCGGACCGGGCTGGGGCCGATTAATTGCAATTCTTTAATAATTATTGACTTTCGTTTAACGATAATTGGAATAAAGCCAAACGTTGAAGAAGTGTGCCCGTGAAAAATGTTACAAAGAATGCAATAGCTATTTACAGTTTCTGTTGTTCGAGGCTACAGTTTCACTATAGAGGATTTCAGGCATTGCGCGATAAATTGAGCTCTGACCTTGACCTTCATTGAACACAAAATATGACAAGAAGGGGTGGAAAAGTTTTGCCTGTCGCAAAACAATATTGCCATCTTCACTTTATGCTAAAATCAATTAAGTTAGATTTTTGTTACAGGTAGTGGAGTTTTTGTTCTCTCGATGACAGGCAAAGTTCTAGGAGGCAATGGTCCATTCGGGAGGCAGCGTCAGTTGTGAACCAGAGTTTAGAAAATGTTTCTAAGGGTTAGGTCAAGTTTAATACTATATTTTGAGAAAGATTGGGGCTCGAGCTAAATTTTTTAAACATTTATCGAGCCGGGGTCGGGCCAAAAACTTTTAAAATTTATCGGGCCCGGGCCGGGCTTGGGCCAAGAATTTTAAAAAACTTATCGGGCCGGGCCGGGCCGAAAATCTCCAAAACATTTTGGGCCCGGGCTGGATTGGGCTTGGGCCGAAAAATTCGGCCCGTGCAGGTCTCTACTTAGACCGTTTCTTGAACCACTCTTTCATTCACACCCCCTTGTTCCGTTTTGGTTCACAGGTCTTTCCGCTTCCAAAGCACAAGTAATTACTATCGCTATACGAGCTGCTTCAGTGGACATGTTTACGCGATCAAACTCAAAATTGAACGGAAGTTTGTGCAAACACTTAAACCGTGTATGGTCGATTGTTTGCGCAAACACAGTGTTTGCACAAACCGTGGATCGTCTGTGGGCCCCTTTACACAGGTTTAGTCTTTGGTTTAAGAATGGATGAGCTACATTCTGTTGTTGTCTAACAGTAAAGTTGTGACGAACATTAGCAACTAAAGAGGATCCGAACCACCAGACAGCTTTCGTCCAAAGCATGGAGATAAAGAACCTCATAACATAAATTTACTGACCTCAGGTAATGAGTGACATCATTATTTTGTTTGAGTTTGACGTCCCACGATCATACATCGAGACTAAGGGAGAAGGTGATAATGGTAATAAATGATGGAAATGAAGGAGGGGAGACAACAGGAGAATCTCATTGAAACTCACGCATACAGTGTTTGTCCACCACAAGTTCACTTAGGACGAGCTGGGATCAAAGCAGAGACCTCACTGAGTCAACGCAGCCCCGTTAATTAACTTCGATTGAGCTTGTTCGTATCCTTGGCTTATGTACAGTCTTGTTCAAAAAATCTGGCCACCCACCTTTCGTTGTAAACCCCTGTACTCTAACCCACAGTTTGAATTAAATCACGCAAATGTTGATTTTCTTTGCTCAATTGAGATTTCTTTATCTAAACTATTTGAATTTTCTACTTGCGAATGGGAGAATATGGCCTTTCAAAAGCAAATTGGGTGGCCGAGATTTTTTGAACAATGCTGTACATCACTGCACTTAAAGATACTCTCAATTTAATTGGCTTTCAATCCCACAGTGAAAATAGACCATTCCCATTCAAAACAAAATAATAAATAGAGGGTTTTTATTTATTCAACAAAAAATAAGACGCAGTCCATTTCTATTGTCTGAGAACTGCTCACTCGATTATCACAGAAACTGTTACAAAGACATTAGTACAAAACCTCTTATTAAATCAAGAAAAGTAAGTTATATATTTTTTTTATTTAATGGACTCTTCTTTCTTAATCTACATCCGGTATTTTTGTATATTATATTCCCAAATTAATACTCATACTACTTATTGCCTCAAAATTAGCAAAAGTTATGGGCATACAAGCACTATAACTACAGTATAAAAATTGTGTTCAACCAAAAATAATTTCAATATCTTCGGCTCAAATATTAGCTTTCGTTTATTATTATAATGCACACTTGGAATATCAGACAATTATGGAAAAGAGTAATGAAAATATATTTATTCAACAACTGCAGCTCTGTCTCACGACGCCATCATACTTGTTTCGTATTTGCCTGCACTCAACTCGAGAACTGGTTGGCTATTGAATGACCTTGAATTGGATTGTTCAGAAGAGGATCGAAACGAAATTTCTTGAACGAAACTTTTGAATTCAAGACAAAAATGACGTCAGTGCTGACGTCTTTTCCATCAAATAGTCTTGAATGATCTTGAACAAGAATATTGTTCAAGCTTTCTTGGATTGTCTACAAGCAGTATTATAGAAAATGTTTATATTAAGTAAAAGCCATGTAGTTTTGATTGTCCAATTGGTCTGCTATAAACAGGGACGTACGGAAGGGGGGGGACACGGGGGTCCGGACCCCCCCCGAAATTTCGACTTTTTAAAAATTTAGCCTAATTTTAGGGGCTATTTTAGCAATTTTAATATAAAATAGCTTCATATTTAGTTTGAACCCCCCCCGAAATAAATTCCTGGGTACGCTACTGGCTATAAAGCATAGAGTACACTAAGTGCAATAGTGTATATGCATGAATTATACAAGTTAGATTTATAACGAGTAAAAGAGCTTGTCGGATTGCGAAAGATTCTCCTACGAATATAGCAAAACAAAAATAGAAGTTTTTTACAAAAAAAGTCATAAAATAAAAATAATATAAAATAAAAAAATATGAAAATAAATCAAATAAAATAAAATGATAAAAATGATGATGATGATGATACTGATGTGTTTCTGTATGATGTTCACTTTCCTTAAGACTATGGCTGTGTGAATGTGTCACTGCCTGGTGACCGCGAACCCACCGGGCCCAGACGGGTAAGCTGTCAACACTCACTGACCCATCCACCAAACCAATCATCTCCGGAAAATAGAACTCAAATTGACCCAAAATGTGAAGATTTCTAAGCCTCCTTCATTCTCACCCGCAGTCCAGTATCCAGATCTGCAGTTCATCATCTGCATCCCATCACGGGATAGGTTGCAAACCACAATCTAACAGAAACAAGACACTGACCCAAGAGTGAAACTGACAATGAGTGCTTCGAAAATCTGAATGTTTGTATTACTAGCCCAGATAAAAAAAAAATCAAACCGAATTCTAAATCGCGCAACGGAATGGAATTTTGTAAAACTGAATGCCTAAAATGAATTTAGTTGATTTTATTAACGAAGTGAAATTTTCTAGCAGGTCTGTGATTCCAACCCCGGTCACACTAAGTGAAATCAATTCTGTGTGTTTTCAAACGCTACAATTTAATTTTATCACACGGTTCACGTATTGCTTTTCAAAACTCTACATACTACGTACTAACAATACCACTGAAGTTAATTTACTACATAGTTCTAAATGATGAACTTTGCACTGGATAAGAAAAGATTGTGTTTCTGCTCGTATATTTTATTTACACTAGTTTTCTGTATGACAAGAAACTAACAAAACAGAATAAAAATAAAAAAAATCGCAAAGGTTGTAAATTGAGAAAATTCTTAACATACCTGAATGGATAAGCTTGTATACAAATTGATTAGAATCACATTCTCTCTTCACATCTCGTGAGTAACCTTCATGTGTTTTTAATTTCTATCGACTATAAACAAATCGTACATTATCGCATTTGTTACGAGGAAAACTGATTATATAAAACACTATACTGCACATATGTACTACTATCCATGGCTGTGTGCATACTGACTTTCTTTCTTTAGTATTTCTCTCGGTCAATGTTGTGCAAGTGGGGCTGGCACAGAGGATTTATACCGGTAGGGTGACCTCTTTATATAAGCTCAAGGCCAGTAGTAGAAAATGGATCGATCTGGCTCAACATCACTCAACATCGCTCAACTCAGGAGCCCCTGAGAAATTGAGCACCTTACACCGTGAACCCACGGTCTTTTACGACCTCCATTTTAGGGGTGTATTTGTTCCCTTTTATGAGCACTTTTTAGGGGGTGTATTCGTTCTCTTTTATAACCATTTTTAAGGGTGAACTCGTTCCCTTTTATGAGCATATTTTCCAACCCCTACGAACATCAGACTATGTAACATAACAGAAGATCAGATAACAGATAAGAATATGAAACATAGAAGGGGTGTATTCATTCTCTTTTATGAGCATATTTTCCAACATAGCAGAAATTACGAACACATAACATAACAAGGGTGTATTCATTCTCTTTTATGAGCACATTTTTAGAGGTGAACTCGTTCCCTTTTATAAGCATATTTTTTCAACCCTTATTTTAACATAGCAGAAATATAGCGAAGATTAAACATAGTCCATTTTAAAGGGTGTACTCATTCTCTTTTATGATCACTTTTTCCAACCCCTATTTTAATGTAACATAGCAGTTGGCCTATTTTTCCACCCCTATTTGAACTCGATCCCTTTTATGAGCACTTTTTAAACCCCTATTTGAACTTAGCAGGGAATACATAAAACTACTCCAACCCCTATTTTAACTAAGACAATAATGAGGGTGTATTCGTTCCACCCCTATTTTAACATAGCACTGATTTCGTTTAGCGCATCAGACAGACTACGAAACATAGTGAACTCGTTTTCATCCCCTATTTTAACATAACGAACATAGCAGAGAATATGAAACATAACAGGGGTGAACTCGTTCCCTTTTATGATCATTTTTTCCACCCTTAATTGAACATAGCAGAGAGTACGTTCTAATGTAACATAGCAGTTGGCCTATTTTTCCACCCCTATTTAAGCATAGTCCATTTTTAGGGGTGTACTCGTTCTAACCCTCTATAACAAATAAATATAGTCATTTAAGGAGTGAACTTGTTCTAACCTCTATTTGAACATAGCAGAGATTATTTTCTTTTACGGGGGTAGCAACCCCCAACCCTCCTCCTTTCTCATCCAGGGCTTGGGACCGGCAATGGCGGAGTTTAAAAAAATAACACCATCATACTCTCATAAATGAATAAAGCATAATATCATTAGCATCAATAGTGGTAAGTGAGAATTTGTTTAAAAAATCGTGCAGTGAATAACCAGATGCACGACATGCTAGATATAGAAAACAGTAATGTCCACAAAATTGAGATAAATCACCTTGAATAGTCTATTATTCCATGTATAATACAGACAGTTTCGTTTTAAAAACCTTATATGATGTTGTATATAGGGAGGTATACCATAGCTATCGAAATACTCTCCCACACACATATTACATATATAAACAGCAACCCAATGTTCACCAGGCTTATCACTAGAATCAGTATTTATAATTATGGCGGCTGGAAATGTATGAATAAACAAAGGTAACTCATCAGCAGCATATACACCAATAAAATGATCGTTAGGCAAATTTTGTTGTAATGCTTCATAAAGCTCAATTGTATTTAACATTTTTTTAATTAATATATATTTTTCTCTGGAAATGAATTTCTAATTCTGAATAGAATTCACCATAAATAATTGTGTTACAGGAGATGTCAGTGCTTCTTTAAAATGAACCTCTAAACGTACACTTCCTTGTCGTTGTGGACTAGTATGAAATGCAGCACTTGCGCTTGAATCAGGAGTTAAATCAAACACCAGTAGAGTATAACCATTAGGATATTCAGCACGTGAAATATCATTACCTTGATTAGAATAATAAATACCTGAACCTGTAAATAACGTAGAATATGCTTGTACATATAGATTATTATCAAAATCCGGTTGTAGTGGTTTGAATGGGACTGGAGTTCCATCAACATACAGTGTAAAAAACGTCATACTAAAATGTTGAAAATTGAATGGATTTGTTTGATAAGTACCATTGAAAGCAGTATTAGTAACAAAACCAATAATAATACGTTTAGGCACTATGCCTGAAAACAGATCTGGAAGTGTACTATCCATAATTCCTTGTGGTAGAGTTTCTGTCTTCACCTGCACTTTTGTTATAGGATATTTTATTCTAAATTTAGAATTTTGTAATATTTTATTTTGTGCTATTTTAACTGCTGGTGATACATCAACCTTTTTCACAAGCAATGTTGCATCTGTAATTACAACTTTTCCATCAGCATCTGCGTCACCCATTAGACAAAATGTAGGTTTAGCTGGAATTAGTTTAATACGCAATTGTACACCATTCAGTAAAAATTTCTCCTGATTGAAAATATCAGCATGAATATAACCCATTAATTCAAATGAGTGACTTAAAGCAGTGAGAAGAAAACGTTGTTTAAATCCTACATTAGCATCGGTCACACTGTCCATATGCCCTGCAGTATCTTTAAACCACATTGATGTTTGAAGATGCGTTGTTTTAGCTTCAGCATTATAATTTAGTAGTTTTTCAATATACGATCGATATGGATATGTATGTGAAGAGTAGGAAATAAGTTGATTATTTAAATATAATTGCACTACACTGAACATTGCATTGAGAAAATCATTTACAGGACCGATTTTCTTATCGGCAGAAGTTAAATTAGAACCATCTGATTTAGTAATTTTAATTTTAGTAGTTTATATGGAACTATTTTATTACCTATAATACTGGTTTGAGTGGGTAAACCAGCAAATAAGTCTAATTCTGATTTCATACACTCACACTGCATTTTTGTCTTTTTCTTACTATTAATATTCACACATGGTAAAATTTACAATACCGTATTACGTCTACGAAAATGTAATTTTACACATACACTGCCATATTGGAAAGGAAGTGGATTACCTGTACTGTCTCTTAAATCAATAATAATTTGATCAAATTGTTTACGTTGCACTGGCACATAATGAGGATTATCAAAAATATGTACATTATTAATACCATGCTCTATAATATTTGTATTTATAATACGTAACAATGGAGCTATGGTGTCACCTACCATTTGTGGTTCTACAATATCACTTTAAATATACATAAGTGTAGGTAGCGCTTTTTGTAAATCAGGTGGATAACGAGCATGATGAACAACTGCTATATCTTCCAGTTGAATATGATCAAATCCTAGTATTCTGGCTAGTTCAGGAGATAGGCGTACTTCTATATGCTTCTCTTGATCCTTTATTACTATATTAACCTCAATTCGTTTTACAGATGCTTTGACTTTTAATTGTAGATTTAATATATCACTTTTATGATTAATTTGAGATAGAATATCATCAACATGATAATAGTGGCCTGGTAAGATTTGAGTTATGTTCCAGTTTTTTGTATTCATGATACGGTAATAAATATTATTTGTATATTTGGAAACATTCTGAAATGAACTTGTATAATGTACTTCAACAACAGCTGTTTCCCACACTCCCTTCTCCAGTACAATAGATTGATATAATTTAGTAGTATAACAAGCAAGAGTATTTTGAGGAAAATATTTCATAGAACTATTGCTAGGAAGTGTGAGATAAAAACTATCACTTTGCTCCATAATCAATCAATCAAAAATATCTTTGGATCGTTTTATCCGCTTCACACCACCACCACCACCACTAAAATGAACTTTCTTTCTTTTTCTTCCAGATCCTTCCAACACCTGATTTAATTTATTTTGAGCTTTGTTTTTTAAATTTGTTTTAGCTTCTTGCCACCGATTTTGTAAAGACTCTTCAATAGGTCTATTATTATCTAGTACATCTCCTGCTACATTAATTTCTGTACGTACGAGTATCAACTCTTTACCAACAGTTTTTGCACCTTGTTTTAATAAAGGAAATACAGTACGAAATAAACCTCCTAGTAAACTACCAATGCCATAACCTTCTTGATATGCTGTACCTTTATACACGTTATAATCACCTCCTGCTTGATGTGTGTAGTAATTAAAGTACGGCTCATTCATCTTTCTTTCTTTCTTTCTATATACTTAAAAATATCAATAGATTACAATAGAATATTAGTATTATTGCTTATAAGTACACCATTTGCGTTTACGGGGTGGAGGACCATCTTCTTCGTCCTCTTTGTCTTCTGTTAGTTTTCTAATATAATCTATTCGTTGAGGATTACCAATGTACTCTAAGGGTATATTGGCTTTTGCTAATAATGTAGCAAAAGGTCTCCAGCCGGCAACTGAAATATTTTTCTTACGACATCTAACAAAATCGGATATCAAATCCACTATATTTGCACCTGGAATTAATTTATTATTAATATTCACATTTCCATTATCGTCCCATTGAATATTTGGATTTTGTTTCAATTTACGTAATAAAGGTCTTGCTTTACGTTTACAAATTTCAGGGAGAGTAGATATTATTTCATCATCATCATCATCCTCTTCTTCTTCTTCTTCTTCCTCCTCCTCCGTAGTAGTTGCTGTTGGTGTAACTGCTGTCAGTTTTTGAATAATATTTAAATATTTTTGTAAGACTTCTCTATATCTTATCCATTTTTCTTCTGCATTTAAACTTTTATTATTTAAAATTTCTTTCATTTCATCATCAAGATTAGATATCGTTTGATAATGATGTAATTTTTCTGGTGAGATTAAAATAAGTTTTTGTGCGTTTTGCATAATTATTTAATTAAACTAGATAGTATACCTCCTAAAATAGGTGCAAGCAATGCAGTAAGAAAACCACCTTTTTGTATAATTATTCGTTTTTTCTTTTGTTTTAATGATGGACCTTTTTCACCAAATTTATCAGTTCCTTTTTATATTTTTTAGCTTATTTATCTCTGTTTTATTTAATGGAACATTTCCCTGTAATACGTTATAGGAACATTCACAAATAGAGCGAATTAAATCAGGATCTGCATTTTGTAAAATTGCCTTACGTGCTTTCGGTTTTGACTTTGCTAAAAGTTTTAACATATGTGCATTTTCCTTACTAATCATTTTTTACGGCTATTAAAGCACAAATAGTTGTTACAATATAAACCATATTGCAATTATTTTTTACAGGCACATAAACATAATTAAAAGAATCTGTTGGAAAGATATTTGTTCGAACTCGCTGCTCATCAGGAGTATTTTGTTTTAAATCAAAAAGTAAATAACCATGTGCAATTCGAGTCGCATCTTGATATGCTTCTTGAATAAATTTTGTATTACCTGGATACAATTGTCGTGCGAGATAATTAATTTGAGCTTGGTCTCTAGGATTTTTAAAACAAACAATATAATGACAATTTAACGAAATATCCCGCATTCCTTTTTGTTGATGAAAAATATTCTGTGTTATAAATATTACACTTATATTTCTATGATGACTACCTTTAGTAAAAATATCTACAATCCGATGGTCACACTCACGCATTAAATCATCAATAATGACAAGATGTGGACCTTCGTGTGCTTGAAATTCATTATTTTGAGGTAAAGCTTCTTTAAACGTACAGCTTGAAAGAGTATCATACAATGGTTGCCATTCACCATAACACCATACAATATTTTTAAATAACTTACTATAATGGTCAAGAAATGTTTTAACAAAATATGATTTTCCACAGCCTGTAGGACCTGCTACCATACATGTAAAAGGAATTTTCCATTCCATCTCTATTACAGATATATTACATTTATTTTAATTAGCGTTTTAAAATATTTTGCTTTCTTTTCTCCTTTATATAAAAAACAGCGTTTGTTGAAGAACAAATTTGATTTAATATACTTTTTACTTGTGATACTGATAGACCTCGTGATGATGATGACAATTTAACTAAGCAACGAAAATTTACAGTGTTGCTAGAATTTAAAATATAAAATTCACCTTTGGAAATACTTGTGACGACATGCTTCACCTATAAATTCTTGACTTTTCTTTTCTTACAATATAGTATGCTTTAAATCGATCCAAGAATTTTCACTTTTTGGCAGACCTAACCATTTCACATAGGCCTTATTATTTCTCTTTCGCAAAACTTTTTCAATTAAATATGTTTTTGGAAATTTCGTTAATTGTAATTCGTGTCTGTAAAATCTTCCTTCAATAGGTTTATTATTTGAGTCTACTAAGTGATATGTTGGAGGAAGAGTGAAGAAAACTTTAGCAATTCGAAAAATTTCTGTACTCCAATTGCGTGTAAAACCTCTATCAAAACCAGGACGCTTAAGTTTACTAATTCTTACATATTCACCTATCTTAAATTTAGTTTTTATCAAAGAAAACTTTTTGCAATAGATGTTTGTCAATAGATGTTTTTCATTTTCTTTTTTAATAGCGTTGATAGGTTTCATTTTAATAGTGGAATGAATAGTGTTATTATATTTATGTAGTAATTCCGGCAGAATGCCAAGACATTTATAATTTCCCTGCAGTGTAAATTGTCTCCACATTAAATTACGTAATGATCTATTAAATCTTTCAATAATACTTGCTTTCACATCACTGTACGTGGAATAATGTTTAATATTATTTTGCTTCATCGCCTTCTGAAACTCTGAATTATAAAATTCTCGACCCCTGTCAGTTTGTAAAAATTTGGGGCTTTTGTTTGCTTTTCTCAGTACTGTTATAAATGCTTGTGTAATTTCTTTCCCAGTTTTATTTTTCACAGGAATAGGCCAAGCATATTTAGAGAATGTATCTATCACAGTTAATAAATATTTGAAATTTCGATTAATTTTTGCTAGATCTTTCAATTTTCCACTATTCATTTCAACTAAATCAGCTTGCCATAAATCATGAATACCTTTCGTTATAACGGGTATTCGAGGATAGTTTCGTCCTGTACTTTTATGTAATTCGGCAACTATTTGTTCTCGAACTAATTGTGACATATTTTTTGTTTATCAATACTAATATATCCAAAAAAAATTATCATATTTACAATATACAAATCTTACATGTTAAATCTTTATTATGATACCCCCAAGGAACAGTATGTATACTACAATTTAAAATTTTTCTCTTGTCATCATACGGATCTAACGCTAATTTTGTTACCTGATTTGTTGTTAAATTGTGATATTTGCTTTTAATTTCAAATTGTGTTTTATGAATCGTTTCGTTTTGAAATAGACATGATTTATAATCGTTAAACGTAATTTGTTCTTTAACTACATTTTTCTTGATCCCTTTACATTTTTTCAATTCTTTATTTTCACCAGTTTTTATTGCATAATTTCTTGCTCGTAAACCAACATATTCAATGATAGGAACTCCACTTAACTCGTCTTTCATTTTACCCAAAACGTGTTTATTTTTGTGTTATGTAAAGCATGATTTTCTGCATAATTAGAAGTATCAAAATATTCGTTCATGTCTTTTATATCTTTATAAATATCATCGGTTTTAATGTAGTAAATGAAAGAGTCAGTATCCATATAAGTAATGCTAATCTTATCTCCATATCGAGGTTTCATTATATTGTAATGGAATTCATACATTGCTAATTTTGATAGTTCCAAAACTGTAGCTCCTACATAGATCGGTTTATTTAAAGTTACAGATTTTTTTAACATATGGAATAATGCAACATTATCTCCTAATTTTACCCAATTTTGAAACTGATCTTGCGCTACTAATTTTTTACACTTTTTTCATTGTTAATTAATTTTATATCAATGCGTTTTCATACATTTTCCATTGTCTTTCCGTATACAGAATTATTTAATAACTTATAGAAGTCTTTTTCAAATTCAATTGTGGCATTTGCACGGCGTTGAGTATTTTCTTGTATATATGTTGCAAACCATTTAGATTGACGAAACCATAATATTTTATGTACTTTTGCCAATATTAAACCTTGTTTTAGATAAAATTGTAATCTATATATATAAAAGAGAACGTACAAAATCCTTTGTCCGCTCATCACGCTAATACGGCTGAATCAATTTCTTTCATTTTTGGGGGGTTATTAGGATTTGGACCCTAGATGGTTTTTATCATATCACTTTAATTTTTAATTACCAGTGTCTTGAGATAATTGACCATTCAAGTGTCCATAACGTACAAATCCTTTGTTATTAGTTCATCATAGGTAAAAATAAACGTATTTATATGCAACCCGCATGACCGTGTCACTCGGCGGGTTAACATAAATGACAGGCGATATACAGCGGAAAATAGCTTGAATCTTCTGTTTAAAATTTTTTAATTGATTTGCTTATTTTTACAGACACTTTTACAATATGCCAGCACCGGGATGACCGCAGCGAAGCGGGGCGGGTTAACATAAATGACAGGCGATATAATGTTAAGATTTGCTGCAATCTTCTATGGTTTTTATCATATCACTTGAAAGCGAAAAAGTAAAAATTATCTAAGTAACAAAGTTTATTGCGTTCCGTTGTGACCGCAGCGAAGCGGGGTGAACGCTGCTAGTACTCTATAATGCAAGATATAATTCGATTTCGATTTAAGTGTTAATAGTAATTTTGAGTATTTACCATTTGGTGGAACTTCATAAGTGGGAGCACACGGAAAATCAGAATGGTATTCGTGTAAATAATTTGGATAATCTAAGTCCACTTCTAGAAAAAAAACATTAACTTTCCGTGGGCGAATTGATAATTTTATTCTTGTCTTGCCAATTGTCAATTTTATCCTCCCACCGAAAACCACCATATGGCAAATAGTCAATCATTGATAGTCCGTACAGATTGTTCATGTCAATATACAGTAAATAAGATTTTTCTTTTTCCGCATCAAAATCATGTACGTAAGGATTATTAGCTTTGGCATACCTTAATACAGCTTGTGTAATACCTCCGCGAATCGATTTTTCTACAAACATATACATATTGATATCTGATAAAAGTTGAAGGTCAATTTTTGTTTTATATAACATGGCTTGCCATGCCAAACCATGTGCAGTATTACAAATAATCGGATCAATGCAAAAAGCATTTAAACGCGTCTTTCGAAAATTCTCCAACACATCTGCTGTGAGAAGTACATCACATTTTAAATATAGATCGTGATAGTCTCCTAAATTTTCACATTTAAACACACGCCAAATCAGTTTTGCATATTGATAGTCAGTCTCGGAAATTTGTGTTCCATTCAATTTGCTATTAAATGCCTCTCAGGAAATTCAATTTCTTTAAATGTATCTAAATTTGTTATGTAATCATAATAATAAATTCCCTTACGGAGAATTAAAGAGAACTTATCATCAGAAAAATATTGCTTTGTATAGACGAATTGCTCAGGTTTTAATTTTGACACCAAATTTTCGAGACTGTACGGAAGAAATTTAAATAAGTCTACAAAACGTAACTCGATAGGTCTACCATTAAAATTAAAGTGTTTAGAGAATGTGATGTATTTCTCAGTGCTTTCAGCAATTACAGAAATATTGCCAGGTGTGCAACCTAATTCTTTCACAAATAAATGTGCATCATAGGCAGACAAATTATGGAAGAAGACAGGGATAAAATTACTTTGACGTTTAATTTGCAAATTGCAATTATTGCACACCGTGGCAATATATTCACCAGTTAAATGGTTATGATGATTAACCTTTGTATTGTTACTCATATATTTACTATCGCAAACAGAGCATTCAGTGGATAGATTAAACTCCTGTAACTGAGAACTATTTAATGGTATTAATGGTTTTTGTTGATCTAATATGTTTATGATTTTTCTTAATTCATTCTCCATAGCAGACATAAACTTCATCGATACATTTTCTCCTCGATAAATAACTAGATCTGATTTCATATATTTGTTACTCCAACACACAATATAACCAAAACTGCATGGTATATGTTGCTGAATTTGTATTGTATGAGATCCACTTTGTTTATTTATAGGTTTTAATAAACTTTCAAAATCTCCAACTATTATCACATCATTCTGTAATAACAATTTCAAATTTCGAAATTTTAAAACATCTCCTTGTTTCGGCATGTTAATTTTGGTTGCAGTGTGTTCTTTACATAATTTCTCATGTTCATCTAATTTTGATTTGTTATAAAAAGATGCTAAACATCGTCTACAAATAAATGTTTGATGAGTACCTAACTGATGTCTAACTAAACCATTTAAATTTGTAATTAAACAATAATGAGAGTTTAAATATAATAAATCTATATGTTTAAATACACCTGTATTTTCGCTTATACGTAACGGAAAAATTGTTTCATTATCATAATTAATGCCATATATATTAATAGAAATTTGTTCCTTAGTAAATACGGAATTATACATATGTTCAAATTTGCTTATGTGTGCTACTTCAACGGGGAATTTTATATTCGTTTTTTCAAATAACGGTAATAAAGTATTAATATATTGTATGTAATTATTCACACGCAGTGGATTATCTTTTGCGGGATATAATGCAGCTAGAATACGTATACATAAAACACCTATTATCGTTATTTTGAATATTTAAAACACAATTCTTTTTAGATAAAATCCATTGAGGCAAGTTTACATAAGATGAAGCTAACAGGGGATCATATTTACTGATTTTAATTTCTAAGAGATGGTTTGGTTCAGAACATAAAGACCACCCTGATTTCTTAATTGCTCTGTTTTCTTGTTCAACTAAAATTTTATTAAATAGTTTTTCAATTACAGAATTCACATCTGTACTCGGTAAAATAATTTCGTTACCACTATTTACAAAGAATCTACATGTTTCTAAATCTACTGGTTTTACAAAAGTTGTAGCCAAAGAAAAATTTACTTTAAAAGATGTATTAGTTTGTTCCTGTTTTAATATATCTAAACAGTCTTTTCTTTTATTATTTAAAAACATCCACTATCCTCATTTAAAACAGTATCACATTTTAAAACGATTTTTTTATATTATTATTAAATAGAGTATCAGTTGGTGAATTGATAGTATTTGGCTTAACCTTTTTTGTTGCCATTTTTTTTAAATAACTCAATGTTACTATAATAATTCTGAAGTGAGTTTTTATAATATGATATTATTGTTATAAGATGTCTTTCTTACCTAAAAACAAAACCACACTAATAATATAAACACACACAAAAAAATCTGAACTTTACACCTGAAACACCAAGAAGGAACTGATTAGAAAAAAACATCTCGATCAGTCTTTTATACCTGTGTGAATGCATTGCGTTATATTGCGCAATAGGGATGAGTCACGGTCGGGGATTCCCCCCCTTTTTTAATCCTATCGTTGAATGACAAGTTATACCGCGAGCGATCAACATATACCTTTGTGATTGTTTGCATTACGTAATATTACGCAATAGAGATGATATCATCAAATCACGTTCAGTGATTCCTTTTTTTCAATCCTATCGTTGAATGACCGTATTGTCTGTTAAAGAGAAAACTAGCTCAATGTTTTTAAAATCCGGATGAATGACGTAATGAGAATTATTTACATATGGCGGAAGTTATTATGTAACTGATAACAAAACACGGAAGTTCGCATTCCTTTGTAATCTTTAAATAATCTCTGTTCTTAGGTTAGAACAAGTTCACTCCTTAAAAGAAGCTTTGCTATAGGGTTCGAATGTATTATCTGTTATGTTCAAGTAGGGGTTGAAAAATGAGAACGAGTACACCCCCCCATAGTCTTATGTCTGCTATGTGTTATGTGCTATGTTCAAATAGAGGTTGAAAAAATGAGCCATAGTATTTTACTAGTTCTGCTATGTTACATAGTCTTATGCTAAGGGGTTGAAAACGAATACACCCTTGCTATGTTTCGTAGGTGTGTGTTCACCACCCCTATTCTCTGCTATGTTCGTTATGTTCAAATAGGGGTTGGAAACGAATTCACTATGTTTCGTACTCATACTTTTTTACTAGTTCTGTTATGTTCGAATAGGGGTTGGAAAATATGCTCATAAAAGAGAACGAGTACACCCCTTAAAAAGTGCTCATAAAAGGGAATAAATTCACCCTTAAAATGGAGGTCGTAAATACCGAGGGTTCACGTAAGCCATACTCTTTTATTAGCTGTGCTATGTTCAAATAGGTGTTGGAAAATATACCATACTCTTTTATTAGCTGTGCTATGTTCAAATAAGGGTGGAATGAGTCTTATGTATCTGCTGTGTGTTCGTAATGTGCTCATAAAAGAGATCGAGTCCACCAGTGCTAGTATCTGCTATGCGTTTGTAGTCTCAGTGTAATTTCTGCTATGTTAAAATAGGGGTTGAAAAATAAGTCATACTCTTGTATTAGCTCTGCTATGTTACATAATCTTATGCTCTGCTGTGTGTTCATAGTCTCAGTGTAATTTCTGCTAAGTTCAAATAGGGGTTTAAAAAGTGCTCATAAAAGGAAACGAATTCAAATAGGGGTGGAAAAATAGGCCAACTGCTATGTTACATTAAAATAGGGGTTGGAAAAAGTGATCATAAAAGAGAATGAGTACACCCTTTAAAATGGACTATGTTTAATCTTCGCTATATTTCTGCTATGTTAAAATAAGGGTTGAAAAAATATGCTCATAAAAGGGAACGAGTTCACCTCTAAAAATGTGCTCATAAAAGAGAATGAATACACCCTTGTTATGTTATGTGTTCGTAATTTCTGCTATGTTGGAAAATATGCTCATAAAAGAGAATGAATACACCCCTTCTATGTTTCATATTCTTTCCTGTTATCTGATCTTCTGTTATGTTACATAGTCTGATGTTCGTAGGGGTTGGAAAATATGCTCATAAAAGGGAACGAGTTCACCCTTAAAAATGGTCATAAAAGAGAACGAATACATCCCCTAAAAAGTGCTCATAAAAGGGAACAAATACACCCCTAAAATGGGGGTCGTAAAAGACCGTGGGTTCACGGTGTAAGGTGCTCAATTTCTCAGGGGCTCCTGAGTTGAGCGATGTTGAGTGATGTTGAGCCAGATCGATCCATTTTCTACTACTCAGGCCTATCCACATTTACCTTTAACAACCAAAACGAATTTTGACACAGAGAAGATACACATTAGGAAATATTCAATAATAAAATATACTTATCCTAAATCCCTAACCTAACTATCTAAACTAACTTAACCTAACATATATAAAATTCACTTTTAGTAGACATATTCGTAGTATAGTATGCACAGCCGGTTACCAAGGACGTACAGTACACTTATCATTCAGCTTCAAATTCTTTTAAATTAAAAAAAATCTGAATGTGTTTTAAAATCTGAGCTTTTGTCTTACTAATTGAGGGAATTTAAAATACAGAGCGAATATTTCACCGTTGATGAACATCTCCCATTATCAATAGTCATACGTAGCACCCTTATCATCAATGTGAGCTTAAACTTTTGTAAACATTTGTCTCATCGTACCCAATCCGAAGTAAAGGTGAGCCAAAACCAGTGAATGAATTTACCTTGCATTATTTAGCAGTACGAGGGAAAAATTTTGAGGTTTACTTTTCAACATAAATATAAATATTGGGGAGAATGTGTGAACTCGAAAGTACACACATTTCTTGGACTGTTTATGACAATCGTCCACACTGAAACTCAAAGAAAGAATATATCCTCCCATTGAACGAGCGGTTCCTGTCACCTCTTGAGTCAATATATCATGCAACTTAGGGAAAACGACGCGAAGTTAGCACATTAGTTCAAACATCACAACGCCAGAAGGAAACATATTCAATCCGAAAGAGGTTTAAATTTTGTAGGTTCAAACTTGGCCAAAACAACAATAGTTTTGAGGCTATCTTCTACCACTTACTTGATGAATTCCATATACAAGAAAAGGTGTTTGTTCAGTTCATACTTTACCAAATTCCTTTTATCCTACTTGCCCCCGGGCAAGTATTCCGGATATTTCAAAAAAAGATTAGAATGGAACTCCATGCTGTCTTCACCCAGACAGACAACGTGCAAACCTGACGCCAGCAGCTTGCTCTCCTTCACCCTTACACAATGAGCAAGTCAAAACTAATTTGAATTGCGCCGCAGTCCTCAGGAGTTCGTACTCCAAAATGGTCCACTAGCAGCTAACCACACTGAATTAAATTGTAGATTTTCTGTAGACCAGACGCACTACACATCTGATCATGGCGGCTTCATCAACCAAAAGAACAAAGGCAACTGGAAGAAGATTCCCAATTGGAAGATTACTCTGACGTAACTATATGATGATAGGTTTATCTCTCAAGATCAAAGAAAGCCGAAAATCTCAACCACAACTGTGATTGCGGAAGATCCAATCACAGATAATTTAGATTAAACAAAGAGATACTTCAAGGAGCTACTATGGCTGACTTTACAAATGTGGAATTTCAGAGAAGATTTTGAAATAAAAATTTTGATTTCTTTTGAGGATCCCCTAAGCCAAAAATATCCATGAAAATAGACTGGAAAGGATTTAAGACGACCATATGTGACATTATTTTTCTAAAATACTATTAGATTTTTGGCTAAATATACGAATATTATCCAATACAGATATATTACCATATATTTCCCTCTAAATATACTAAAATCATCATTTCAAGGAACTTAACGCAAATTTTGCGATCTACCTAAAATTGAGTAAACGACTAATTATATATTTTACAAAAGTTCAATAAATATAAAATTCGTATATATATACTGATTGCCCAAAACTTCCGGGCCATGTTACATTATACCATGTATAAGGTAACAAGTTCGAATTTTTTGTAATATTTAGATTAGGGATTAGTATTGCTGCACCATTATTTCTCATATTTAGATGCATCCGTTAAGATTAATGTACAATTAGTAGGAAGTTGATCCAAGTATAAATTCCAAATATTTATGTAAATATTTTGATTTTCTTCTAATTTATTGGATGTTAAATATTTCGGCATAATAAGTCTTATTTATATTATCAGTCAGGCATTGATGGTGTTGTAACTACCATTCCTTTATCGATTTTAACAGTAGTGAAAGCTTGAATAATCCATGAGATTATACTTACAAGTGGAAAGCAGTTGTTAATGGATAAAGGTAAAGTTAAGAAGTGAAGTCTTACATTCTTCTTGACGTGCACAGTATTCAAGAAGAAGGGGAGTTCGATAGTGGCCGTTACGGCAAGTGCATCGTGTGTTGTGTGCTCTGTGAGGAAGAGAATTGATTGGGACTTCCTATACACCTATACTACACTTACGCTTTCTTTTTTACATTTACATGTACACTGATGTCCAAAATTATTGTCGCATGTCTATAAATATGTTGCTGTATGATTATAATTTGATAACGAATTTGTCCGGTATTCCTTATAGTATTAATATTTGTATGATCGGCAAAGACATGCATGTGGCAAATTTCATGTCAAAAGAGCAGAAAATAAGAGCAATAAAACGAAAATAAAACTTTCTTCTCCATTTAGCAACATTTTGTTTTACTCATTCTAATTTTCGTAATTATAATTCTTTTCCTATGAAATTTTTCACAAATATACATTTCCCGATTATACACATAGTATCAGTATTCAAAGTACCCTGCAAAATTACTGTCAAATTATATTCTTACAAGAAGACAGTTGTAGATATGCGACAATAATTTTGGACATAAGTGTACATACATCCCTTTCTCTTTTCTATACTTTTTCACCTTCATTTTACACTTCCCAATTTTTCCTAACTTTTGCTATGTCCATCTTGGCCTTCAGCTCTCTTTCACTGTCTGAACTTTCCTCCCGATTTTGACATTTTTCTCCTGATTGTGGATTACACCTAAGTGAGTTTCTTACAAAAATTCTACTTGTGAGGTATACACAAGACAATTTAATTATTACATCAATTTACTCGGAATCAGGCGATTCGGTTACACCTTTTCATAGTTTACTGCACTTTAATTTTAATAAGTTATTTTCGTAATAAATTCTTGCCCAAGATAATTTTAGTGAAATTGCCGACTTGGCACTATAGTCGCGGCCGTAGTGAAATTTAAATGTTATATGTTTTTAAGAATATAATTATGAAGTAAGTAGGTGGTGGTGGAGTTTGACAGCGGCTGTGATAGTGCGTATATCGTAGCTGGTGATGCTCCAAGAGGACGGAGATTAAGTGGGTCCAGTGATACACCTACACTACACTTACACTTTCTGTTACATTTACACGTACATACTTTCCCTTCTTTTTTATATTCTTTCTCTTTACAATTTTCATTTTACACTTCCCACTTTCCTCTACTTTTTTGCCCTGTTCACCTTGGCTCTTCGCCTTCTTTCCCTGTCTGAACTCCTTTCCCGACTTGGGGGGCGCGGTGGCTCAGTGGTAGAGCGTTCACCTCCGGTGCTTGGGGTCCCGGGTTCGATCCCAGCTCGCGCCGTGTGGACTTTGTGGTGGACAGACACCGTGCTCGTGGGTTTTCTCGGGGTTCTCCCGTTTCCTCCCACTTTCTTCATCCCACCATTTTCACTCATCCCTCATCATCACCATCTCTTTTAGCCTAACCGGCATAACCGTGGGACGTACAACTCAAAGATTTCAGTTTTCATTTTTTTCTTTCCCGACTTTGACTTTGCCTTTTCCTGATTTTGACTTTTTCCCGACCTATGTCAATTCTTTCCGATTGTGGCCTGTATCTTATTCTATTTTGTTTTTCAATCATAAATCCTCTGTTTGAGGTACACATTTGACCAATTAGCATTAGTAGCACATATGACTAGAAAGCTGGTTCACCTACCTATTTGACTGACAATAGTCTTATGAAGAGAAGAAGAGAAGTAAGTAGGTAATGCGCTGCTGACAAAGTGGGAGGGGCGCAATTTAAAAGTCCCGTAAGTAATAATTACTAGAAAGCACACAAAGTTATTTAAAACAATGTTGTAATTTCAAGGTTCTTAATAAGATTGAAACTAGGTAATGTTACGATTAAACTTAGGTAGTGAACGCAACAAGTTATCAAACTAATTTGAAATTCAGACATTAACTTTCTTGACATTGACATGTTGACATAAACTTCTTGTAAACAACTGTAAAATAATTTCATGTCGTCGGTACTATATTAATAAATCTTAATTACATGTAAAAAATAAATAAATAAATAAATAAGAAAACCATAAGCAGTTCTCATTATATACAATTTTTAAAGCGAGCCTCATTCCAAAATTTAATAATGAATTTACTCTAATTTTGAATTTACTCCCATTGATGTTATCGTAGAAAGCACGTAGACCGGAAACTGGTTGGCAGTTTTATGTCAAATATATTTCCTGTTCTCTGAAAATAACATGTTAATTGAAATAATGATGCTGATATAAATTATAGTAAATGTAAAGTGAGTCGAGTAAGAAACAAGAGAATATGGCATTATCATCGTGCATCATCATCATGAATTGGCTCTCCGCCTACAGTTTATGTTTACACATAGTGTACATTTTGATGCAACGTCTACTGAGATACAAAAAATACCTGTAGGTGCAAATTGAGAATATTCCGGGATTATATTAAGATGGGTTCCGCCGCGGCGGAAGGTTATCCATCACGAAGGGTCTATATTGAGGAAACAACTTGTGTGGGGCTGTGATTTGTCACTTTTTAGTTTTATGCAGTCAAAACTCGACCGCGCCCCATCTGGTTCTGTTGGTGCTTTGGACGCATGTTACCTCTACCCGCGCTGCCTGTTCACCACATTGATAGCGCCCGACCAAGGACAACTAGAAATAACCTGTTATTTCTCGAAAGCCTAGGCGCGACTCCTAACCCGTAGAGTCAAGATCCGAATTCTCTTTTATGCCAGGCTGAGTCAACAAGTGTAAGGTTAAAAGTATGCCACCATGACTATTGCTCTAACCTACCCAAGTGTTCTGTCTTTTCGCGATATAGTGTTCTTTCCACTATTCTCCATGTGTACATCTTCCATCGCTGACGTGCCTACTCCATACGGACGCGCAACTGTGCGGGTCCCATGTTGCGCTATTGCCATGATTGGATTAGATGACATTCATACTTTTTAGTGACGATTTAACCTGGATTGATTAGTGCTTTTCGCACATTAGTTTTTATGGCATTCTTCCGGAAGCGTAATTATACTTGTAAAAGTTCACATCTTTTCCCACGTGTATTATAAATCTGTACGCAGTTATGTAGGCATGCAACAGGAAACTAACAGGATGTCTATCGGTCACGAAGAAGTCTCGAAATCAGAAAGCGGTGATGAAAATCAAGATTTTTATTTTATCTAGATTTTTTTTGGTGCTGGTGTAGTTTTGGCGCACCACATTTTGGAAGATCTACAGGTGAAATTGAATACTTTGTATTCTGAGGTTGCTTGGGCTCGTTTCCTGTGGGCTACCGTTTGAGTACAAACAGATTTAATGGTATCGAGTTTGATCCCTGAACGTCCTTATGAAAGAAAACAGACTTTCGGACTATGAAATTCCAACCCACAAGTAAACATTAACCAACTAAGAACTAAACTGGTGAAATTCAGAATTCGAACCATGGACTTTTGATACGGTATATACCCTGTTCGTAATTACTCCCTGCGTCCACCTCAGCTACATCAGCTGATCTTTCCATTCGTGGTTACCCAGTATACGGTCAGTTTTCGGGGAGCGTTGGGTGCGATATATATTTCTTTCCTATGTATTCCACGAAAAACAATACCAACCTATTGCACTGCTAAAACTGCAAACATAATAAATAAAATACATGCACAATACTTATCCTCTAACGCAAAATAATATTATATAGCGTGCACACTTTTACGGCACTTGCATATCAATTAACTCACACAAAACATATAGTTGATACCAGGGTTGGCTGGTTTAAACCAAAAAACAAAAAATGTTCGTAAAAGTGTAAGTGTTTGTAAAATCTTGATAAACACACATTTGTGGGTTATCACGTTTCACTCCGTATATTATTCGTATTATATTCAGATTTAAATTCCCCATTCATTACTCAAAAAGATTATACTACAAAAGCAACTTCTTTTTACAAGTTTATTTTGTGATTTTTTTGTAGTTGTTATTATTGTTATGTAATTGCAATCGAAGAAAAATTCTAAATATTGTTTCGTTTCAACGTGTACTATTGATAAAATACATCGAAAATGCCGTACTTTTTGTGTGTGTGTGTGTGTGTAGGGGGGGGTCATACAGACCCAACGAGAGGCATTTAGTAAAAAATAAGTATCTTTGGTACCTATTTATGTATAAATGAGTTTGAGCCAAAGTGGACTCAAATAATTCGTATCTTTATTCACTTTTCTTATTGATATGCAGATTAAGTCGGTGTATTGCTTTAATTTGGACCAATAAAAATCGTTGTTAAGTAACTTGAACTAATTAGTTCTTCTGTACTCCGTAGTACTTTGAAATTGTTCATATGTAATTCTGTGTAATGGTTTCACTTGTGCATCTGTTTATCTTTTTGTCCTTCTGAAATGACTCTTGACAGTTATATTAAAAAGCATGTAAAGATCCGTATAAGGTATTTTTTTTATCAGGATTCCTTCGTGAGTGAGTCGGCAGACGTATCGCATTTGTGACCAATTAGTCCTGGATCTGAGTTCAAATGGAGGACAATTTCTCTCGAATGTAGCTCGAGAAGCGGCTTTTATTCCGCTTTAAGCTTATGTGACCCCTTCCAGCATAACCCGGTTGTTGCATAATAACATCAAGGCGAAATAAACTTATTTCTGTCCATATATGATATGAATATATAGAGCAAATCATTTAAACCATAAAAACCTGGTTTAAACCAAAAAAACCTGGTTTAAACCAAAAAAACCGGGTTTTTTTTGTTTTTTTTTAATAAAAACCATGGTTTTTGCCAACCCTGGTTGATACGTATATTATAAGCTTTTCACATATTGTGGCACTTTACATTTTACAAACACTGGAATACTTTTCAAATTGTAATGATGTGGCCCCCGTATTACGCGACGACCGAATATTGATATTTTCGCGCACATATTCTCGGTTACGAAAGTCGAACAATTGATAACGTAAGCATGAACACTGTTCACTGATAACGAGAGTTTTTAGCACTGTTTATTAGAATGTTCACTCCTCCTGCATGATGGTTCCATTCTTGCTACTACTGATTACTCTGCTCATCTTTGTATAGATTTGGTTGCCAATTAACTTGCATGTAGATTCATGTTATATTATTCTTCTAAATTACTTTTCTGGTTAAAACATTATTGATGAAATTAATGAATTGCATCGAAACTTTTGACTTTGCAATTATCACTTTAGAGTGGTTGGTGGTATATTTTAATCTTTTTCGTTGCCTAAGTTTCACTCTGCGCCTTCGTGATGTTAGTTGTCCAGAAGTACTGATCGCTCTTCTTGCCTCTACGCATTTGTACAGACTGATACGAATGATGTAAGCATATAGTTCCTATAAAACTACACATTATTATTAAACATTTTAGTCAATTATAGACCATTAAGAAAATTTTATGTATATTAATTGAATGACCATTACGTAGGCACTAGATTGTTCACTAAATATTAATCAATAATTAATAATATAAGATATTCATATTTTAGACAGCAGACTGCGTAGGTGTGAGTGAGCGAACGAGCAAATACCTTTCCAAATACGGTTCGGCGAGAGGTGCTGAAATGTCTTGAGGAGAGATTCACCTTCTGGGTATAAAAATTCCATGGTTTCTCTCTTCTGCGAATTTCGACTGGCTAGGCGCTAATTACAAGAATTCCCCTTGAGAATACGAGGGTTGGTTAAAGAATACACAACTTTACTGTCAGTATGAAAAGATATATTCATAAGGAACATATTTCTGCAAGCGACAAAATTTTATACAAAGTTTACACAGCTGTATTTTAGGTTTAGAAGTGTAGGGTTATTAGTGTAAATTCATTACAAGTGCTTTACGGTGGATAAAATATGTGAGTGCATATGAAAGATAACTCTATTAGATGTTATTTTCCGCCGGCGGTGTATTTCTGCACAGTCTACAGAAGCTGTATTTTATGTTTACAAGTGGATCGTTACCAGTGTAAAGCCATAACAAGTGCTATTGAAACTCGCATATTTGCCCAAATCCACTTTTTCACTGTCCTCGCTTACGCGTATACTCACCAACAGTGACACGCCTGCTTCCTTCGGACGCGCGTACCCACCGGTTTCGCCCTACACTGACTCAGTTATATAGCGTTCGTGCTTTTGAACTGTATTTCTTATGCTGTACATCCGGAAACTGTATTTATACGCAAATCGAAAAAGAATTGTAATTTTTCAACAATTATCTCTGGTGGCCCCCTTGAATTTTCTCTATGCCAAGTGAGATATTTTCATGTCGCCCAGCGCAAATCTTTTAGGAGACAGTGATAAGTAAATTAGTGAAAGAATTACAATTTTTAACAATTATTTCTAGTGGGGTGCCAAAACTACACCTGCACTTTTTTTTTTTTAATCGTAGAAGTACAAGTACAGACTGGAAAAATGTGTTCCATAAAACGTCAAAATTCCCCAACAAAAATTCGTATCGTCGTCTTTATACACTACCAAATCGCAAGAAAAGCACGCTTCTATCACATGCATGAAAATTCGACCTAACTCACGCACAAATTCACTCTTAAGAATGTTCCAAAATTGTATGATTTGGTTATAAAAAAAAAAAAAAATCACGAAATTTCTTTTTGGAATTCTAGTAAGCATCCTGAATAAGGATGCAGAATATCTTAAGAATCTGTGGAGCAAATGCAGTTACGTAAAATATTTCTTTAATTTGGACTATTCTGCCGCAGTGAATAATGTGAAAAAGAGAAATGCACATTAGAGAAGGAGCTCGAAACAAATTCGGCTTGAAATAATTCTAATGGTTTTTATGCCCCCCCCCCTTTTTTTTCCCTCAAGATTTTGAGATAAATTAAGACAACCATTAGCTCCAGCTCTCTTTTCCTGTTAAAACATGTGCGGTATTCTGGTATTCTGAAGAAGAAAGGCAAATAGTAGACGTGGGAATGTCTAGTTTCAATGTTGTATACGAGGAGGATTAGCAAACAATAAATTGACAAAGCGTACTCTTGTATACGAATCGTCTTCTTTTAGTTTATGTTGATGCTTCGACTTGCGCTAGATATTCACAATCATATGTTACTTTTTGCAGGCTGGAGCTCATTATCATCGTCTGCGTATGTAAGTCCTGTAAAGAAAGTGAACCCCTAATTGTCGGACTTCATTAGCTTTAACCGTATTTACTTTAATATTTCCTTTGTAATTATTATCCGCCGGCTATCACACGAATGACTGCTATTTCTAATAACGGTTTTGGTATCAACTGTTATTTCACGATGTTCATTTTTACTTGTTACTATGCAATCTGGTTTCTATGTATACTTACTTACTATAATAGATACAGCTATGTACAAATTCCTATTCCTATTAAATATTTTCTCAATTGTAAATATTTACATGTTATTCATTACAGTATTATTTCTATTCTAAGCTACTATGCTTCCTTATTTATACAGTATGTTTCCCATTATTTTTATTTAAGAAAGAAATTCAGATGCTTTCGTAAATCATTATAATTCCTTTAGTTCTGTTGTGTTCTGTTACATAGTATTTTCGTTGTCTGCCATTTACAGACGAGAGTAATTTGATACACAGATGAAGTTAGTCACATAATTGATTAAATGGCTGCTTAGCATAACTGAAACATTGTATGTTATTATTAAAGCCCTGAATTAATGGCAAAATGCCATAAGTGCCATTATTGCAATTTCATGATATTTTCAGGAAAAGTGCAATTTCACAGTTTAGAAGCAATTTGTTGCCATTGTCACAGGTTTTCTCTTCCATTACTATTTATTTACTCATGAATGACAGTATACTACAGATGTGAGCCGCTCTTATCTGGCCATGTCTGGTAATAACTGGTCTATTCTCGTTGGAATGCGACAAGTGGAGGGGTGGGGATGCTAGTGCGTATTCAGTTCTTGGAATTTTGAAGCAGTGTTCAGTTCTTTCTAGGCAACAGAAGTTGGAAAAATTTGTGAGTTCGGGCGTACTCTGTTTTTAACAGTCTGTTCTGTACTGTTTTGTAAGTTACGTGAAACTGTGGTTTCCGCTGAAAAGCGTTATTTTGTAACAGACCATATAAGCACTGCAAAACATAATTCTGGAAGGACACGCAAATCAGCTGGTGAAAAGGTTCAAAATCATCTTGGAACAGTCACGAATCCCGCTTCGCGTACTAACAGTTTTGCGAAGCTCTAATTAACGTGGACATTCCTTTATGGAAGTTAGAAAATGTTTCCTTTAGAAACTTTCTCGAGAAATACACAGAACAAAAAGTTCCAAGTGAATCATCTTTGAGAAAGACTTGCGTTGATAGCGCGGGGGCGCGGTAATTTTGGCACCGGAAATTTTGACACCAGTAGTTTTGACACAGTAATTTTGGCACCAAGAAACGAAGCAAGCGGAAATTTTGGCACCATTTATAATAGAAGTACAGAAAATGTGAGAAAATACTCTGAATGTAATAGATATTTAAATTCACATGTTATTAACTAGGACTGTTTTAGCGCGACGAATCAAACCAGTGACGAATGTGCAATCAGCGACAAAATTTCTTTCTCTTCTGTAAAATTTATTTGCCTATAACTTTGGAATTGATGGACTGATTTGAGAAGTTTTCTATAATTTATGAAAAACTATATCTTCTTTGAGTTGCTGAAGACTGCACTATGTTCACTGCACTGGGTTTGTATTTTACTTTCAAGTGCAAACAGTAACAGCTGATTCGAACCATGGAAATTGAAGTGCAGAGAAAAAAATAGAAAATACTCTGGATATAATAGATATTTACGTTCACATGTTAATGACTAGAACTGCATCAGCACGAATAATGAAACCAGCGACGAATGTACAAACACCAGTAAAAGGTAATATTGGTAGCTTCATTAGGTATTCAAAGCAAGTCAAAATGGAAAGAATATCGGTGTAATCTCCTCTGCAAAATAAATTCGTACATTAACATCTATTATGTCCAGAGTATTTTCTAATTTTCTTTCTCTGTACTTCAATTTCCATGGTTCCAATTAGCTTTTAGTGTTTGCACTTGAAAGTAAAATACAAACCCATTAGAGGGGAATTTTAATTTGCTTTGAATATATAATGAAACTGCCAATAGTATCTTTACCGGTGTCTGTACTGTCAGTAACAAAAGTTCTTTTCCTTTGTTAAAATTTCTTCCGCGAATATCTCTCGAATGGACGGACAGATTTGAGTGCAATATTCAGCAACTTAAAGCAGATATAGTTTTCGGTAAATTTCAGAAAACTACTCAAATCAGTCCATCAATTCCAAAGTTATAAGCAAAATAAATTTTACAGAAGAGAAAGAAATTTTGTCGCTAACTGTACATTCGTCACTGGTTTGATTCGTCGCGCTGGAGCAGTTCTAGTTAATAACATGTAAATTTAAATATCTATTACATTCAGAGTATTTTCTCACATTTTTTGTACTTCTATTATAAATGGTGCCAAAATTTCCGTTTGCTTCGTTTCTTGGTGCCAAAATTACCGGTGCCAAAATTAACCGTGTCAAAACTACTAGTGCCAAAATTTCCGCCTTTCGATAGCGCGTACAGCAGAACTATTGACGATGTCCGTAGAAGTTTTGCTGACAAAAATATATGGATTTCAATTGATGAAACTTGCGATATTCTAGGACGTTCCATTGCCAACATTGTAATTGGAACTATGGGAGAGGAAGAAGGCACACACACATTTTTGATTGCATCATAAGTTCTGAAAAAAATAAAGGGCACGGCAGTTGCACAGATTTTTACAAAATCGCTGAGTATTCTGTGGCCAGAATGTGTAAAATACGATAAGGTCCTTCTTTTTGTGACAGACGGAGCTGCATACATGAAAAGTGCGGCAAAAGCCCTTAAGGTTCTTTTCCCACGTATGCTGCATGTCATCTGTCTGGCACACGCTCTACATAGAATTGCGGAGGAAGTTCGTTCTCATTTTACTGACGTTGACCTTCTTGTGTCAAATGTCAAAAAGGTATTTCTGAAAGCTCCCTCGCGAAGAAGTGCGTTTCGCGAATTAGCCCCTGAACTTCCGCTTCCAGCACAGCCTGTCTTAACGACATGGGATACAGCTGTTTTCTATTATGCTAACAATTTTGACCCCATCAAAAGAATTATTGATACTTTTGATGAGGATGATGCGTCTTCAATTAAGGTTGCTCAAAGTTTGCTTAAGAAGAATTCCTTGAAAAAGTCTTCATTGCAACACATTTTGCAAAGTTACCAGATGCTATTGCCAAGCTTTATTTAAAAAAAAAAAAAAAAAAAAAAAAACTCGCTAGTTCTCTGAAAATCTACAATGATATTCTCAACGATCTGAGTGTTGTACCTGGTGACAATGGCGAGTACATTCGGCGTAAGTGTGATCGTGTTGTAAGTGCTAATCCAAATTTGGGAAAATTGAAGGACATCGCTAGTGTTATGAAAGGTGATCCCTGATACAACTGTTGACAGTGACATGGATCCTTCCCAAATTACATTTTCAAGTATGCTCCAGTGACATCTGTAGATGAGGAAAGATCATTTTCACATCTAAAGCGAATTCTTTCTGACAGGAGACAAAGTCTTTCCTTTGAAAATCTTAAAAAGATGTTAATAATTTCAGAGAACAAAAATATGAAAAACCTTTCGTAAGTGAAAATAAACTGCTAGTGTAGTGTAAAATGACTTCACTTTAGTATTTCTTTTGTTTTGAATGTTTGTGCTAATGTAACCGCGTGTGAATAAAATGTGAGAGCGTTGTTTTTAAGTTATTGTTTCATTGTTACTAGTGAAGAATTTTATTTTATTATTTTATTATTATTTTATTTTATTATTTTATTTTGCCATTTTACCTGCCATTTTTAGATGTTTATTTCGCCATTAATTCCGGGCTTTAGTTATTATACGAAAAATTTGTTTAGATTGATTAGACTTACCTGTCACATTATCTTGTCGTATTCTATTCGCAAAGATAACACCTGTCGTTATAATATTTCTTCGTAGGTGCTACAAGTAAAATGATAACGCAGAAGAATTTTACGGTGTTATACCATGGCGTTAGACTCCTTTCATCTGCTGCCACTTCAAGTGCTGGAACCAATCACAGGTATATTTTATCTTATATATAAAAGTTAAGGGAGAACTGTAACGAATATAAAAGCAAGATCACCTGATTGACCATTACCGGAAATGTAGATAGATGAAGACGTTTATTAAAATATGTTTGTAAACGTAATATTAGGAAGGCTGTTTTTAAATAAAGATCCGATTGTCAACAGAAACAAAGCTTGTAAAGATAATGCCATGTATTTTTGGTTATTTCCTCTGTATACATTAAGCTATTTTTCTACATAGTTACCATGTTTGTTTAAACATTTATCATAGCGTTCGACAAGTTCTTGGATGCGCACGTCGTAGAAATCACCCTCCTGTAACCGAAACCAATCTTCAACCGTTGTTTTCGCTGCGGCTGTTGGCTGTATTTGTTGTTTCAGTCGAAATGTGCACGCACGCTGTCTCCCAGTATGCCTTGGGCATGAGACGACATCAGTTGCAATTGTAGCATCAATGTGTATGGTTCAGTGTGGCCAGTTGAAATGTTTCGTCAAATTGACCATCCCACTAAGTGTGCAATAAGGTCTGCGATTCGAATTTTGACAGCAAGGAATGTGACGGCAGTGGAAATTCATTGCCAGATATGTGAGATTACGTCCCGAATGCAATGAGTGACACCAAGGTGCGTAAATATAGAATATTGTTCTATTATATGGACCTCCAATAATAAAAAATACTCTCAAGAAATAAAAAACATCCAAACGAAATTCTTGAAAATGCTTACATCCCAAAAAAATATATAAATAAATAATTATTATCCCAAATATTTTTCCAACAATGACCTAGTAAAGAACTTTAATTTTCAAACTCTAGAAAAAAGATGGATGTTGGACTTGTTATTCTGATATAAGTCATTAAATAATAAGATTGATTGTATGCAATTGGTCTCGAAAATATCATTGCGGATTCCCAGTTTTCAAAACCAGAGTAGAGAATGCAGGGACATTTTATTGTGCGAAAGCCAGGAGCAATATATTATATAAATCCCCTATGTGGAGGCTGTGTAAATTATACAATGATATTGTAAATAAGCTTGATAAAGTGGATGTATTTAGTCTTTCAGAAAACAGGTTCAGATCATATGTGAAACAAGAAATTTTCTGTAGAAATAATTAAGAAATTTATATATGTAACATTTACTGTATGTACACAACACTGTAATTGGGCATTGAGCCTGTTATGTTGTATATTAAATAAATGAATGCGATCGTTTAAGGACGGGCGGGACAATGTTCATGATGAACCATGATTAGGACGACCTTCTGTAATCACAGTCGAGTTGGTGCGTCCAGTTGACACCAAAATCCATAAAAACCGACGTTTTACGATTTCCGCGTTGTCAGTGGAATTTCCACATGTTTCACGATTGATGCTGTACGCAGTTGTTTTTGAAACCTTGAAGTTCCGAAAGTGTGCCGCTATGAGTTCCCAGACTTCTTTCTTAGGAACACAAAAAGATGAGACTGGCTTGTGCTTTGACCTTTTTGACGCAATACAATGAGGAAGGAGATCAACTGTTGGACCATATTATTACAAGGGACGAAACATTGGTTTCCCACATGACTCCATCAAAGCAGGGGGGGGGGGGCGATATATAAATAAAACCCATCCCAAAGTTTGGAGCCCTTAAAAATAGCAGTATGACAACCCCCCCCCCCTCCCCTTGCCCAGAAGTCGAACCTGGATCCGCCCCTGCATCAAAGTAGTAATCGATAGAATAGACACACACGACAAACCCAGTCAAAGTGAAAGCCAAACAAAATATCTATACGCAAGATCATAGCTACCGTATTCTGGGATCGTCGTGGTGTCCTGTTAGTGGAGTTTATGTCACGAGGAACAACCATCAACCTTGGAAAAACGTTGACTTGTTATACAGAATAACAGGCTTTCCAATGCTCCTATATTTCCTATTTTTCCTATATATTTTCATCTTTTCCTATAAACTCTTATATTCCTACATTTTCACGAAATCTCCTATATTTTTTGTGCATTCCTGCTTCTACTTGTGAAAATAAGGATTCTCAGCTTCATAAGACAAAGTTGTTATATTCAATATCGAATGAACTTGACCCCTATTTACATGAAAAATTGTTGTACGATATTAAAACTTCTGGCAACTTCTGCAGTCTTGCTGTAAATGAAACAACAAACGCAGTAACTGATAAACAGTCTGATATTCACATTCTGTATTTTTCTTCTTCAATTAATTGTGTTGTTACTTATTACCTGGACAGTGCATTTTTTGGGGCACGCTACATCTTCAGATTTTTTTCAAGCTATTGAGAAAACTGTTAACACATTTAAACTGCCTCATGACAAGTTCTTCATGCTAGGAAGTGATTGTCCTAATGTGAACGTTAAATGATTGGTGCCAAGATCAAGGGTTACCAAAGATTCTGGATATTCGTTCTTGTACTTTGCACACAGTTTCTAATGCGTTTCATAGGGAAGTAATACGATTATCGTGGGATATTGAAGATTTTGTGTATGTATTTCAGTGGTTCAGAATCTCTGCAACTCGACGAGCGGACTATGCTTTTGTCCAGATTGGATTTAGAAAGCCATTTCTTTCTGCGTTGTGTTCCGGGGCTATGGTTAACTTTGTTCCCCGTGTGCAAACGCATCGTGGAACAACTTCCAGGGCTACGTAAGTACTTTCTGGAGAATCTGCCAGCACATGATAAAGCATGCCATAAAAATAATCGTTACAGAACGGTTAAACAATTTCTGAAAGACGTATATTTACAAATACTGATTATCTGATGCAGATTTTTTTTTTTTTTTTTTAACACTTTTCTTATGGTCGTTGCTTAGTACTGGTGAGCTACATACGAAAACACTAAGAAACTCGTATAAAATTTTGCAACGAGATAATTACTCATTTACTTATATCTAGAGTAGAATGTATGTTCATATGAGAATTGGTGTCATTTCCATGAGGTTTTTTTTTTTATTTCTACCTATTGGATAATTGAAATGTTCTTTTTCCACAACTTCACGAAACCTATATTTTTTCGTCGTGATTTCCTATATTTTTTTCATTAGCATTGGAAAGCCTGGAATAAGCGCCGTGGCCTACTGTCATCTGTTTTATTATTATTGCTGCATGATAATGCTCATCCTCATTCTGTTTCTCAAGCTCAAAAGTTAATAAGATCTTTTGGATGGGAGCTACTGAACCACCCAAAGTAAAGCCCTGATCTTGCGCCGAGCAATTGTTATCTGTTCCTCTACCTGAAGCAGTTTCTCGCCAGTCAACGGTTTGACATCAATGAAGAAGTGAAAACGTTTGTAGATTGTCTTTGGTCACAGGCGGGTAATAACTACGAGGTGGACATACAAAAAGTTACCGAACGCTATGATAAATATTTAAACAAACATGGTAGTTATGTAGAAAAATAGCTTAATATGTACAGAGGAAATAATCAAAAGTATTTGACACTATCTTCTCTAGTTTTGTTTCTATTGATAATCGGACCTTAAAAAATAGCCCTCGTTTTTTTGTGTTAATGTAAGTTTATTTATTTAATGAAAATTTCAAGTATATATACGATTGGAATATACTCTTTACGGTTTCTTTGTTTGTTGTCAGAATACATCAAATTGCTCGTTTTTGTTATCACGATTCAGAGGGTACGTATCTTCTCTGTATAAGGCCTACCTATATATATATATATATACAGGGTGATTGTTTATAGGGTTTACAACTTCAGTCAGTCCAACTTCTGTATTGGAACCACATACAGACTTGGTTTCTATGTCATTATACTGCAAAACGCTTCAAGTTTGACTCACGTAGCGAGTAATTGCGGAATTGACCACACGCGGCGCCACCGGTCAGTAAATCGATACTTCTACTGGTGCAGAAAGAGCTAAGTTCCTTTTGGTTTGAAGTAACGAAGTCATCAACGAGTGTACAGCGTAAGTTTCGCATACAATACGGCAAAGAATTTCCCAGCAGACTAACAGTGTACAAATGGCACCAGACATTTGTTGAAACAGGTTTGTTCTGTGCAACACACAAAGGCTCCAGGGCGCTCACCCGTGACTGACGATGTGACGGAAGCAGTTAGGGAGAGTTTTGTGCGCAGTCTTCGAAAATCTACACGATGTGCATCACAAGAAACCGGTATCCCTCAGACCACTGTTTGGCGTGTATTGCGTAGACGTTTGTCCATGAAGCCATATAGAAGGTCCTTGGTTCAAACACTGAGTGAAGCGGATAAACATACCCGACATGAATTCTGTGTTACCATGTTGGATCGCATTATTGGTGATGAGTTACTCTTGAACAATGTGGTATTCAGTGATGAATCAACTTTTCACTTTTCTGGCTGAGTCAACACACACATTTCTCGTATTTGGGGCACGTAAAATCCACATGGGCATGTGGAGCTGGTTCGTGACAGCCCCAAAGTGAAGGTGTTTTGCCCTGTCTACAGAGCAAAGATGTATGGACCATTCTTCTGTACTGAGAGCACCATCACCGGCATCACCTATCTTGATATACTCCAGAACTTCCTTGTTCCACAGTCAGTTGAAGATGACCACGATGGCCGCTTATGGTGGTATCAAGATGGCGCCGTGCCGCACCTACCTGATAGACGTAAGGGAATTTCTTGATCAGCGTTTCCCAGATAAGTGGATAGGTCGTGGTGGACCAATTGCCTGGCCCCCACGGTCTGCAGATTACACGTCACTTGACTTCTTTCTGTGTGGGTTTGTGAAAGATAAGGTGTTCACCCCCTCCCCTACCTGATAATGCTAATGAACTGAAACATCGCTTCACAACAGCCATCGTGGACGTTACCCCCGAAATGCTGGCTACTGTTTGGCAGGAAATTGACTTTCCTTGGGATGTGTCCAGGATGACCGCAGGTGCACACATTGAGATATAATGGATTTGTCACACACACACAGACACACACACACACACACACAAAAGAAGTGTTGTGCAGTGTAATGACATATATACCAAGTCTGTATGTGGTTCCAATAGAGAACCCTACTCCTGATTGAAGTTGTAAACTCTATAAAGAATCACCCCTACATATATATATATATATATATATATTTTGTAAAACTTTGTCCCATATATGTTTAAGTAGAGCGTTAATAAAAAGAGTGTCCGGAATCGACTCCCACTACCGGTTTTTATTATAAAACTTTTCACTATAAAAATATTTTTGCAAAATATGGTACAAATAATCTCTGTAGTATACAAGGTTAGTTATAGGAGTCTTTGATTGTAAGGTCGCAGACAGGATCTCTACAGAGCCCCGTAGCAGAAAAAGCGGCTGTGGTTAGGATTCCCAGACAGAGCCCCGTAGTAGGCTAAGTCAGAAGATAGGACAGGCGTAGTCTCGTAGCAGACTAGAGGCCTGGGGTTAGGTTACTCCTAATGTTCCGTGGCAAACAGTAGGAGGGTCACCAGAAAACTGGTACAGAATTGCCGTCGTCCAGCCAATTTAAAAGGTTCCTTGGTTGGCGGTGGCGCTGTTGCTCCGTGGGAGGAGCTAGAAGTCGTCGTCTGCAAGTGATTGTAGTTCCATCTGGTGTGAAATCCTCTTGCCAAACTACGTGGTGGTGTTTGTAAACACTGGCGTGTGGAATTACAATATATATATATATATATATATATATATATATATATAGATATAGATATAGATATATAGATATAGATAGATAGATAGATAGATAGATAGATAGATAGATAGATATGGAGTAGCAGGTCCAGAATGTGTTTTTTGTGGAGACCTTTTCTCTATTCATCTTCTTGTTGATTGCCCCGCTCTGGCCTAGCATTGACAAGGTTCCAAGCTTCCTGACGACCTGTACTTGCTTTTTGATTACGACACTCGTTTTCTCCGTGGACTGCTGCTGTTTTTACAAGAGCTTCAGGTTTTACATGCAATTTAATTTTAGCTCGTGTGTAGATGTTTTTTTCTTGTATTTTAATTAACTTATTCCTAGTTTTATTATTGTTGATTTTGTCTTCGCTTTGTTTTCCTTTTTAAGCCATGTCTTTGTTGGCGCATACACAAGACATCTTACTCTTACTCTAAGATATAGATATAAGGTGTCCGGGGAGAAAGTGCAGATATTTTGGGAGGCGATATGGAAGGTCCATCTAAACAAGAAAGCGTATATGATTTATAGGATCAAACCTTACTGGAAGTACAACGCCTTTGATACGAACTTGAGAAATGATTCGAATATTACGTGGATAGTAAGTTCTGTTCTTTATATTCACGCTATTGCGTAAGGACTGAAAATAAAAATAACAGCCAAAGTTCGTCCATCAATTAATGTACAGTTAATATACAAGTATATACAAGAAGTATGGAAATTTTAACATTTTATAGTATAGAGTGATAAAAGCACCGTCTTGTAACGTAGCGAGAATTGTATTCAGAATCACAATTATCATATTCGTATATGTTGTAAAAATAGATTAAAACAACAGTTTATTAAACACTCACCTTTATGTTCGCTGAGGATATATTTGTATATAACCATCTGCTATATTTCAGATTTCAAAAACTAATCGTTCTTCTTTTGGCAGCAACAAATTGCTAATTTTAAATTTTTCTGTCTCGTTTTACTTATATTATTCAGTGAACATCCTTAGAAATGTGTATCTTATGTCAAATGTAAGATGAAACATGTGAAATTCGCAATCTGTTACTGCCAGAAGCAGAAGTATGATTCGTCTTTAAAATGTAGCAGATGATTATTCACAAATACCTGTTTTCAGAGAACATGAAGGTGAGTTTTAAAATATAATTAATTGTCTTTCATTCTTTAATTAATGTTTGCAAATTATAGTGGAACACTCAAATTTAGCGTACAAATTAGTGATTGGGTTGGGAATCAAACCCTGGATCAGACTTCCCATGCTTGAGCATCGGTACCACCCACGTGATTGATTCTATATTTTACATGTATTTTAATTTCTGAATATCCGTGCTTGTCACCCAAACTTCAGTATTGAGCTTCACCACCAAAAGAGTTCAGTGAGAAGTTTGGGCTACAAATCCAGCATATTCAGGGATCATCATCTCAATTCTTTCGCGAAGCATCCATTCACTTTTACTCTGTAGATGAGTGATTTTCACTCTCTGGTCTATCATGTCATTCTTTTCTTCCGTTGTTGGTACACCAAACAATAAATCTGAGTAGACATAACACAGGAAACTAAAAACCAGGTGTTGGTAATAAGACGTAGATCGCAGGGTACACATATTTCAAATTCAACTTCTTTTTTCGAATTATAAGACTTTCTCCATCGTATTATGAAACTTGCTTTATTAGAGTCAGATTTGGAGAAATAGATCGACTATTTATTGAAGCTAGGAAGCTCAAGTAGATATCTTGTTTGTGTTTTGTTAAATTGGTACAATTAGTTTAAAATAAAGACGACAGACAGACATCTGTTTCGACAAACCAGAAACTAAAACGACAGACCAAAATTGAGTTGGATTGTCCATATCCCCCAAATCGAATAAGATTTTTAGTCAATATGGTTTGCTCACAGCATTGACACGTCCCAAAACCTTTGAAAAGAATATTACTAAATTTATGCGGTATTACACCGATCCCAATGAAATAAAGTGCAGTTGTTGTGAGTTATATAGGTATTACAAGAAACAAATAAAAATAAATAAAGATACAAGTCAAGAACATCTTAGAGATGCAAAAATAAAACACCCAGTTTCAGACTCTTCGAAACATTGAGTGAAAACGCAACATAATATTGTAAACAAGAATTTTATTTGCAACCAAGAATTAAATAGCACCCAAGAAATGTTTTTTTTTTTTTTTTTTTTTAATTATTTTTCTAAAAATAAGTTCAAAACTTTATTAACCAAGGAATCGGAGATAGTTAAGAAAAAATCATAATTGATACAATAACATAAACATTTAACGTGAGTTGGTAGCTCCCCCACCCATTCTACCTGGATTAAAGAACGCATAACGTAAGCCTCCAGTTCACAGCATGCCGCACTACCACTTGACGTGACGTATGACTGGCAGGAATCGACGACATATTCTGCACTGCGCTATCTCGATGAGTCCATTCTTTTATATTTCCTTCATGTTGTTTTTTATTATTATTAACCCCATTTTTTATCCTCTGTGAACAAGGCACCGAAGAAGAGCCGAAAGCTTGAAAGTACAAGGAATTTTCAGGAATTGGGTTTTAAAATAAGTAAATTGATTGTTAAAATTTCTGAGCGTGTTATCATATTATCTGAAGTTGACCTGGATTGATTTCCAAAGTAGTGTGGACTTCCTTCGGGGAAAATACGAGTGATTTTAAACAGGTTATCATCAATAGAGTAAAAAAAAAAAGCGGATGACTGGACCGGAATTCAAACCCAGGATATTCGGCATGCCGTGCCGATTCCTTAACCACTACGCTACTCAGTGTCTACCGACTTTTTTATTCTTTGTATATCATTGAATTAGAAGCTACAGAGGATTTGGTGTGGAAAAATCCGATTGTTTCCTCATTTCATTAACATATAATGATAATACAACCGTCAAAGGTGTTCTGAATATGAACACTGGATTGTCCAGGAGCAATAGCTAGGTTGTGGTACAAGCCATGTGATTTAAGTAAAGAGCACCAAGTTCAAGAGTAAGAGAGTGTACGGTTGTTCTGGGAAGCGGACTGGCTAGCATAGTGGTTAACGCATTGGCACGACATCCCGAAGATCCTCTCCAGTCATCCATTTGTTTCGCTCTTTGTATATCAGGTTGTCATCAGGTTTGGAATAGTTAAAAGGTAATATGTTTAGTCTGATGATGGTAAACGCAGTGGTGATAGGCAGACGAGAATATGAATGGAGTCAATGATTTTGCATGCATACCACTCCTAGACCCATAACTATATGTACACTGCCAACAGTTTTCAGCGTGTTTCTCTAGCCTTTTCCCAATCTTCCCTGGCTTTTTCTATTTTTCTGTCACTTCTTTGAGCGTAAAGGCATGCTTAATACAACCTGATATATCGATAAGTGAAAATGATCTCTGCAGTTGCTGAGCAACGATGAGAGAATTATATGCTTAAAAATAAAGATTATTAATTATATTTCTTATTTTATTGTTAACATTTTTAGTCTCTGTTTTTACTTTAAGTTAAAATATCGAGGGAATTGTCAATTGATCATTAGTTTTCAAAACTTAACATTTTAAGTAAACTATTCTACATTTATGGGAGTAATTAGGTGAAATGTCCGATCTATGGAGAAACCAATGTTTATAAAAAAATATCTGAAACATATAATTGAGCGTTCTTTCCTTCTTAGGTTCCTATTTAAAACGAAATCAAATAATAAAATCATAACTCCATCTAACTGCGAAACATGTTCAAAAAATCATTTGAAATGATGCAGTCTTAATTCTTTCTGAAAAATTTAAACAACCTCTCCTCTCCCCCTCCCCTTAAGATACGTATTTTAATCTAAGTGAAATGATAAAAATCCCAGGCCGATCGAAAAAAATCGAAATTGACTCTTCTCTCCCCTTAGAAACGGAATTTTCAAAAACTTTTAGACGCATTATTATTATTATGAATTTTAAGTATTCTGCTTTTCGGCAGGTCCTGGGATTAATGAGGTTTATTATTATTCTTATTATTTTATTTTAGATCTAGGCCTGGAAATGTTTCTTCCATGTTTTTCGATCTTTAACTTCCTCTTGTAACTCCCATTCTTTTATTTATCAAATTATCAATAAGCTATGTTCTTCCGATTCCTCGCTTTCCTTCTATCTTTCCATCTATGGCAGTATAAAGAAGACAATTTTTTTCGCAAGATGTGCCCAATTCAATTGGCCTTCCTACGAAAGATACTGGCTAGGAGTGTCCTCTTCTCTCCTATCCGTTTTAAAACATCTTCGTTTGTTGCTCTCTCTGTCCATTTTATATTTTCCTCCAACACCACATTTTGAAGCTACCTAAATATTTATTCTCTAACTTCTGTAATCTTAGACGCATGTCTAACTATATTTAATAAGGAGTTTACGTACCAAACTTCATCTCTCTAACTTGAAGGACTTACGAGATTTTCTATGGCATAAGTTTGGAATCTTTCCACCTCCAACCCCTCACTAGATTAAACATTATAACTAGTGTACGATGTCTTCCTTACAGTTTTACCTAGAACTGTGCCAAGGCAGCAAGTTTGCAAGGCAGAGTATTAGATTAGAACAAGGGACAAACAGACAAAACATTGAACTTTATATACTGGGTGTATCAAAAGTCCGAGGCCATAGACCAACTATGTTATTAGAAAAGATTCGAAAAACGTTAAAGAGAAGAAATATATTGAAAATAGTGTGTTTTCAATGTAAAATCGTAGAATTTTTCCAGTTGCACCAGCCGTTTGGGCTCCTCATTGGTAAGAGGCCCTTTGTTGAATTAATTTAATTTGATTTTGGGTTTATCATCCCTTTCTGCAGCGAGGCTATATGAGACGTAAACCAACAGTTTAACGTGGGATCCGAACCACGTGAGCTCCCGCCGGGAATCAAACCCCGGTCACCCACGCCGAAGGCTCGTACACTAAGAGCTTGGTCACGAGGAAGTTCCAAGAGTCTCTATGTCAAATAAAAACGTTTCCAGTTCAGGAGGCTGTCCGAACTCAATATAAGGACATACAAAAATAATACAGTGAACGTGCACATTGTTGTGCGAGGAAATCTTAGAAATCCTCAAATCTGTTTCGCAACAATAATGTATTGTTGATATAGTGAGAGCTCAAGGGAACAGTCTGCTAAACTGGCAACGTTGCTTTTTCATTTAACATAGGATTACCAGTGTGGAGCCTAAACGACTGATGCGATTGAAAAAATTCCACCATTTTGGATTGAAAACCGCCAATTTTCAATAACTCATCTTTTTTACATTTTTTCGTATCCTTACCGGTACCGGAGTTGGCCTATGGCCCCGCAAGCTTTTGATACACACGGTATACTAATAATTTATGATATGCGTAATTGTTCATAGATTTTTATTGACATATACTAGAGTGGATTTTCACATATGGTCATAAATATTTTCATTTTAGCTGTAAACTCTTGGTGGTAGGAGGCGGCGCTGGTGGTTGTCCTGTAGCTGCAAAATTTGCTCCAAAACTAGGAGAAAATCAAGTGATCATTATTGAGCCTTCAAATGTAAGTATATACAGTACTACTCTCCCCTTCTAAATCCTATTATGATAATTTTACACTCGAGCTCTTCGAATCAAGCAAGATCCTTCATCAGTGTACTAGGTTATAAGCACATTTAAAACGTTTAGCTAAATGAGGAAATTACACGAAATTTTAATGGAGGATTTTTCACTTCTCGTGAATGGTTACTATACTCCAAGATGAGCGAAATAGTAACATTGTTGAAAGCGTTGCCTGGTAGCAGCGATAATACGAGAGAGGTTATCGTTGAATAAAGGTAATATTCATTGCCCGAAAACGGAGAGATTCAATTTAAAGAAATTAGAAGAGAGCCAGGTAAGAGAGGAATATCAGATTGAAGTTTCGAATAGATTTTCGGCTTTAGAAGATTCGGAGTCCACTAGTGTTGAGGATACCTGGATTGAAATTAGAGATAGCATTAAAATTTCAGCAAAAGAAAAATTGGGACACGCGGAAATACGCAGGAACAAACCATGGTTCGACCAGGAATGCATAAAACTAGCAGAGAAGAGAAAACAGGCAAAATTACGCTGGCTACAAAACCCGAATGAAATGACTACACAAAATTTCGCAGATATCAGGCGGGAAACTTCCAAAACTTTTAGAACAAAGAAACGCGATTTTCTGAAAGCTAAAATTAAGGAACTTGAAGATAATAGTAAAAATAAAAACATACGGGACATGTATAAGGGAATCAACGAATTTAAGAAAGGCTATCAACCTCGTGCTTATATATTAAAGAAATCTGACGGTACAGTTCTCACTGACACGGATAGCATCTTAAATAGTTGGAAAGATTTCTTTGACGATTTGCTTAACACACAACCAAAAACTAGTGTTCGTGGAGAAAAGGAGATACACACCGCAGAACCGTATATTCCAGAACCCAACCGAATAGAAGTAGAAACCGCTATAAAGAAATTAAAGAAACACAAATCTCCGAGTGTAGATGAAATTCCGGCTGAGTTAATTTTAGCTGGAGGCGAAAAATTGTGGAACAAGATACACAAACTCATTCTCCTTATCTGGAACAAGGAAGAATTGCCACAAGAGTGGAAAGAATCAATCATTGTTCCAATCCACAAGAAAGGCGACAAAACTGACTGTAATAATTATCGAGGCATTTCTCTTCTGTCAACATCCTATAAAATCCTTTCAAATATTCTGTTAGCAAGACTGACCCCATACGCAGATGAAATTATTGGAGATTATCAGTGCGGATTTAGACGAAATCGATCAACTATCGACCAAATATTTACCATTCGCCAAATACTCGAAAAAAAGTGGGAATACAATACCCCGGTACATCAACTATTTATTGATTTTAGAAAGGCGTATGACTCGGTTAGGAGAGAAACATTATACAACGTGCTTGCAGAACTTGGAATACCGAGAAAGCTAATTAGATTAATTAAGATATGTTTAAATGAATCCCAAAGTAAAGTCCGGGTAGGAAAATTTTTGTCCACGAGCTTTCACGTCGAAAATGGCCTGAAACAAGGAGATGCGTTGTCGCCATTATTATTTAACTTCGTTTTGGAATACGCTATAAGGAAAATCAAAGATAGCAACCAGGGCTTACAGTTGAACGGTATTCACCAGGTTATGGCATATGCTGATGATGTAAATTTAATAGGAGATGATAGGAGAACAATAGAAAGAAATGCAGAGATCTTATTAAACGCTTGCAGGGACATGGGTTTAGAAGTAAATGCAGAGAAAACTAAATACATGGAAGTGCGTCGGGACCGGAATACAGCAAATTATGGATGCGTTAAAATACTAAATAATACTTTTGATAAAGTGGATACTTTCAAATACCTAGGATCAATATTAACAGAGGAAAATCATATTCACGAAGAAATTAAATGTCGACTAAAAGCAGGGAATTCGTGTTACTATTCGGTACAAAATCTCTTGTCGTCGCGAATTCTGTCGAGGAATTTGAAACTTAAAATATACAAAACGATAATCATGCCTGTTGTTCTGTATGGTTGCGAAACCTGGTCACTTACTCTGAGGGAAGAACATAGACTGAAAGTATTTGAGAACAAGATCCTGAGACGAATATTCGGACCCAAGAGGAACGGGAATGGGGAATGGCGGAAACTTCATAACGAGGAACTACATAATTTATATGGTTTACCCAACATTGTTAGGGTCGTCAAGTCTAGGAGACTTAGATGGGCGGGTCATGTAGCTAGAATGGAAGAAAGTAGAGACGCTTTCAAAGTCTTGACTGGAAGACCAATCGGAAAACGACCATTAGGAAGACCTAGGCGCAGATGGGAGGACAATATTAAGATGGATCTCGCAGAGATTGGAATACAGAGTAGAAACTGGATGCAGTTAGCTAAGGATAGAAGTCAGTGGAGAGCTTTTGTGAACGCGGCATTGAACCTCCGGGTTCCATAGGCCATAGAGTTAGTTAGTTAGTTTAGTTAGTTGAAAGCGTTGCGTGTTGGTAATTACGAGTATGTGACAGAAACTTATTTTCTGTGAAGTTGCTCTTATTATTTCTGTTGAAATTATATATAATGTTGAGCCAAATTTTAAATTGCCTTGGTCCCTGTTCATGGGAGAATTTTAATTTTACGCAAGTTCAGATCACAAATGGAGAAGAACACGTACAAAAGCATCTTGAATCATAATTGAAATGCCTCGTTTATGCAGACATTCCAAGCTATTTTTAACTTAATGTTTTTCCCAACACATCCATAATCTCACTTAATTCGGATTAAAGTAACATTATAGGATTTAAATGGTAAGAATAACCTGAGTTTTGTCATGTGTGTTCTGTTCAATTACCAATTTGGATTACACAAGTTTACTGAGTGTAATAGGTTGTTACTCCAAAAGTTTGATTTAGAATTTATGATTGTTGAGATTGCAAACTATTGGAGAAATATGAAGTTTGTGTTATGTACGGCGAAAGTGAACGAAAATTAGCTAGAAGAAGCCTTCTGTCTCCAACATGAGCAAACCTAGCAGATCAGTATATCCTGCATTAAAATTATAAATAAATACAGAAAATTCAGTAAGAGCTTTAAAAATTATTTTACACCGAAAGAAGTGTTAACAAAAATACATCAGGTTACGTGTGAATTCGAAGGCAAGTATACAGGGATGACGGGAAAAGAACAGAAAGAAGGGCTAAATCTCACGTTTAGAGACTATAGATAGTGATATCACGCCTTCTGCTTCTGAAAACATTTAGGAAAGAGTCAAGAGATAATTTAAGATACAAATATTCTGCATGAATCCAAATTGCAGATGGAAAAAAGTAGTTAACGAACTATTTTTCATACGTCCGAACCATCTCCCATTGAAGAATACAGATAGATATAGGCAATGTAAATAGAACATAGTACTCTAGAAAACTGCAAGTTTAAGTTTCTAATAAAACTACGTACTGATTCATAATTCTTATTCATTACCGCAATTTGAAAAATCGATAAGTTACAACTAGTTCAAGCCATAATTACAACTAATTGAAGGTATAGAACACAGATTAAAATTTAACACGTTCAGGTTAGTAGTGTGTTAAAATTATGCCACAATTAGTTATTTAGTTAAAGATTTTTCTATGCAGAAATTGAAAACTATTGCATGGCAACAATATATTTTGATAAATCGAAAGAAAGAAAAGCTGGTATATATTATAGTATGAATTAATTCTTTTCACAATAAAAATGCCTACTTTGCGCAGTAATATAAAGAGTGTAGTTTTAAAATTATAAAAAAATTATAGAAACACACCTTAGTGTAGTTCAGTTCTGTTATATGGCTTCTTTTTAAGTATTGAACATAGATAATGATTGGCAACGCTGAAGCATTGTGGGGACTAGGTTTTGAAGGATTCCAGTTCTTTATAAATTAACGCATTAGTTGTGTATTTTTCTTAGGAATTTTCTATTAGTGTATTTTCAGTGATTAGAGAGTTCGGTCATTTTTTTAGTTTTCGAGAGAAGTTACATGTATTAACTTGGTAAAGAAATTAATGTATAAAAAATTTAGCAACTCAGTGCGTATTATACGAAAATGAAAACCTTAATTTATTGTATGTATAAATTTCAGAAACAAATCTGATGATTGACATCTTGAAAAGTAGGATAAAATTGTATTAGTGCTGTTGTGATTTAGGTACTGAGTTATAAGCGACTATTCACCTGTAAGCACAAGTGAATATAGAAATGTAGAAAAATCCAATCGCTGGATTGATGGATGCTTGCTAGACAATGCTATACCACTTAAGAGCTACAAGGGTCACACTTAGTCTTCTCTCTTGCTTATCCCTGAAGCTAATTCAAACAAATACCTTTTATTGATCATTTCACTTATTTGAAATTTTGATCTCCTTTAAAGCCTTGTCCACGGAGGATAAAAATAAGAGTAAAAGTTATGAAAACATCGAGGAAATATAAAGGAATGAACTCACCGGAGTAGAGCATTGCACAAACATCTTGCCGATTGCTGCCGGTCAGATGTCAAACGATACCATATGTAGCCCTACCGTTTGACATATGACGGGCAGCAATCTACAAGGTGTTTCTGCACTGCTCTACTCAGGTAAGTCCATTTGTTTATATTTCTTTGATGTTGTTTATTACTCTTTTTTTATCCTCCTTTTTAGCAATACTCCAGAGGAAAGCGTAAAGCTTGAAAGTGCAAAGAATAATCGTTAAAATTCCTGAGCGTGTTAGCATATTATCTTTCGTCAGACGGCCAATTTACTCTTCAGTATTTTGATAGAGAGTTTATCTGCTCTAACATGTAGTACGAACAAGTTTTAAGTTAACATCACGAGTATGTGTTAGAATAACAGTAAAATCTGATCGCTAAATTGATCACGAGTTGATTCCGACTCTCTCTTGCCAGTTCGACATTTTGCAAAGTGAGTTATCAACGACACGATTAATTTTCTGAGTTCTTGTGCATTGCTTTATGTGAGTCTGGCGAAAATAAAGTAATTAAAATGATATATGTATGCCTATCGATCATTGAACTACAAGGTAAGCAAAAACGTTCTTTCAGTTTTTGACGTCCCATTAATCATACACTCACAGATTTAAAAAAAAAATAAAATAAAATAAAATAAAAACGAAATGACACATATGCCTAACTATAGACCCTCAGTAATACAGGCACGTTGCGCACATACAGCAGTTATAGCTCGTCCAATGTCGAAGAAATATGGAAGTATCGAAGCAGCTTGTTCGCGTGTGTTTGTTGTATGACTTTCAAGTGGGCCTGTCCGCTGCAGCATCAAGTCGCCACATATACCAAACATTTGGGGAGAATGCCGTGAACGAACACACCGCCAGACCTTGGTTCCAGTAATTCCGTTCGGGGATGTGAGGCTTTCGGTTGAGCCTTGCAGTGGGCGACCCTGAAAGCAACCAGTGGTTGGATGACGAGACCCTGAAAGCAACCATCGAGGAGAATAGTGGTCTAACGTGTGACGAACTAACGTGAAAAGTTCTGTTTTCGCTGAAACAGTTAGTTAGACTGCACCTGCATGGGATAGGGAAATCATACAAGTTAAGCAAATGTCGGCCATTTCTAAGGACTACTATTTTGCCATCTTGGGTATACGTTCACGTGCTTGTAACCGTACTTTTGAACTGCAGAACGCAACAATTCAAGTTGATGATAACACAAGTCCTTTTTGATGGTGGTGTTGGAGCCCTTCAATTTTCTTATATTACTGAACACTTTAACCCTTGTTCGGTAGCTCGCGAACTTGACGATTTTCCCTCTAATATGGGACTTCTAGTAATATCTTTTATATGCATGGGAACACCAAGCCGCTCTCCAACAATTTGATAGCTATAGTGTCAGTATCTTCATTTGTTTCTGATATTCCGAAGATCCAAAGGATTTTTCTTCGCTGGTATTGTGCCAGCTTCACGATATTCTCATGAAAACTAGTAGTGTCCCTGTTCTTTAGTTCTTTCTGAAGATCATGAATTGCTTCAGAATTAACTCAAAGATTCTTCCAGTCTTTCCACCGCTAGTTTAGTAACTGATTCGATTATTGAATCTAGAATTAGTCTTAAAACTTCAATGGTCTGCACCAAAGCCTTGACCTCTTCGAAAATTTGCTACACGAAATCGTTTTTCTCTGCTTCAAACATTCTGTTTCCTTGGAATCCTTTGTTAACCTTAGATAGAGCCATTTTACCGTTAAGTCTTAATACAAACAAAACAATTGGAAATTAGGAAAGTAATATTTGTACAAAATCTTCACTAGATACGTAATTATTATCCTGGTCTTGTATCTATAACTAAACGACAGAAATGTAGATTGTTGCGAATACTTCCACTGATATTTATGGCATGAAAATACGGAGCGCGATATGCGCACGTCTAACCACTAGCCATAAAAATGCGATTTATAAACGCAAACGTCACGCACTACCTGGTACAGTTCATAATAAACATTGAGCTCCTTCATGGCTTTATGGTTAGCGTACGCGTTTTCGGCGCGGGAGCTCATGGGGTTCGGATTTCATGTTAAGCTCTACGTCTGCGTCTCATACAGCCTCGCTGTTGAAAGAAACGCTAAACCTAATTCAACGAACCAACCTAATAATAAACAGCCATTCTAATATATGTCGCCACCTACCTATTGCTTCTCTACCTGACGCCAATAGAAGTTGATTGCATGTGGGCATGTTGCCGATTTAAAACTATTGTGACAATTTAATTGCAAGTTAAAATCTATATTGTTCCAATTTAATTATTTCAAAATAGGACAAGAATCATAGCTACGTTTAGATTTCAGCATTAATGTTTATAGAGATAAATCGTCTTTACCTGGAATTTACTCCACATCCTGTTCCTGACCGAAAGCTACATTGAAATGACAAAAAGAAATATATCGACGAGGGTGAAAGAACACATTAGGGACGCAACAGGGGAGGAATACCCCATTTACAGGAATCCAGACAACATCGACGAAGTAAATTTCCTATATCCATGCTCAAACAATACAGAGAAGAATGTGTTTGATTCTTTTTTATTAGAAGCAAAAGTCCTAAACAGAATTTAGACACTGGGAATTTGGGTCACATATGGAGCGGCATAATTATTGATTAAACAAAGGACCATTTAAGACAAAGTTTTATTCTTCATATACAGCGTGGTCCGGAAGTGGGCGTACCCCTAATTGGTGTTTTCTGACTGTTTTAGGTTTTATCCACATTTGTTGAAAATGAAGTGACAAAAGTTTCTTGTACTGAGAAGTGTTCGTATGGAGTGTTTTTGTTACACAACACTTAATAGAACAAACCACCAGTTTGTGGTTATCTCAATCTATAAGATTAAATAGACACAATTCCAACCTTATAGATTAATCATACACAGCGGTTTTTTCAAACTCTTGATGTTATTATATTTTGTTACAGGACAGAACAAATATAATGTTTAATTAGTGTATTCTAGCTTCAGAAGTGACGGTTCGTGAACATGGTCCTAGAACGGACCAGCGACGCAACTACGTTAGTTGTCGCCCGGGGCAAGACACCTTAGCGCCCCCTGGCCAGCCAAACCAAAACGCTCCCCCAAATATTTGCCCAATTTTGCGCCCTCCGAATCCGGCGCCCGGGGCGCAAATCCTGTTTGCCCCCTTAAGTTACGTCACTGAAATGGACCGAAATATAGAATAGATTCCTAAATAAAATCGTAATATATGCGGGTGCAAGGAGTGAATTTTTTTAATTGAATATGTGCCAAGAGCATCAACTAGTAATTAATTATTTTGTGTACAGCTTATCAATTCTTAGAAGAAAATAAGCTTACTAATCTATTTAATATGCACTTGTAAATGCTAGTTATCTTTTTCCCATTATACGAAAGAAAGAACATGAATGTGCACCAATTCAACAAGTAATCCAGAGAAAAGGCCTGCTAGAAAACAAAGTGAGGTTTATGAAATATCGCAGCAAAATATAACTCCATGACAAACCACAGATTATAATATTTGCTCTTTTATATAATCAGTGCGTTAAAATACATTCTTAAAGTGAGTGTATGTTTTTGTGATATATATTTGTAATTTTCTCTGTTCAAGTAAATTAAAAATTGCTTCATCCTCAAGTATTATAAATAAAATCCTTTGATTTAGATCCATTACTACCAACCCATATTCACTCTGGTTGGAGGAGGTGTGAAGAATTTTAAGGAGTCTTTCCGTCCAATGAGTGATGTTTTACCCAAGAAAGCGAAATGGCTGAAAGACTCAGTTACAATATTCGATCCAGATAATAACATGGTTGTAACGAAGAACGGACATCGAGTAAAGTACGATTTCATGGTGGTGGCTGTTGGTTTGCAGTTACATTTTGATAAGGTAAGATTTTTGTTTGTACGTTAGTTCATAATTCTGTTTCGTTCAAGTAGATTGGTTACCTAACTACGAGCGCACTTTCCCCCCACACCCCTAACTAACAAAAACTATGAAGCCGCCACTGTGCACTTTAACACAGAGGGATAACCCAAAGTGAAATCGCATATGCTTTTATGACATTTAAAATCATAAACACTTACATCTAAAATATTACAATGGAGCCTACACAAAAATATATTTATTGCATCTTAATCTCCAGTTTATAAGCTTTCATTTGACACTTGAATCATGAAAATCCGTTAAAGGAGCAGTTCGACTTAGAAATGCATTTTTTACAATTTATTTCTACTTGTAGAGTTGAAAATTCTAAAAGGAATGGTGTTTGTTTGATCGCGATACGTTCAGTCGTTAGCGAGTAACAGAGGAAGAAAGATTTTGTTATGACGTCATAGGTGGGCAAGGCGAGAGCAGGCTTACATACTACACAGTACCAGGCATTTCGTTAGTGAGGTGCGGTGGCACGTTCTAAGTGCGGTTTCCTTTTCCAGAACTGATTGCAAAGACTTACAAATATCATCTGCAAGTAGAAAATGATATCTGATGGTGGGCTGTACAAACGTTTTTATAATATTATAAAACGTATCCTATAAAGCATGAGTTCAGCGTTTCCAAAAAAAAAAAAAAAAAATGTAAATAGATTGCGGACGAGATTGCTGCAACACCAAAGTACCTTTTCTTTAATCATTCTTCCGATTCCCAAACATAAGTATGTTCATTTTCACGTTTTGTTGCAATTTTTAACGCTGACCCTATAATTTTGTGCTTCAAGGTATGTACAGGAGCGTAACATATGAGGCAAAAATGAAATAACATCTGTAAAGTTTGCCAGAATACGAAAAACACTTCACCGGTTAAATTTCTTTTATTCTCATAGCTGTCCGCGGAACAACTCTCATCACCTGTTTCATCATCATTGTCACATGGTACAGAGAAATTAAACGATGAATCAATGTCTTGAGGAACAGTCATCGTCACTGATTCCTTCTACAAGCCGGTATATTTCACTCCCTAATTCACATTGTATAGCTTATTTCTAAAGCAGTATCTTCAGAATCATGAGTGACATCGTCTTTATTACCCTCTAATGCCTCGTCTTGACTACAACCATCAATTGCGTCTTGTACGATATTTGTTCGCTGGTAACTGGACATAGATCGGTGCTTGTTAGCCAAATTTTGGGGGTATTTTGGACCACACTATTTGTGCATCAGAATTATGCACATGGCGGCCAACGTGTTAATGGCTCGGATTTTAAACCTTTCAATAATATACTTGGAACAGCATTCTTTCTCAGTTTGCGTGTAAATAATTCTGGCATTTGCCAGAAGTGGATCTAGACGGTAAAAACTCAGGGGGGAGGGAGTCAGAACCCAGACTATGATATGTATATCATGTTTACTAAAAACTTTCAAAAATATCTAAATAATAGCTTAAATCAAATTTGTCACTCAAAAACTGGGGGGATCTAGGCCCCAGCCTAGATCCGCCACTGGCATTAACTTTTCTTTCAGTAAACTTGACTTCTCGAAGGCAGGCTCTTCAAGATGTTTGGAACACGAGTGATTTTATTTGGTACATTTTTTTCCCATTGATTTTCTTGGGCCATAATTTATATCGATCTGGTGATTTCTCACGACTTAGAAACGTAATAAAAGATACTTTACGTCCTCAGCTTCAATTGCACAAGAATTACAATCGAAAACACAACAGGTGTTAGGCATTTCTACTTCACTTCACAGACACAGCACGCGCTGTACTAACACGTGTTTTCTACTTCACACTAGTGTTTCTTTCAGAAAAAAAATCATTATTTTTACACAGTACTATTATATTTATTATATTATAGACGTATTATTTTGGTCTCCTCCGGGGGAATCTCTCAGAGCTCCGGGAGACAGTGCCACCCTAAAAACATGTCTGGAAGAAACACTGTTTCGCATCACAATCGTAATTTCTGCTCTCTCTCTTTCTACTCTTTTTTATACTAATGCTATAGGAAAAACAACTAACAAAAACTTCCCTAAAAAATTCAACACAGAGAAAGACTGCTAACAAATCCAAAACACAATCTATTAAATCCAATGCACTATTAAAGGTTTATCAGCTGCGTACAACACAAGGGAGTGGTTGCTGACTCACATTGAGTTTCTCGCGTCCCACCAATGACGTCACCATTTACGATTCAACAAAAACAAATGCCTGTAGAAGCTGAACGAGACGGCCTATCAAGATATAAAAAAATACGGGTCTCTTATTTTTTGTTTCTCTTTCTATTGCACCAAACTTGTTTTTAACTCGAACTGCTCCTTTAATAATTAGCTTTAAAAACTGAATGAGAAGGAATACATACAAATATTACATCTACTCCGGAACAGATGATCTGTCACTGATTCATTTTGAACAATTCCAGTACTAACATTGGAACACCACACCACGAACAGCAATTCAATTACATACTAACACACAACCTGCTCAGCGACATATATAAAAATTGCCTGGAGCATGCATGCATACTACCATCCCACACAGCCAGTAGACACCAGATGGCGCTGTTATGACGTAATCCCGCGAGATGGGACTACGCAATAACTATGACATAATCCCACCGCATGGGACTACGTAATAACTATGATGTTCGTTGATACACGTCATTATATCCTTCCACCTCCAGCAAGAAAGAGAGAGAATGACTTACATATAGCTCAACATGATTTCCTCAACATGATTTCCTCAAATAAAAGAAAGAAATTCACAACTCACATGCTGTTCTCACTAGATCTTTTTACCATGCAGTGTCTCCAACTCAATATATTTTTTCGGAACGTTCCAGGATTTTAATTTTTCAAGATATCGCTTTAAAACATATAGGGATGAATTCACCCCATTACTAATAAATATGATAATTGTTAAAAGTGAATTGGCAACACTTGCAGTCCCACCCCCAAATAACGTTATTATTTAATACCTCGGCTCCTAATTAACCGATTTTCAAAATTCAAACGACATTCGACAGAGAAATAAATTTGCCATCTTTTGAATGTATTGTGGGTTGCATATCTCTAAGGATACTATTCCGAATTTGTTATATCTCCGTTGTTTATTAACCGATTTTCAAAATTCAAACGACATTCGACAGAGAAATAAATTTGCCATCTTTTGAATGTATTGTGGGTTGCATACCTCTAAGGATACTATTCCGAATTTGTTATTTCTCCGTTGTTTATTAACCGATTTTCAAAATTCAAACGGTAATCAATAGACAAATAAATTTCCTATCTATCGAATGTTTTATAAATTGCATAACTCTAAGGATATAATTACAAAAAACTCAAATAAATCTCTTATTTATACATGTATCTTTAAAATTCGAATGACATTCAAAATTACTGCTTCTCCTTATGCATTGTGTATGTTTAAAGATCTCAGTTTTATGGCTTTATCACCATAAAACACTTAGAACATACTTAAAATTACAAGTTCGGATACTGATAATGGAATCTTCTGTTAACCTCGTTCTCAATAGGAAACAATGACTTCTTAAACTCTGTCCACTGATCGTAATTCAAGCTGAATAGACAACCGTTAATATCAAAAACAACTTGAACTTCGGTTTGCACATTTTTCACAATTACATTAAAGTTATTAGTAAGAATGAACTTTTTTTGAGGATCCATTTCTAAACACTCCATTTTTTGGTTCTGACAACATATTTTTGTTCATTTTCGTTCATTTTTGGATTTACATACAGAACTCAACAGTTGGATAATTACCTTTTAGACCAGTGTATTTGATTTTTATTCCATCTTTAACGATCTCATCAATCATTTTATCTGTTAAGTGTTTTGTAAATCTAGGTGGAAGAAAAACCTTAAACTTTTCACATTCGGCCAAAATGCTCTTTCCAAACTTAGTTTTAATCTTTTCCATTTTCACAATCTTATATTCTGTATTTAATTCTAATTCTCTTAATCCAATAACCTCTTTTTGTTCAAGACTTCCAAGCTTGTTTAAAAAATCAACGTGTTTTGCCATCGTATTTATTATATAGAAAATCAATCTTCAATTTTTATCTTCACTAAAAAATATTTAATCATTTTTGTTAATTTCGTTTATGGAAAACTTCCGTAAACAATACAAACATACAATTAAATAGACCAGATTCGTTGATGAAGATTGCTTTACCATCACAGCGGCCGTCGATTTTCCCGACGTCTGTAAAAGACTTAAACTCGCGCCTGTCTTCAATATCAACGTGATTGTTTACAGCGTCTCTGGTGTTTTGATATCCAAGAATTTCCCCAACGTCCTTACCCTTAAACCATATAGTTCCGTTATCATCGATCACAGTTAGAAGCTCTTGGTCTTGAAATTTAAATACACTCATGATAACTGGTTGTCGTATGGTTGTTTAAGGTTCAAGTGGTTCATTTTCGTTAGCGTGTTGAAGTTTGATTAAGCGCTTGATAGACTAAGTCTATAAAGCAAGGTTAGGGGTTAAGGACAGTGAAAATTACTATCTAAAACTCTTCTACCACTTTCTCATTCTTGGGGTCATATGTAAAGTTCTTTCGCCCAATTAAAATCGCATAACATATAGTATTAGCAGCCACAGCTTCTGCAAAGTCTACCACAATCTTTATGTTTGTTCTCTCATTTGCCGATACATTTTTCCTCTTACTACAATTAATCACATACATTGGTCTTTATCTATAAACTCTTTAGGGTCATAGTACATTTCAGTGTTACCACATGTTATTCTCTTAAATGCAGTATAATCTTCGTACATCTTAAAATAATCCTTCTTAGCAATATCTAAGTTTCTTGATTCTTTTGGAAATATCTCATTTCTCCCATTCTTAAGGTAGATATTCTTTACCTTACAGTGATCAAACTTACTTGCATCTGCTGTTTGTTTGCCACTTCTATCAGTTTGGAACATTACAACTACGAAATCAGGCATATCAAATTGTCTAGAATTAAATTGAGTAGTAACATCAAACTCCAAGAAAGAACCTACAACAGTCTTTTGAACACATTGATAAGTATGGAATGAAAACATGATTTTTGGTTCTTTAAGAATGTTTAACTTTAACTTGTTTTCATAATTAGATTCGTATTCAACAATAGGCATTCTTATCTCCATACTCTTTATTGTTATTTTTCCATCATGAGGAGCTGCTCCCGATCCAGCCCATTTGTACAAGACATCGTTATTGTTGTTAGCTTTTGTAAATGTTATTCTCAATCCGCCTTTCCACATAACCTCTTTATAATCACTTAAGAAGCCTGGAATTAATCTTAATGGGTACAAAACACTAAAGTCCTTTCTTAGACCAAGTTTATCATCTGTTTCAAATCCTGCTTGTTTTAGATATTCAACTTCTGGCTTGGAAATCTTTAATGTTCCGACAGCTGTAGATGTTATTCCAGGTAGCTCAATCTTATCTATAACAACTCCATGCTTTCTAACCTCAATTTGAGAAAAGAAGAATGGGAAGAAGTTATCTACAAGTTTTATAGTATCATTTGCGCCAAATGTTCCTCCAACTGATGCACCAACAACTTCAAAAGTCATATGACAATCTGCTTTGTGTGGATGTATAAAGCCATCACCCACATTGAAATCAAACTCAATATCTTCGTTAGCTTCATTCAAATTATTAAATTTTCTTGTGTTAGCTTTAAAACTCTGTAACTCGTAACTCTCAACACTATCCATTTATTATAAAGAAAATCTTGAAACAACGCTTTGATGGGATATACCCATAAAAGAATCATTGGTCCTTCACATGTGAAGGGCATATTAACAATCAAAAACTTATAATCCCCATCCCAACTTAACCTTAGCATTCATAGCAGTACCAACCCCAAAAGCAGCTAATCGTTCACCAATTGACGCATCACTACTAAATGCTCTTTTCCATGCTTTAGTTTCTAGTTCCTTATCTGCAATATGTCTCGACTCTGTACCTTTATTGTCTCTGTAGTATATATCGTGTTCTTTACAAGCCTCATCTAATGGGTTAATACCTTCATCACCTCTCTCTAACCTTTCTTGAAGCTTAGTCCCAGGCCCGCAAAATCTGAAACCTGGAATATGTAATTCAAATGGGAGTTTATTAATCAAATCATTTACTAATCCTTTCCCAAGCTTCTCATCATTCCAGAATCGTGGTGGTAATGTATTTAAGATCTTAATCAAATAACCTATACCTTTTGGATCATTAGGAATAAACTGTGAAAGCTTATTATTAATCATACTCACTATACCTACTTTCTCATTGTAAAAGTTATGATTACCAGCCCTTTCTTCTCCATCTATAACTATTAACCGATCAATTAACTTTCTCACATCATCCATCCATATATATTCTTTAGGTATCTCTGTATATTGTTTAATTCCTTCACCAGTCCTTTTAGGTGTCGTGTTCTTTTTAGGAGTTGGGGGTAAAGTTGGTTTAATATAATTATCCCAAATAGGCTTGATAATATTAATGTACTTTGAACCTCTACTAGATGCTACCTTTTTATCTCGATTATATTTTTGAAAGGCAGCATCTGAGTCTATTATTATTTCCTTGTACTGTTCAAAATCGTCATCATCATAATCTTCAATGGTTTTACTAGTATTCGTCGTTAACAATTCCCGTAGACCTTCTGTTCCTTTATAAGTTTTACCATTAATTATCAAATCATCACCATTCACTTTAACTTCCAAATTTCCTATCTTGTTTATTATTTTTCCATCTTCTTCTACAGTTCTTATTCCAAACACAGCATCATTTCTTTTACTATAATATTTCGTCGCAATCTTACCAAATGACTGTGCTGTTGTTAAAGGTTCTACTCCTTCCACTTTGTCTTTAATTTGTTTTATTTCTCCCGTTATAGGCGTATCACTACTACTTGGAGAACTATCATAAGTTATCTTTTTAGGTGTTTCTAGTAGACTGGGATCTATTGAAGCTGTCTTATGTGCAACTGGAACAATTTCAGTTATTAGATTTTTATTTTGTTCTGCTACTTCTTTGATCTCACTTCCTAAGGTTTGAATAGCATCAATTACAGGTTGCTCTTGTGTCTTAAACTTATCATATATACCTGCTCTTTCTTTCTTCCAAGATTTGAAGCCCTTTATCAAGAACTCCTTCAACTTAATATTCTTATCAATTTCTTTCTCATCCATTTATTGTATAGCAAACGAACGAACGTCAATAAACGTCAAAGAACATCAATAAACGTGAAAAAACGTCAATAAACGTCAAACATTAAAACGTCAAACGTCAATAAACATCAAACGTTCAAGAAGTGTTTTATCTTGTTCCTATACTTACCATTGTTTACCTTCCTTGTCATATCAATTACTATGAAACCATAATCTTCTTGCCAACATTTTGAACACAACTCTTTAAATTTATCATAAGACATATCTCCTCCAACAAACTCATTATACACATGTTTAAGATTAGTATCATCTTGTCTGAATATGCATAGGAAGTTAACGTTATCTCTTATAAGCTGTTTAGGTACTTTCGAATATGTTTGTGCAAGATAGAAACAATCTAAATGTCTATGCCTACCTCTTGTAAAGTAATTTCTAACAGTATCTTGATTCTCTAAAATGTAATCATCAAACACAACGACAGAGTATTTTTCACATTCATCAATAGGTACAATAGAATCATTACCGCTTAAGAACGTTGCTATTTGCTTCTTAAACTTTAGTTCTGCCTTTTCAAATCGATCTTTTAACTGCTCATACTTTGGCTGATTCATGCTTTTAGAATATATGTAGAAGTAATTATTGTTTAACCAACCTGGCTGTAATAAGAAGTTAAATAACAAAAAAGTTTTACCAGACCCAGACGAACCCACTATAAGGCATCGAACATCATCAGGTATAAGCTCTCTATTTCTTTTCTTAGCTGTTGTTTCTTTTATCATCTCTTTTACATCCCAATTAATAGTTTTCTTACTCATTTATTATAGAGAAAATCATCACCTTTTATGATCTTATTTGTCTTAGAGTATTCACAAGCTAGAAACACCATCCAAGATCATGTAGACGAAGAAGATAAGAAAAATTTTTCAGAAGTTAAGAGCGGCAATTCACCGCCCACGTTGGGGTCCACCAGCACTGGACCCCTTTCAAACAATTTGAGGATGAACTGTAGGGTGAGCGTTTTGCTCACCCTTAAAATCCCTATATACCCGTTGATATTTTGTTTTTACGTGACCTCTGATTGCTTCTTGTTACCTGCTAATTTGGCCTCATATGATGCTTGTTTAAAAACCCTCGGAATTCCGATGATTAATTTTCTGCTCATAGTACTAGTACAGACCCAGTTCGCTGATGAAGGTTGTGTGAGGTTGTTCATTTGGAAGGGTAATGCGGACACCATTTGTAGTCTCCAGGTGTTACGTTGTCTTTAAGGGCTTGACTTGTATTTACATAGCCTATCTTATATCTTTAAGTTGTTCTCTGATCTTAAGCAACGTATCTTTTATATATTCGTTGTCCATTTCGCCATTCAATGTTATTATCATCTCTAACTGTTCTTTAAATGAGTTAATACAAGTGACAATGGTTTTATATTCATCTTTTCTTTTGCTTATGTTTAACTTCGAAGACAAACCTGTTATTATAGCACTTCCAGTTGCAAGAGACGTTGTTAATATCGAGTAAATTGTTACAGGTATAAAAATATTAATAAACCCAGTTGTTGCAGAAAGTATAACCGACAACGCGATCAAAGTGTAGTATGCATATTTAACAATTCGTAGTTTTCTCTTTTTCTTCTCTAAACTGTATTCTAACTTTCGAATGACATCTTCTATTAACTTGATTACTTTCTCTCTTGGAATATCTCTAGGTAAATCAAACTCGCTCATTTATTATATAATAAATGGCTAAGGTATTTACGCTAACGAGTGATACTTCGGTTTTAAAGAAGAATCTCCATTACGAATTAGACAACAGGAACAACTATTTAAGTATAGGACTAGTTGGGTTTTACAGTACATATCTAACTCCAAACATAACAACAGAAAAAAACAGTTTCTCATATGGTGATAGACAAGTTTTTATACCAGAAGGACAATACAGCTTAAACAGTCTTAATGAATATTTAAAATCTCAATCCATCAACATAACATTATCAGAAGATCATTTAAGAAATAGAGTTAAAATTGAAACTGATGGTAATGATGTTACAATTAGGAGTATAGGCACTGTCCTCGGGTTTAATGTTTTTGAAGTTTTAGAAAAGAACAAAACACATATTGGAAGTAAGTTGCCAAAGTTTCATCCGTTTAATACTATAAATGTTCACTGTAATATAGCAGATGGCATGTTTGTTAAAGATACAGAATACACACATAGAGAAACAGGAATTATTGCCTCATTCAAAACAGATGCTGAGTTCAAACATAGTATTATTTACGAGCCTACTTATCCATTATTTTTCCCTATATCCAAAGACAAGGTTGACAATTTCGAGATAAGGATAACAGATGAGAATGATTCCTTAATTGATTTTGGTGGAGCAACAACAACTGTACTTTTGCAAACCAAGATTTTCTCTTAGATAAATAGGAAGATGTGTTCTATTAAAGGTTGTATGTTTAGTGTTCCTTATAACGAACTAAAGGATTTAAATATTGATGATGTATTAACAAAGAAACAACTTAACGATAAAGCCAAGAAAATTAAAGAAGGTAAAGGAATGGATTTAACTTTAACTACTGCACAAATGAAAAAGATTAAGAAAGAGCATATTGGCGGTTTTATCTTTACAATTCCAGCCATTCTAGCAGCTTTAGGAGCAGTTGGTTCATTAGCAGGTGGTGCAGCAGCGATTACTAAAACTGTACTGGATGCTAAGAAGAATAAACAAGAACTTGAAGAACAAAAAAGACACAATATGGCTATGGAAGAAAAGCAGGGAGCAGGTAAACCAAAGAAGTCAAAAAACTAAAACCATTGACCAACTTCGATATAGAGAGGTTGGCTAAAGAATTAAAGATAAAACGATTTAGAGGTGTATTTATGAGTGATGAACTTCCACAAAAACCTTATGTAAATGAGTGTGGCGTAGTTAACCTCGATAAATCAGAAAACATTGGTACTCATTGGATATGCTATTGGAAAGAGAACAACATAAAGTACGTGTTCGATTCTTATGATGGTGTTCCTCCTAAACAACTGGTACAATATCTTGGTACCGAAAACTTACTTTACAATGACGAACGAATACAAGACTTTAACTCAGTTATATGTGGTCATCTTTGTGTCAAGGTTTTAAATCTTCTAAATCAAGGGCATTCTTTTAGTGACGTTATGTATATGATTAAAAATGATTAAGTGCTTTTATGGTTTGTATCCATAAAAGTTTTGTTTAAGATAAATATGGAAGCTATACACAATAGATTTTTAGATTATTTTGAGAAGCATGAAGATGAACTAGATGCACTAGATAGATATAATTTTTATCAGTATTTTCAGCATGTTAGCGAGATAGACTTAAAAGATAAAAACAACGTATATAATGCTATTGATCTATGGAAAATGTTAATACCAAAATTTTTGTACACGGAAGAAGAGTTGGAAAAGTTACGTCCAATAATTACCTTAAAGGACTTGTTGTCGAATTATAGCTCTAGACCATTACAATGCAGTTATTGTGGCAGTAAGTCATTAACAAAAGGTATGAGTAGTTACATTTGTGGCGATTGTTCTGTAGAGAGTGGTTGGGTTTACAGTACTTGTGAAGAAACGAAAGCTGCTTGCGTAAGAAAACCATGGTATGATACTATGAAAAGATTTAAGTTACAGCTATTTCGTTTGCAAGCTTTACAGGATAGAATTATTCCCGAAGAGGTGCTCAAGGTGTTAAATGATGAACTTAGAGATATACCAAGAGATTTAATATCAACAAAAGATGTTCTAGAAGTACTAAAGAAAAACAAATACACAAAATATTATGATGATGTCTATTTAATACACTATCACCTTACCGATCAAAAACCATTAAACTTACGACATATGGAAGAAACACTTATAAACGACTTCGAAAACTTACACGAGGTCTTTAGGGAGCTGTATCCGAAAAGAGCATTGCTTATTAACCTAAAATGTGTATTGTACTATCTGTTGAAAAAGCATGATGTTCATGTTGATATTGATTTTAAACGCTCACCTAGACAAATAGAGATGTTAAAGAAATGTTTTGAAAAATTAGGATGGGCATTTTCTGTATAATAAATGAGCATGGATATATTTGGTAATGTTAAAGATAGAAAAGGTGATGTTGATATTAGTGAAGAAAAATTAAAATTGTTGGAGAATTTAAATGATGTTGTTAGCGTAAGTCAACTTAGGTCAATAGAAGCTCAATTAAAGAACGATAGAAAACGATTTGAAGATACATTAGAAACGTTACAAGACACATACATAAAGAAAGAAGATATTGAAAAGGCTAGGATGGATACTACTAGATTGATTATGCAAAAAGAAACCATGCCTCTACTATATCGATTAAGAGCTAAAAACGTTAAGGAGCCAATCTTTAGAATATTTAATCTCTCTAATGGTTACAAATTTCTCTATAATGGGAAAATAATGCACATGGACTTAAGTTTGGATAAATACTTTCTAGATATATTTGGGTGATACTTTAGTTAAAGATATACCTTTTGACTTTAAGAAGAACGATATAATTACGATTAAACCAACTAAAAATTCAGCTATGGAAGAAGGACAATTATTGTTTGTTGTAATGTACATAGAAAGAGAGCTTTCCTAAAGACGTTTGCTATATAATAAATATGGATATCTTTGGTAATGTTAAAATGACATCAGAGTTAGATAATGCAGTTGTGAGAAAAGATATTGCTATGTTGAAAGAAGAGCTTAACTTCATCAAACGGAGTTATGTTATAGAGCTTCATAGTCGATTGATATCAGAAAATGTTGAAACTCCGTTCTTTTTAATACATAATCTCTCTATCACATACAAATTTCTTTATAAAGGTAGGATAATGCATATAGAGTCATCTTACAATACGTATTATATAGATATATATTTAAATGATTCTCTAGTTGAAACTTTTCCATTGCACTTTAATACAAATGATAAATTGGCAGTTAGACCATCTAAAGATTCTGATCTGAAACATGGTAAATTACTATTGCTTCTTATGCATGTAGAAAGAGAAGACGAAGATAGTGATGATGATGATGAGAATGTTGATAGCATAATATTAAACAGCGATAGTTATTGATTTTCTATATAATAAACAGGATGTATTGTGTTAAGTGTAAGAAAGCAACAGATACGAAGAAATATACTATTAGAATTGAACAAACAAAGAATGGAAGATATCTAAAGAAAGGTATTTGTTCTGTATGCGGTGTTACTAAAACTCAATTCGTTAAAAAGCCTGATTGACTAGAAGAAGGTAAAGGTGTTAGAGAAGACATTATAGAAGAAATTCACAAACCATCTAGAAAAAACTTTGACAGATTAAGTGTAGTTATAAAAGGTATCGATGATCTTTGGCAAGCTGATCTTGTAGAAATGGATAGTGGTGTGTTAAAAGGTGTTTCCAAAATAAATAAAGGTTATAAGTATTTGCTAACGATTATAGATGTGTTCTCGAAATATGCGTTTGCTGTTCCTGTTAAAGATAAGAGTGGTAAGAATGTTACAGAAGCATTCGAATCCATATTAAGAACGAGAAAGCCTAGTAACTTACAAACAGATCAAGATAAAGAGTTTTACAATAAAGAGTTTAAGAAGTTAATGGAGGAAAATAAGATTAATCACTACTCAACCTATAGTGGTAAGAAAGCTTCTGTTGTTGAGAGATTTAATCGAACACTTAAGCAGAACATGTGGAAAAGGTTCACGACACAAGGGAACTACAAATGGATAGAGATATTACCAACACTAGTTAAAGAGTATAATCATCAAATTCATAGAACAATTGGTTTAAAACCTATAGAAGTTAACAAGAATGAGAGAACAATATTGGAGAACGTGTATCAAAAAGAATATAAGCGTGTTAAGCCCAAATACAAGTTAGGTGATCATGTTCGTATAAGTAAGTCGAAAGGGTTATTTGAGAAGGGATATACACCTAATTGGTCAACAGAAGTATTTGTTATTAGTGAAGTTATTCCATCTAATCCGCCTACCTATAGAATTAAAGATTTAGAAGAAGAGGATGTGCAAGGTAGATTTTACGAACCAGAACTATTAAAGACGAAGCATAAAGATGAATACTTGGTGGAAAAGGTGTTGAGAAAGAAAGGTGACAAAGTATATGTCAAATGGCTAGGGTTTGATGATTCACATAATAGCTGGATAGATAAGAGTAATGTTGTAGTGTAAATATAAATGTTTGTCTTTTATGGTTATTATGCCATAAAAGGTTGGTTTAAATGAGATAGGGGGTAACGAAACGTTACCCCTCATAGCATATTTCCGGGGTCGGTATTTCGACTGTGGAAATTATCAAAAAATAACAACACAACAAACTTCGAAGTCCCTCCGAAGCTAGGAATTTCAAAAACTCATCTTACCCAGTAACGAAACGTTACTCTCATAGCATATATTTCCAGGGTCGGAAGAGCGGTAATTCACCGCCCTGCGTTAATCCACAACAACATACAATCTTCATCAACGAGTCTGGTCTCTACTCATTCTTATTATATTTCCAGGGACCGAATTCGGACCGATGAAATTATCAAAAAATAAGTGGACCGAATTCGGGCTACTTCTGAAAATTCATCTTACACAGTAATGAAACGTTACTCTCATAGCATATATTTCCAGCGCTCGTATTCGAGCTGTGAAAATTATCAAAAAATTAGCAACACAACAAACTTCGAAGTGGCCGGGTAGCTGGCCACTTCAGAAACTCATCTTACACAGTAACGAAACGTTACTCTCATAGCATATATTTCCAGGGTCGGTATTCCGGCTGTGGAAATTATCAAAAAATAAGCGAGGGGTCGCTCCAAGACGAAGTTACATACAAACAAATACGGGTCCCAGTAACGATTTCGAAAATGAATAAATAAACATTTTTTATATAATAAATATGAGTACTATGGATAATTCTCTTAGTTTAAATGATATTTGCTATGAACAGATCAAGGACAACTATTGGTATGGTATCTTTGGTGATTTCAAGTTGATTATAGATAAGAGTACAGGATACTTCAATGCTACTAAGTTGTGTCAGAGTGGTGGCAAAAAACTCGAACATTGGCTTGAAAATATACGTTCCAAAAGACGAATGAGGTACTATGAGCAGAAAATTAATCATCGGAATTCCGAGGGTTTCAAATAAGCATCATATGAAGTCAAATTAGCATGTAACAAGATCAATAACAACATATCAGGCACATACGTTTACAAGAAGATAATACTAGACATCGCCAATTGGTTATCAGATGATTTTTACGACAAGTGCTATGACATTATCGAAAGTTACTTTCTTCAAGACTTTCAACAATATCGTGACAACAACGAATTACTCCAAACAGAAATGCAAAAAATACAACAACAAATGGATGAATTACGTTTGCACAATCAAGAACTAGAAAATGAGGTTGAGTATTTTAAAACAGTTGCAGCACCATATACAGAAGATCCAGGAAAGATACATAGGCTATTCATTATCAAGAAAAACCTTACTAAAGAACAACTTGAAAATATACTTTTTTACTATGACGAAGAAGAACGAGATCAAAAAGAAAGAAGAGAACGATATAAGTATTGGGTTGGAAGAGTACAAACATGCAATTACGAAAGTAGGATTAAACAACTCAAACTTAAGTATCCAAGTATGAGTATTCTGCTTAACGTCGACGATCCAAACTCTGTCAACTTATACAACCGAGCTAAAGAAAGATATGATGATAGAATAACTTGGCACGGCTCGCATATGAACACAGATTTAAGTGATATAGATCTTGTTGACAGGTTTATTCAGTTAAGAGACATTTAAGTATAAAAATACGAGAAACTAAATATACCATTGCTTTTATGGGTTAGCCCATCAAAGTACGAAGCGTTGTATTATAACAAACCAACCCCCAAAGCCGGTGCGGGATATCTGGCGCCGGCTACGATTGTAATGTACATTTCCAGCGCTGGAATTCCAGCTGTAGAAATTATCAAAAAAAGGCGATGGGGACGATTCTACCAACCGCTCTATGTACACAATCAAAGGTGGAGAAAGGCTTGATAACTGGTTAAGAAAAAGCGTCATTGCAACGAATTCGTAGGGATGACTTTAAGATTGTTAAAGGGGGAACTTCAGAAACTCGTCTTACACAGTAAAATTAGCAGGTAACGAAAATGAAGTTAAAAATAAAAATTTTCTATATAATAAATATGGGTACTATGGATAGTTCTCTTAGTCTTAATGACATTTGCTATGAACAGATTAAAGATGACTACTTGTATGGTTTGTTTGGTGACTTTAGACTGATTATAGATAAGAAGACTGGCTACTTCAATGCTACTAAACTGTGTCAGATCAATGGTAGAAGGTTTGATCACTGGCTGAAAAATAAAGAATCAAAAGAACTAATAAAAAAAATTAGAAGAAAAGTATCAGTCTAAAAAAAATATATTACATGATTTTAGGAGGAGGACTAAGGATAATCACGGGTACATATGTTCATCCAGACTTGTTCCAAGAAATAAAAAGATGGTCTCAATTGAAAAAAGATAATGATAAGTCAGGTTTTGTTTATATAGCAACTACCAAACGGCACCAAGAGAAGAGTATATATAAAGTGGGTTATACAAAAAACCATGAACAACGCCTAGATCAGTTTAATGAGTGTAGACTTGACTTCGAGTTATTTTATTATGAAGAAACCTATAAGACAAATGATGCTAAAAAGTTAGAGTCACTTGTACATAAACAATTAGATGAATTTAAATATAAAGGTGAATTTTTCAAGTGTGAACTCAACACGATCAAAGAAGTTATAGAAGAAATTCAAGATGATGAAGTAATCGAAAAATTAAAAGGATTGGAGTTAAAAGATGAATAGGCGTAAAAAAGGTAAAAGGCAATGAGTTTCGTACGTTCTTATAAGAAGAAGAAGATTTGGTTACAACTGGGGGTCTATCAGCACTGGACCCCTTTCAAACATACAACTTTTATGGTATAATAGCCATAAAAGATAATTAGTTATGCATTAACCCTCTGCTGCAACAGCGAATGCTACATTCAACATATCACCTAAATTGGGATTATTATGATATTTTCTTATTATAGCTCACCAATCCACAAAATATTTATATGCATATATAAAGTCTATAGATAGGTCTTGATAAGTTGAAATGTTAGTCCAATGAACTCTGCTTTCAAACTCTGCAATAAATTCTTCTGTTAAATTTTGAGACATTGAAATCATTTCCCAATCTACTTTGTCAGCGTAATCTCTTATAAAGTTTTCTGATAATTGACGAGTTCCAGATATGTACCACCAATTAACTCTATCTGCATGTTCTCGTATAAAGGCTTCAGAGAGTTCGTTTTTGTAAGATATAGCATCAAAATCAACTTTATCTATAAACTCATTAATAAATTCTTCAGATAGCTTTTGGTGATACGATACTTCTTTCCAGTCAACTCTATCTGCAAATTCCCTTATAAAGTCTTCTGATAAGTCTTGGCTTCCTGAAATAATCTCCCAATCAACTTTATCAGCTAATTCTCTTATAAACTCTTCCGATAAATTTTTCCATAAACATATTTCACTCAAATTAACTTTCTGCAGATATTTGCGTATGAAGTCTTCTGTAATGTGATCATAGTTATATTCCTCCTCATAATCATCATAGCCTATAGATAGCCATTGTTCATCAGTCAGTGAATCTAATATTTCATCAGACAAGTTCATAACGTTCGCATAGAGAATGTTTTGCGTAAGAAATGAGTTGTTTTCTTTAGTGGCTTTCTTGAACAAATGATCTAACATACCTATGGACACGCTAAAATTTATTTTGTCTTTATCATTATAACCACCAATATCTAAATATTTACATACACAATCAAATATAGGTTTGTAAGATAATATTTCCTTAGCACTAGTCATGTTTGTTTTTATTCTTAGATTTTTAAATTTATTTCATTTTTGTTGGTTTTCTATATAACAAATATGGAGAAAGATTTTGATTTATTACATGATAGACTTGAACTAATTCATCATGATCTTAAACTCTTAGCAACACTACTAGAGAAGCAAATACTGTTAAAGGAAAAAGAGTTATTAGTAATGCAACAAAAAACATCTGATTTGAGTAGTGATGATGAATACAAATATGGTAGTGATGATTATGATGATGATGATGATGATGAGTAAGCTTACAAAAATGATTCAGTTTTAAATGTGTATATGTGACTTTGATGGGTTAATCCCATGAAAGTTCTAGACTAACACAACGAGGAAACATATGTAGACAATGGCAGACGCGTGCAGATGTTTAAACGATGTGTTAGAAAAAATGAAAATGAGCTGAAATAACCCGGTGAAGAGTACTAACGAAGATTTTCTATATAATAAATAAGATGAGTAATTATAATAGATTTACTGTAGTAGAGTTAAGACGACAATGTAAAGAGCGGGGAATCAAAAGATATTCCCGATTAAGAAAAGCAGAACTAATAGACCTTCTTAAACAACATGACGATGAACAAAGCAGAAGGCAGATTAGAAATATATACCCATTTAAACAAGAAGTATTTGAAGAACCAAGAATCAAAGTTGAATCACAACCAATCGATGTAAAACTTAAAAGCACAGCATTCAAATCAAGATTAGAAACATGGAGATTTATAACAACTTATAAAGAACATGATCCTCTAGAACTATATATCAATTCAACATCAAAGACTTTAATAAATAGATTGAACATCAGCTTACAAAAACATGGATCGTTAAAGGCTGATCTCCTAATAAGCTGCCAATATAAGAAAGGTAAAGAGATTCAAGACATTTACTTCAACATTAATAACAAAGAGGTATTCCAATCAACCAATCTAAAAGAATTCATAAGTGATGCTAAACAAATATTACGAGCAAGAATGGATGAGTTCCAAGCTAGAGGTTCTGGATGGACTCTTACAAATATAAACTACTTAGAGTTAGCTCTTAATAAATATGCACCATATAGAGGATCATCATATATAGAACTACCGGAAATCAAAAGAAAACAAGCAGTTATCAATGTAAAGAATAAAGATGAAAAGTGTTTCTTGTATTCAATAGCTTCTGCATTACATCCTGTTGAAAAAGATCCTCAACGACCACCAAAGTACAAGCAAGTTGTTAAAGACTTAGAAACAATATTAAAAGATATTCATTTTCCTGTAAAACTAAATGACATCCCAAAAATTGAAAGACGGCTCAATATATCATTTAACGTTTATACATATAGTGATGATGGAAAATATACAGTATACGTTTTATATCATACTAAAAACAAGAAAGACATCCATGTGAATTTATTATATGTAAAAGAACAAAATAAAGACCAAGTTAAAACACACTATTGTTGGATTAAAGATCTAAGTAGATTAGTAAGCAGTCAAATAACTAAATGGAGAGCTCGAAAATACTTATGTGATAGATGCTTGTTATATTTTTACTCACAAATTGCATTAGATAAACACGAAAAAGATTGTTCCACTCACGAAGCTGTTAAGATAGAAATGCCACCGAAAGATACATACGTTGAATTTAAAAACTATCAATTTACGATGAAGTTGCCATTTACAATTTACGCTGATTTTGAATGTCTGCTACATAAGGTTATGGGATGTAAACAATGTTATCCGGAAGATGAGTCATATACCAAAAAATATCAACAGCACAAACCATCTGGGTTCTGTTACTATATTGTAAAAAGTGATGGAAGTAAAACTAATCCTGTTGTGTATAGAGGTAAAGATACGGCAAAAAAGTTCATAAGAATGTTAAAGAAAGAAGCTAAACAAATATCAAACATATATAGTTAAAGAAAGAAGCTAAACAAATATCAAACCTATATAGTCAAAATAATGAACTACCATTAACACGTAAACAGATAAAGGAGTTCAACCAATCCGAATCCTGTTCTTACTGTAAAGCAAAATATACACCAGAAAACCACAAAGTTAAACATCACGATCATATAACAGGAGAGTTTGTAGCTGCATTATGTAACAACTGTAATTTGAAAGTTAGAATACCTAAGTTCGTACCAGTGATTATACATAACTTATCTGGATATGACTCTCACTTGTTTATAAAAGAGCTAGGATGTAATAAAGAACAAATAGAATTAATACCTAATAACGAGCAACGCTACATATCATTCAGTAAAAAAGTTGGAACTATCAAATTAAAATTCGTAGATTCATTTAGATTTATGGTATGTAGTTTAGACAAATTATCATCAAACCTAACGAGAGAACAAATGGTGCACACACAACACTTCTATCCTGATGAAGAACAATTTAACCTTGTAACAAGAAAAGGTGTTTATCCGTTCGATTATGTTAACAATTGGGATAGGTTTAGAGAAAGAAAATTACCACCAAAGAAAGCATTCTACAACAAGCTTAACAACACACATATAAGCGATGAGGATTATAAGCATGCAAAGAAAGTGTGGAAAACATTTAAAATTAAGAATCTCGGACAATACCATGACTTATATCTAAAAACCGATGTGTTGTTATTAGCAGATGTGTTTGAGAACTTTAGAGAAACATGTCTTAAAGCTTATGGTCTCGATCCAGCTTGGTATATGACAGCACCAGGTTTAGCTTGGGATGCAATGTTAAAGATGACAACTATAAAACTAGAGTTATTAACTGATTACGATATGGTATTGATGATAGAAAAAGGTATAAGAGGTGGGATTAGTCAATGCTCAAAAAGATATATGAAAGCAAACAATAAGTATATGGAAGATTACAATAAGAATAAAGAAGATTCTTACTTAATGTATCTAGATGCCAATAACTTGTATGGGTGGGCAATGAGTCAATATATGCCGTATAAGGGATTCAGATGGTTAAGTGAAGATGAGATAAGAGAAATAGATTTCACAAATATACCTGATGATTCTGATACTGGTTACATATGAGAAGTTGATCTTGAATATCCTAAAGAATTGCATGACTATCACAAAGACTACCCATTAGCACCTCAAAACATATGTCCACCTGGTTCAAAACAATCAAAACTCTTAACAACCCTATATGACAAAGAAAAATATGTAATTCACTATCGAAACCTAAAACAATGTCTTTCACTTGGATTAAAACTTACCAAGATACATCGAGTAATAGAGTTCGAACAATCAGATTGGTTAAAGAAATATATTGATTTAAACACGCAGATGAGAACTAGAGCAACAAATGACTTGGAAAAAGACTTCTATAAGCTCATGAACAATTCAGTTTTTGGAAAGACTATGGAAAATATTAGAAAGAGATGTAAACCTATAAAAATAGAATGTGATCCAACAAGAGTAGAAAAACTAATTGCTAAACCAAATTTTAAAGATAGAATTATTTATACTGAGAATCTATGTGCGATCATAATGAATAAAACAAAATTAACTTTCAATAAACCAATATATGTTGGAATGAGTATCTTAGATCTATCGAAATATTTAATGTACGACTTCCATTACAATGTGATGAAACCAAAATACCAAGACAAAATAGAAGTATGTTATACAGATACTGATAGCTATATATATCATATCCAAACAGAAGATGTGTACGAGGACATGAAAAACTACATTGATTACTTCGATACCAGTGACTACCCTAAAGATAACAAATATAAGATACCACAAATCAATAAGAAAATACTTGGTAAGATGAAGGATGAGATAAAAGGTACAATCATAGAAGAGTTTGTAGGTTTAAGAAGTAAGATGTACAGTATAAAAGCACCTCAAATAGATTTAACAGATAAAGACTTTAAAGGTAAGTTCGATAAGGAAAAGTGTTGTAAAAAGGCTAAAGGTGTTAAGAAGAGTGTCGTGTATAAAGAACTGTCATTTAACGAGTATAAGGACTGTTTGATTAGCCAAAAAGAATATTATAAGAAGATGAATTTGATTAGAAGTTATAAGCACGATTCGTACAGTATAGAAGTAAATAAGTTAGCTTTAAGTTGCGTGGATGATAAGAGATGTGTTTTAAAGGATGGGGTCAATACCCTACCATGGGGACATTATAAGATAGAAGAGAAATAGTTTTAGATTATAAGTTTTTAGATGTAAGTTTTAGATGTAAGTTTTTATGGTTTTAAGTGTCATAAAAGCATATGCGCAGTGTACAATATCTAATCTACTTTGCTCTCACCTTCTTTATTTAAGTTCAGTGGTCAGTGGCGGGTTTGTAATTTTTGGTAGTTAGGGGGTGGAGGGGAAAATGCGCTCGTAGTTAGGTAACCAATCTACTCGTTCATTTTCATCGTGTTCTGCACAGTGTCTAGGGTTGTTAGATATCTGAAATCAGAAGGAAGACACTTCGCCTCTTTACCACTGAAGTGTTCCGCAATTTCTTATATGTAAGTTTATAAGAAGTTTGGACAATTTTAAGTTTCACAAGAATCTGAGCTCTCACTTATTCTTCTCTATACTGGAATGAAACAAAATTTGTTGAGCTCATAAACAATTGGTCATGGTAATGAAGTTAGTGTAATGAGTGATCATTACATGAAGCAGTATAGATTACATTATTTTGAAATCTTTTAAGCTTGACGGAAAATTGTGTCAGAAAATGTGTATTCTCTTCTTTGTTTAGTTAACTAATTTGGGGTTTAAAGAGAGGAAGGAAGAATTGCATCTCAGTAACAAAATTAATGCTAAAATAATCTCAGAGAAGGAAATAAAGAATATGTTTCGGAGGACGATGGTAGAACGCTCAGATCTGGGGGTGAGGGTTACCTCTTTCGATCTCAGGCCTAGTGATGTGGTGAACAATGTTGTGTTTGGGGTTTTTCTCGTATTCTCTAGTTTCCTCCTACACTCTCATTCCGCCGATTTTTTCTTATTTTCTCACTTCATTAATCATCGTACTCGTTAGCATACAGGGCATAATCGTAAGAATACGTGTAAAATTAGAAATTCCATTTCAAAAAAAAAAAAAAAAATCTAGAAAGATTAAGGACTTGAATATTTGAAATTGTACGATAAAGTGGGTTCAAACTCTATCTAAAACTAAATTAATAAGTAAAAAGTAAGTATCGTAGTCGTATGCATTAGTTTGTGAAAGGCCCAAGGAAATCAAAGTTGTTAATACTTGCTTTTCGCAACTCGGAACATGGAACAATTTGTTTCAACGCAGATGCACTAACCCGATATACTCTTGCACTTTGGTACTCATTTGAGGATCTGGGGACCGCGGTGGCTCAGTGGTAGAGCGTTCACCTCTGGTGCATGGGGTCCCTGATTCGATCCCAGCTCGCGCTAAGTGAATTTTGTGGTGGACAAACACCGTGTGCGTGGGTTTCCTCGAGATTCTCCCGTTTCCCTCCACTCTTCATTCCACCATTTCATCAATTTCTCATTATCACCGTCTCCTTTAGCCTAGCCAGCATAACCGTGGGACGTAAAACTCATCAAAAAAAGTTTAGTTTTATGGGTTTCATCCGTAAAATACTTTATTAATCGTCAAAGCGAAAGTAGCAAAAGAGTATTCCCTTAAACGATTATCAATATAGTACATTTACTCGGTATGATTACATTATACAGTGACACCTCATTTGCTATGCTTTAATCATGTCTCACGTTTGGATTGGCTTGTATGTAATGCATTCAATATTTGTTCCGTACAGAGAGTATGCTCTCAATTAGTTAGTTTTCTTCTTGTGTCTCTCGTGTGTGTGCAATTCATTATGTCCTCTCTCTCTCACCATATATATATATATATATATATATATATATATATATATATATATATATATATATAGGGTGTTTCAAAACAACACGGACGGACAACATTTGGGAGTTGATTCCTGACACAAAGATAAGAAAAAAGTATAGACCAATCTGGGTGCACAAATGCTTCCTATCGGAGTTATAGGCTGCCGAAAACATGAAAAAATGAAATTAAAAGGCCCACAGCTCCAATATTAAGGGACCTACCGTAGTCGGGTCAAGATTTCACTTAGGAACTAGTATGTGCCCTATCCAAATATCTAACTTTCAGAATCCTGCAGTACTTCCTCAACAATTTTTATAGAGGTAGTTAGTGAGTATTTCAAATTATATGCCGTAGCTGAACTCCCTCTATAAAAATTGTTCCATGAGTACCTTAGGATTTTGAAACATGTATTTTTGGATAGCGCACATATTACTTCCTAAGTGACGCGACTACGTAGTTCCCATAGTTTTGGAGATATGGACCTTTAATTTTTTTTCATCATGTTTTCAGCAGTCTGTAACTCCGAAAGGAAGCATTTGTGCACCCAGGTTGATCTATACTTTTTGTCGTATTGTCGTATCTTGGTGTCAGGAATCACCTCCCAAACGTTGTCAGTGTTGTTTTGAAACACCCGATATATATATATATATATATATATATATATATATATATATATATATATAATATTCCGTAAGTACATAGTTCATACTTTCAACACCGTTAGGTTAGGTAGAATTAATGTATAATTTTATGTATATGTATGTATACATATACATACATATATGTATGTATATGTTGGTCTTGTCTTTGGTCCCTGTTATTTTATAATCAGCGTAACAATGAAGCTTTTGCTCCTATTCATGGGAAGGTGATATCCCACATAAATGTGATGCTTTCATATTATTATTATTATTTAAAATGATAAATGTTACAATCAGCCTATTAAGGCTGAGAAAAATAATGAAATGCTAAAAGAAAGCAAGTGATCGATAAAGCTGACTTAGTGTAGGAATTTAATGAAATGTAGAAGTATAAAGACTTAACATAAAGCCCAACTTCCAAACAATATAAAATTAATATTTAAAAAAAAATAAACAGATATGATTTATGGTTATTAAGAAAGTTTAAAGAAATAACAAAGTGGACTGATGCCGATTTATTCAAAACATTATTATTACACAAATTTCCCCATTGTTATAAATTTTTAGTAACATTTATTAGATTTTTTCCCTGTTCTTTTTTTGTTGATTTAATACAAAACTAGAAACTGTTTACAAAAATTATTAATCTATATTATCTTCATATTTGCTGTTTTTGTTAAGTGATTATAGTACTTGAAATTAATAACAGTTCGTGAGTAAATTGGCTTGTTACTTGCCTCAACTATTAAATTTAATAACTTATCTAAGATAAATCCATCGAATGAAATAGAAAATTTCCTTCATACACTAAGATATATTAAAATAAGCAGAAGTTTCGTGATCGGAATGGCACTACTGCAATTTCCGGGAACGGTTATACTTTAAATAAATTGAAAATAGATGCTATAGACATCAAATTAAATTTGGCTGCGCAGAAATAGTTTTTTAATCTATTTTTCCCCTTTTCTTTATATACCTTTCTCATTTTAAATTTGATTTTGAATCTTGAGTATATTTTTTTTTTCGATCAGTTAGTATAGAATAAGTGGGAATCTGAAGTATCGACGCAGCTTAAAAAAGGTGACTTCCAAAGCCAGAATCATTTTATATTTTGGTAGCAGGAAAACACACTGCTATACAAGAAGTGAAGTATTATACAAAGTGACTTCTCAAACTACGAATATATATAAATATATTGTAAGCCGTAAACTTTTTTATAAAGTATTGTATGATTTTTTTACGTGTTTTATAGGTACAAATTGAATTAAATTCAGCGGATGGAAATTACAGGCTTTCCAATGCTCCTATATTTCCTGTTTTTCATATATATATATATATATATATATATATATATATATATATATATATGTGTGTGTGTGTCTCTTCCTATAAACTCCTATATTTCCTACAGTTTAACGAAACCTCTTATATTTGTGTGGTATTACTACTTCCACTTGTGAAAATAACATATAGAAATAAGGTTGGGTGGTTGGAGGTCTTTTGTCTCTACAGTAAGGTAGTCTACACTCTTCTGTTTTTCGTCGTTTCCTGCTTATTGTCTAAAGATATTACACCAAGCAATATACAGTTAGCGCATAAAGTATTCATACACCAACAAAATGGAACAAAAAATAAAATAGTTTCGTCATATTCATTAAAAAGTTCTATGGAGTAGTGATTTTAAAGACTTATAAATAATTTATTTAGGTGTATCAATACTTTTACACTTTCCTTATGGTCGTTGCTTAGTACTGGTAAGCTACGTACGAAAACACTAAGAAACTCGTATAAAATTTTGGAACGCGATAATTACCCATTTAGTTATATTTAGAGAAGAATGTATGTTCATATAACAATTGCAGGGTAAGGGAGAAAAAGAAGGAATGTCACAAAATTGCATTTTTGAGAAAACGGCGTTTTAATATTGAAAACCGCGTACAAAGAATAGGGTTATTAAATCTTTCGCCCCTTTTTACATGGATATTTCTACATCTACGCGTGCATGGCATATACAATCAAATAGTACCAAGAGTCACCAACAGATAGACAAAGCACCCGGTAAAGCACATGCATGGACATTCCTATTATTTCTACCTATTGGATAATTAAAATGTTCCTTGCAATAGTTACAAATATTGCTATATGAGTTTGTGTTCCTTGTTCTTTCAAAGTGTTCCAAATGCACAAATGTTCCAGGAAATAATTGAAATGTTCCTTTTTCAGAGCTTCACGAAACCTCCTATATTTTTTCGTTGTGATTTCCTGTATTTTCTTCCATTAGCATTGGAAAGCCTGAAAGTAGATTGTTCAGTTCTTTGGCTAGTTCCACTCTTTCATACTTTGAATTAAAGGCGAGTCACGGTGGATCAATGGTAGAGAGCTTACCTCTGGTGCGTGGGGTCCCTAGTTCGATCTCCGGCCAAGTTTGTGGTGGGCAACATCGTGCTCGTGGGTTTTCTCGGGGCACTTCCGTTTCCTTCCATTTTCACCCCACCAATTCTTCCATCATCGTTCACTTGCTTTAATCGTCGTCTCCTTTAGCTCAACAGGCATAATTGTGGGACGTTAAACTCAAAGATTTCATTTCATTTTATTTTTTCATACTTTGATTTTTTTTTTCTTTAAAATAGAAGTAGTGAGAGGATTTCAAAGTTTCTATCATATTTCAAGTAATAAAATCTCGTACGGCACATTATTCTTCATGATCCATTTGAGTTTTATTAAACGTAGAAAATAAAATTAACAGATGCGAATAATTTTGAAATTCCATTAAAAACAGTGACAGTTGGAACATAGTAAAGCTGTGGAAACAATGGGACATAACCATAATAATAATAATCGCATTAAAGAAGACTGTTTCGATGCCGGACTTGACGTATTCGAAGATGAACCTAGCCATAGTGTTTCTCACATGTTAACATTAATTAAAAGGTAAAAGTTGTGATGGTTACAACTTCCGAAATAGTTATATTATATTAGATCTATTTGATTTTAGTACTTCTTATAAAGTATTTCGTTCATATATGTATTCACATGTAATCGTGTTCTAAGCTTCATCCTAATCAATGTTGTTCTTAATATCATCTTTCATTTTCAGTTATAACCTCATCATTCTTATTACTGTCTCCTGCAGATAAAAGGCCTGGAAGAAGCATTGCAGACTCCAGAAGTCTGTTCCAACTATTCACCAAAATATGTGGAAAAAACGTATAAAGTGTTAGAAGGGTTTAAGGAAGGAAACGCTATATTCACTTTTCCAAACACACCAGTAAAATGTGCTGGAGCCCCGCAGAAGGCGGCTTATCTTTCTGATTGGAATCTTAGGAAGGCAAGTTTTTTTTTCTTTCTTTTCTTTTTTCTTTCTTTTTTTAAAAAAATTGGAATCTACAGAAATTGTACATGTATTGGAATAATCTTTTGTTGTTATGTATAAAGCTGAAAGTTTGTTTGTATGTTTGTCCGTTATACAGTTCTACACAGTTGAACTGTTTGATATGAAGTTTCGAACGTAACACCTAGTTCGAACTGTGTTTCTATTACGTCACTTACATTAAAATAAGTATCCTAAGAGAGGTGCAAAAGGATCACACTCTTTCTTATGGAAAAGCGGCTTCCGTTAGATTGTCGTAATGTGATTTATTTCGATTATTCACTTCTTCCTGAACATAAGGCATAATGAACAAAACTTTCGGAAAGCCCTTACTAAGGATTAAATTGATTCTAGGTCGGTTATAATTACTTTAAAAAAATATGTTTGTGACTGCTAAGAGAGAAACAATGAACCTTTTCTTTCTTTCTTAAAGAAAAGAACTGCAATACTTGAGCAGTTGAGCAGGTGTGGAAGTAGCTTCACTTGTTTCCCGCCGCGTGTTGCTGTCTTCCTCTCACATGCTCATGAAACTGTTCTGCGTTCCTTATATTTGATATATATATATATACTTAAGGGTTTCAGTACAAAATTGCTTGTTGTCGCGAATTCTGTTGAGGAATTCGAAGCTTAAAATATATAAAAGGATAATCATGCCTGTTGTTCTGTATGGTTGTGAAACATGGTTGCTTACTCTGAGGGAACAACGTAGACTGAAAATATTTGAGAACAAGATCCTGAGACGAATATTCAGACCCAAGAGGAACGGAAATGGGGAGTGGCGGAAACTTCATAACGAGGAGATACAGGATAATTTATACGGTTTACCAAGCGTTGTTAGAGTCACCAAATCTAGGAGGCTCAGGTCGACAGGTCATGTAGCCAGAATGGAAGAAAGTAAAAACGCTTTCAAAGTCTTAACTGGAAGTCCAATCGGAAAACGACCATTAGGAAGACCTAGTTGCAGATGGGAGGACAATATTAGGATGGATCTCGCAGAAATAGGAATACAAAGTAGAAACTGGATCCAGTCAATGGAGAGCTTTTGTGAACGCGGCATTGAACCTCCGGGCCGTAGAGTTAGTCAGTTTTTAATTAGAGGAATTATTTTGGGAGGTAACATGTAGCATAAAACTAGAAGTCATCCGATAATGTAATTATCCAACTGTTTGGTTAATTAAGTGTCTTAAACAACTTGAGTTTTTGATGATTTGTCAAACGAAAGTGACATTTGATTAGAAACTATAATATTGAAGTTAGAAGAATTGGTTGGTAGAAAACCATATTTAAGACCCATTATAAACGTATTTCTTAAGGATAAGAATTGAAATATCACACATTTAAGCAATTTAACGGAAGCTGTTTTTCGATAAGAAAAGTCTGGGGTTCTTTATGTCAAAAGTACAATATCTCAGGAAACTCTCAAGTTAGAGATATGGAACTCGATATAAAAAGTCGCCGTTGAAAATAACTGTCATTCAAGCGTTTTTGAAAATTCTGTATCTAAGAAGGGTTCGGGGAAGAGCAATTTCTATACTTTTTTCTCGTCCTTGTCTCTCTCTTCATCGCATAGAAACGGCATTATTGTTTGATATGTATTTTAGAACATAGTAGTTAACTTGAGTCGAGATTATATCGTGTTCTTTTATTCCATATCTTAATTGAAGAGAAGAAGCATAATTTGTATGCCACGAGCTACGTATGTTAGGGAGACGAAATTTGATATATAAATTCCTTATTAAAAATTAATGGACACGTGCCCCAACGTTTTCAAAAATTTCAGCAAGTTTTCCATATATATATAAAGTAAATTTCATTCTATGTATTCACTCTGCCTTGATGTATAATTGGAAGCAAACGAATGCCGAAGATAGCTTAACAAAATGACAGTACTGTTGCTGGTGCTTTGTCAAACAGGATAAGAAAGAAAGAAGTAGGAAGAAAGGAGCTGGTAAGAAGCGACCAGATCTGTCTTAAAAGCCACCAGGGCACATGTCTTTTTTACCCTTACTTAGCAACTCTTTTTTTTTTTTTTTTTTTTTTACCCTTAATGTTTCGATCCTCCTCCATTTTTTCCTGTGGGGAAGGGCGCTAGTTATTCCAGTTTGGCATACTTTATTAAAATGTAGCAGTATTATCCTTTCATCTTAAAATTTTACTTGCTACTTTGAAACGAAGGAAGTCACATATTCCCCCCCCCCCCAACATTGAATAACATTTTAAGTTTTTGGAGAAAGAATGTGAACTAAATATGTTATACTTAATATGATCGAGTATTGAACACTGTTGTCCGATATTTTGTGAATCTTAGGTTTGCAACCTTGATAAAGTCAACAGTATAGGACAATATTCAACATTAAACATAATTTTCAATATATATTTAAAAATCACTAACCTTCTTAGTATCCATTACAACATCGATATCCCGATTATAATATTTTTTTCTTCTTTAGGTTTACTCAGTTCTCTGCCGGTAGGTAAATGTGTTCCATATGAGTGTGTCTTCGTCAATCGAGAAACTTTTTTTTTTTTTTTTTTTTTTTTTTTTTTTTTTTTTTTGAGGGGAGAATTTTTTCGGTAGATGAGTAAATATTTCACCAGACAGCCCAAAAAACCATTTTTCTGTTGGAGAACCAGCACTGTCTTTTGTAACTTCTTTTTATGTATGGTGTTATGTATTATTAAGAACCATTGGTATCTGTTTTACAAAATTTTCAAATTATTGTGGCAAGCAAATTTCTATGATGCTTAGAGATTTAATGACTTCATATTTTGTATAATAATAAAATAAAATATATATTTACCTTAGTATGTCGTCTTTTGTTTTTTAGCTTTTTTGTTAATTATTGACTGTTGAAAGAAACTGAGGAAGGAAACAATAAAAATATAATTAAGTGGGAATCGCGTTCGGGTTAATAGTTACTGAAATATTGAGTAAAAAATAAACGATGATGCAATAAGGTAAATATATTTATTATTATTATTATTATTATTATTATTATTATTATTATTATTATTATTATTATTATTATTATTAGACATTAATATACAAGTACACAAATAAAAATTATGAGGATGTTTATTGAAAATACAAAGGAGCATTAAATGAAAACATCAATTAATTCTTTTTTCACTATATTACTTGCAGGGAGAATGTTTGCTTGTACATTATTTTTATACATAGTACCTTCCAAGTTACCATAGTACCTATCTACTTTACAGTGAGATGTATTTACGCCATCGGATAAGAAGTACTTCAATACCGCGTAAGGAAAATTCTTCTGGTTGACTCTGTAGCCACTCGTGTAATGCCGATTGGACGTCTTCACCAGACTTGATCGCCTGCCTTCCAAGGTATTGCTTTACTGGACCAAAGATATGGAAATCTAATTGTGCCAAATCTGGCTAGTATGGCAGGTGTGGAAGGCACTTGAAGCATAAGTCGTCAATGGTTTTCATGGTTGCACGCTTGTTCTGGGAAGGAGACGGTGGCGTACGTATTGGTACGGTATGCCGGAGATCCCGGGTTCGAGTCCTGGTCCAGTTAATCAGTTTTTCCTTCTTTGCATGTTATTGAATTCGCCCCTAGAGAGGATTTGGTGTGTTAAAAAAATTAGTTTAAATCGAGGTTGTTTCGTCCTTTCATCAATGTATGAAATCACAATCGTCAAAAGGTGTTCTCAATACATGGACATTGAATTGTCCAAGCACAGCAGCTAGGCTGTGGTACAAGCTATTTGGTGTTAGTGGAGAGCACCGACTACAAGAGTGAGAGGTTGTTTGGCTGTTCTGGGAAGCGGGTGGCGTAATGGTTAACGCATCGGTACGGTATGCCGAAGATCCCGGGTTGGAGTCCGTGTCAAGTCAGTTTTTTTTTCACTCTGTATATTGTTACTTTCATTTATTTGGGTTTACATTTCATTTTCTAGTGATATGTTTGTGTGTAAGCTGTTGCCTTTATACACTCTCCTTATCCACCTGAAACATAGTCTGTTACTTTACAGTGATGATTATTAGTATTTACTTTCATCAATTAATTTTCTTTTCGAAAAAAAAAAAAAAAAAAAAAACTTTTTATTTTACAGTTGGGGAAGAGGCAAAGAGCTAAGATGATGTATAACACCACTCAAAATGTGTTATTTAGTGTAAAGAAATATGCGGATGCATTGTGGGAGGTATGCAATTCAAGAGATATTCAAGTCAATCTTCGTCAAAATCTCGTAGAAGTGAAACCAGACGAGAAGAAGGCGATTTTTGAGAATTTAGACAAACCTGGTCAATTTGTGACATATGAGGTAAGTATAAATACTCCATAATTTGATACGTTGAATCCACTGTTCATATGCTTCCTTTTGAATTGTCAGTATTAGTGTCAGTCAAACAAACATATATTAGTTTCCGATCAGTGTCTTCTTGGGAAAATCGCACAAAGCGTATTAATTTATTTATCCACTAGTGGAAATACATTTAACTGTAGACAATATACATTTGGTCTATAAGACTCCAACAAAGATTTACACACGGGGTATGCACTCCCTGTAGGTAAGACGTTATGTACTTGTAACTTTTCCAACTCAGGGAGAAATGAAAGCTAAGATGACTATTTACTTGGACGATTAAATCCAGTACGAGGTTGGTTCAAAAAAAGATTTTTTTTCGAAACATGTAGTTAGAGAGATGTGGTTTGATACACGTATATACTATATGTGATCCTAATATATATTCTCATTTCTTTTTCAGCCTGCAGAAGCAGTTAAAAAAAAAAAAAAAAAACATACCACTAGAGACCGGATGTTAGGCAAAATGCCTATTCATCGTGTATTAAAGATATGATCAAAAGTAACGTTTTAAAGTTTATGTAAGGGGTTATAGCTTCGGTTTAAACCAGTTAATTTTATTTTGCCTATTTCGTCCCTTACTGCCTAAATAATTGCTTTAGTGCCTAATGTTGCCTATTCTATGCATTTTCTTCAAAATAAGCCTTCATTGGGAAAAGATATAATTTGTATAATATAAATAACACACATATATTTGGGTTTGTAAACACAACCACATGGGACATTATTATACCTAGTTAAATCATAAATACTGTCACAAGTTTGAATGTGAATAACATAGAGACTATTAACACCAAGGCAATTTATTTTGGTCATGTTTTACATTGATATGTTGTACATCTGACGCACCAATCATTTTTCGAAATGTCTTTTCTTGGCCTTGATGCAGGCACGAAGTCTGTGCGGCCACTGGTCAATGGCATTACGCACCACGTCCATGGGAAAATTGTTCACTGCTCGGGTCAAGGATTGTTACAGACTGTCGACAGATTGATGCCGTTTATGGCAGACCTTTGCCTGAAGGACTGCTCAAAGTTTGTAGTCCAACGGGTTGAGGTCCGGACTGCTAGAAGGCCAATCAGCGGTAGAAATGAAGTCGGGGACGTTCCGTGTTAGCCATTCCTGGGTTGTTTTCGCTTTGTGGCCTGGAGCGGAATCCTGCTGGAAGGTCCACTTTTCTCCACGGAACATGGTAGCAGACAGTGGTTTCACTACAGTTGTTAGCACTGTGTCCTGGTACACCTTGCAGATGTTTTAACATATTTTTCGCAAAAATGCAGCTGGGTTGTGCTTGAGTAGTTCACTCCCAACCAAACCATCACTGAGGCAGGATGATGTGCCCTCTGAACCTTGGAGCTGCCTCAGCAGCTGCAGTAGATGACGTGGCATACACACGGTCATTTTGGGCGTTGTAGGCCTGCTCAGTTGTGAACACCTTTTCGTCAGTGAACAGAATCTTTCTGTGTAGATTGTTGGCGTAACGCCGCAACAGTCTCTTTGATTTAAGGACCCTCTGCGACATTAATGTTTGGGTCAGAAAGTGACCAGTCCGTCTCTTATACGCCCGTAGATGTAGGTCACTCCTGAGCACACGAGACATGGAATTTCTGCTGATGTTCATCTCAGCAGCCATCACACTTTGTGTTCGAACAGGATTTCTTCGAACTCTTGCTGCGACTGCTTTCTGGACCTGCGGGGTTCGTACCGTTCGTGGTCTGCCACTCCTTGCGCGGTCAGCTGCCGTTCCAGTCTCGGTGTATTACTGTATGGTGCGCTAGCGCGATACACGAATCTCTTGCTGATTTGTAGGGGTTTCAGAAGATTGAAAATCTCACCTGCTGTTTTCCCGACCTTGTGTACTGCAATTACTGCTACACGATTTTCGTAATCGCCCCACTCCATCAAAACTCAGTACAGTATCAACGTATGTCATGAACAGTCAAACACACACTACCTGTATCTTCCGCTTTATACACAGATGGCAGCACTGTGCCAATCCGGATGCCTACAGCGCCACTCCAAACTTTGTGACAGTATTTATGGTATAACTTGGTATATATATATATATATATATGGAATGCATATCAACCTTCGTTTTTTTTTGTATACAGTAAAAGAAGATATTTACGACAGGTATGTTTTTTATATTCTTTGAACATTATGTATGATTTGAATCTATTTTTAAATTATATTGAGTATTTATCTTCATTATTTCACACTACATTTTAGTGCCTATTTTACTGCCTATTTTTTTAAATTTTAAGTGCTTATGTGCCTGCCTATTTTCCAAATTTTTAATGCCGAAACATCCGGTCTCTACTTATCACATACATATTTATTTTTTGATCATCTTCTTACATATATATCTTTAAAATATTCTTTTTTTTTTTTCTTTTAAGTTAAACCATTCAGAATAATGTTCATTGAATGGAGTTTTAATTTAAAGGGTAAGGGAAAAAAAGAAGGAATGTTACAAAACTGGATTTTCGAGAAAACGGCGTTTTAATATTGAAACCGCGTATAAAATGAATAGGGTAAGCCAAATCTTTTGCCCCTTTTACATGGACATTTCTACGTCTACTCATGCATGGCATAGTCAAATAGTACCAAGAGTCACCAACAGATAGGACAAAGCACCCGTTAAAGCACACAAATGGACATTCCTTGTTTTTTCCTCTTACCCTTCGTTTGTGTTAGTATTTTACCTTACTCCCGAAAATTACGAAGTAATAATAATGATAATAGAAAATGTATCGTTTCTTATGGACTTTCCGGTCAAAATATACGTGTATTTTCCTTGCAGTACAGTATGCTGCATGTAACACCTCCAATGGGCCCTCCACCGGTCTTAAAGCAGTGTAAAAAGCTAGTTAATGATGCTGGTTTCTTGTCTGTGGACAAAAACACCTTACAACATGAAAAATATCCTAATGTATTTGGAATCGGAGACTGCACTAGCTTGCCTACTTCAAAGACCGCTGCAGCTGTTGGTATGTTACCTGATACTGAATATTAGAATTAAAATAATGTTTTCGATAATTCCAAAGTATAAAATGCCTCACAATGTTTCGAACGAATTTTGTTAAAATAAAATTAAACGTAAAACATCATGACTACAAATTGTCCTAATTGTAACAAAATGACTGTTAGTTCCCAAAATAACAGATTATAAATGCTTTTTTTTTTTTTTTTTTTTTTTTTTAATTTGAGGATTGGAAGGATAAAAAATTCAGCTGTTGGTCAGAGAGCTTCTAAATATCGATAGAAGTGTTCAAATTCCTTTTTGAATGTGTGCTTTATTATACCTAAAATAAAGGCAAAGATTATTTCTTTCGGAGATTTTTTTTTCATAATTTTAAATCCAATCAGAATAGTCCTTGTACAGTAAAGTAGTCAGTTATTGTTGATAAGTCAGTTGCTTTCATTGTTTCTGCATACATATTCTTCTTGTTGTAATTTGAAGTTCCGCGTGTGTGTCCTGCAGACTAATAATATTGTCCCTAGGGAACATCGAGCCAAGATCGTGAGTTTGGACAGGCAAATGGATAATTATTCTGCTCTTGAGAGATCGTTTGATTAAATAAATGAATGGAATATAGATTATTATACGAGATATAAAAGAAATATTGAGAAAATCTCTGAGGGTGTTTCTTTGCAGAATTCTATTGCATTGATAACGTAAACGAAATTATATATGTGATAAAATAAGACAGAAGAAGATACCCATAACAGGTATTCTAGAGGATATATAAACTTCAGTAATAAAAAACGTGACAGGGTTTCGCGTCAAGATAATGTCTCGCAAAAAGATTGAAAAATAGATAAAGTAGGGAACAGGAAATGTTAAGTTGCCAAACTCTGCCATAGCCTGTATATATATAGATGGATGGGATAATAATGAAATTTAAATTCAGTGCCTGAGTACTTTGCGGTTTCTACATGAATTTCCAGGAGGTACCACGCTTGACATGTTGAGATTTTTTTTCCTCTTCATGTTCCAACTTCAAGAACCAGACCTATCACCATGTAGCGAGCTTACGTCATGAATTCATGGCTATCAAATGCTTCTTCGTGGTTCCTTCAACTACTTCATGTACGACTTTGATATGAAATTATTGAATTGTCGAACATCCTCGTCATCCTTATCATCGGTCCTCGATCGAGACTTCCATCAGTGCGTTCACATGATCAGGGGAAAGTCGAGTCCGCTCGAAACAATAAAATTCAGTTCATCGTGGAAAATGACATCTCCACAGAAGTTGTGCCAACAGATAAGAGTGGAGTCAATTTCACTTTGAGGACAACAATGGAAACATCGTTTTCTTCTGATATCAGAAACGAGTTTACACAGAAATTGTAGACACGGAAGGTCTGGCAATCGTCTAGAATCGTGTACTCAAAACAGATGTCTTCCAGAGATATGTCCAATGCTAAAGAAAGCTTCTTAAAGTAAGGATTTTCCCCTTTCTCTTTAAGGGTCTTCTGAAATGACGCCAAAGCCTGAAAGTCTTCATTAAACATGTCTCTAACATTTTGCACTGTTGCCTCTCTGTAACACTCCCCACTCTTGATCATCTCTTGTTTGGAAGTATAATCACAAAAAATAACACCTGCTTCTCCTGCAGAGGCCATCATTGCTTTTGACTCATCAAGAATTTATTCCATATTGTAGGAAGAAACTTCCGATACAGCTGCATTTACGAACGACATGGTTTTACAAATGTTATTAAAGGCACTTTGTAAAGCACTACTCAGTCTTCCTAGTGGCTTCAGTAACTTTGATAACAGAGTCAAAACAAACACGGTAGAAGGCTTCTTGAATAGTAGTAGCAATCCTCCAGCCAATCGCCATAAAACTGTTCGAGAGATAAACAGATAGCGGTGAAGTGTTTACAAATAACGACATGCTGTCGTCCTAAAATAATCAGCGTGTCTTTCTTGGGTGAACAAGTCTATGTGGTAATTTATCAAGAGCCGTGTCAATTTCCTGTAATACACTCGTACTTTTATTGCTGGATCGAACAATGAAAACAGATCATTTACTACACTTTCTTGATTACCGGGGAAGATTCACAAGCCTTAACCCTTTTAAATTATGGCTTTTTTGAGGTATTTTGTAGACTTTCACTCAATCATATCTATTGCGTCAAGACTATTTATCGTAGGATCATGGTTCATAACCCGTTTTGTATCTAGTAAAGCAGTGTTTCCAACTGCGTCCGTAAAATTTCCCTAAAGTGTACCAAATGCGGGAAATTTCCGCTCAAAGTGGGAAAAAGGGATTTTCTTTTTTTAAAAAATCCCTTTTTTATTGCGAATATCTCCCCTTTGGTATAGGATACAATCATGCCAATACTACTAAAAAAAACTTTGCTTTATGGTGAAGAGAATGAGATACAAAGAGTGGCCCTGGGATGAATAGTTTTGATGCTACAGCCGATTTACATATTTTCCCTTGATAATACCTTTTTAGTGAATTTCTATACTATCATCATCATCATCATCATCAAGACTGTTCACTGTGGGAACATGAATTGTACCTCGTTTTCTTTGCCATGAACCAGTCTTTCAAACGGTACCACTCACATGTCTCTAGCGTGTACTATAGTGGAGAAAACTCGCGAAAAAGGAATTTTTTGTCAAAAAAACCTTTTTCCCCGATTTTGGGCCCCTTCACTATGGTACATGCTAGAGACATGCGAGTGGTTCCGTTTGAAAGACTGGTTCATGCCAAAGAAAACGAGGTACGTATCATGACTCTAGAATAAATAGTGATAATACTGTAGATACTTTACTGAAGTAATTGACTAAAAATGTATAAAAAAAATGAAACAAATAAAGAAATCGAGATTTTTTTTGACACACGTCTTTTGACTCGAGCAACATGAGTCATACTTCATTTTCTTCAGCGTAAGGCAGCCTTTCATATGGTACCACTCAAATTTCGATATCGTGAACCTGTGAAGAGAAAAATGGGGAAAAGGGAATTTTTTCTTTAAAAAATCCCCTTTTTTATTTTGGACGAGAGTTTCCCGCTTCTGGTACACGATAAAGAAATTTGAGTGGTACATTTCGAAAGCCTGTCTCATAACGAAACCAACGAGGTACAAGCCATGATTCTAGGGTAAATAGTAATGTGTCAGGGATTTTTTGAATAAAACTTCTCAAATATACCCTTTTTTTAAACCCATCGTCCATGTTTGTGACATCACAGCCCCCAGACAGAGCACGCGAGGCTGCAAAATGCCGCTTCCATATTTGAATGAATGCTAAAAACCCGGTCTAAAAAACTTTACTAGAGACTTATAAAGCAAATTCCGAAGGTCGACGCCATGGCACAGGTGTTGTGCCATCATAATTTAAAAGGTTTAAGCAAAGCAAGATACGGCAAGTTAGCTCTAACTAATGTTATGAGTTCTGTTACTCAGAGGCCCTCATTTTTCAGACTGTAGTCAATACATACAGAGCAAAGCATATCCTGTAGTTGTTCGTTTAAGTCATTTGTATTTCGAGTAAGAGTCACTCATTGTACTGCTAGCATGCGCAGAACTAAGGACTGTATCGAAAAGTAACTATCAACATATATGATTAACAGGAATAAAAATGGAAGAAGATGTACCAAAAAAAAAAGAGACACTTTGTTACACTACAATACTTGTTGAATACACAGAGAAAAAAAAATATATATATATTTTTACAGTTCGTGTCTGATGAATAAACGAAGCTTTCGTCGAACACCATCCAATAGTTTCTGCACAGTATTGGCGGTGCATTTTCTCGTTGCGGCAGACCAATATTTTCTGAATTCAGCCATGCTCCTGGCAGCTTTACCACCCTGTTTGACATTTTTCTTCACAAGTGCCCAATACCGTTCAATAGATCGGAGCTGAGGGCAGTTTGGTGGGTTCACATGTTTTGCAACAAAATCCACTTTGTGTTTAATGTACCAATTTAGCGTAGTGGGCCGTCGCCAAATCCGGCCAAAACAATGGGGGAACACTGCACTTTTTATACAGAGGGAGCAATCTTTTCTGTAGACATTCCTTTTCATATATTTCGACATTAATAGTTCCCTGTGTATAGAAAATTCCAGATCGTAAGCTGCACGAACAAATTGCTTGCCATACGATCACTTTTGGTCCAGATTTGTCCACTGAAACACATTTGACCGAGTCATCCACATCTTCATCTTTAACTTTTGTATAATATTGAGGGCCAGGAAGTGTTGTAAAGTCCTCCTTCACGTAAGTTTCATCGTCCATCAAAACACATTGTCCTTCCCTGCTCACAATTCGTTCATATAATTTGCGAGCTCGTGATTGTACTCTCAATTTCTGCTTTGACAATTGTTTAGCTATTTTTTGCTTTCTGTAGGTTTTCAAATTATTCCTAGTTTTAATTTTTGAACCATTGTGATCGTAGTACCTGCCTTTTTCGCTAAATCGCGAACAGATACTGATGGATTTTGTTTGATTAACCTCACCACTTTCTGGTCCAGTTTTGGGTTACGTGCACCCTTTTTTAGCCCCGATCTCGGCAAATCTGTAAAAGTAAAATGATTACCAAATTTTTCAATAATAGCTTTCACACTTGCATGATGCACTTTTACCTGTTTTGCTATCCGATTGTAGGTGACTCCTTTTTGTGAACACCATATGTGCACAATCTTGCACTTCACTTTCCTCGGAATTTGTCCCATAGCCTCTGCAACTCCTCACACGGCATTGAACACGCTACAACAGCTAAGTACAACTTGCCAACCACCCCGCAGAGTGCGTGGACTCATTTTCAGCTGCCTGGCCCGTGCCTACCAGCGCCACCAATGTTGATAGTTACTTTTCGATACAGTCCTTAGTTGGTTTTCTATTTTTCAGATTCTGCGTCATTTGGAGATGATGGAATTGCAGTACAATTTTTTTGCTGAAAATTTAGTTCCAGTGTGATCTTCGTCTTCGTTGTCCCTGCACTGCTCATCCTTCTACGAGAAATAAGGAAAGAAACCTCCAATTTGAATTTCCACCCAGATTATAACAACGCTCAGAAATTTAACTGTAAACTTTTGAACATTAGCGTCCTATGATTGCACATACAGGAATTATTCTTTTTTATGTTCCACTACTTTATAAATGGACTCTTGAATTCCGTTGAATTCCAGACAACACATAGGAATGTAGCTACGGGAGGCCACAGAGGGCCACCCTCCCTCCCCCCTTATGTTTGTCTGGGTATACCGCTGTAACAGGGAAAAGTGTGTAAGTCTGCGTTTCAATTTAGACACTATTTCATTATTCGTAAACCAAGGAGAACCTGAATACAGAGGGAAGTCCCGTGTCCAAGATAAGGACCACTCGAATAGTAGGCTGGGGGTCACGGTGGCTCAGTGGTAGAGCGTTCACCTCTGTTGCATGGGGTTCCGGGTTCAAACCCTGCTCCCCGCCAAGTGAACTTTGTGGTGGACAAACACCGTATGCGTAGGTTTCCTCGGGGTTCTCCCGTTTCCACCCACTTTCTTCATCCCACCATTTTCATTCATTTCTCATAATCACCGTCTCCTTTAGCCTAACCGGTATAACCGTGGGACGTAAAACTCAAAAATTTCATTTTTCATTTTCGAATAGTAGGCTAATGATTTACAAGACGTGTTTTTTAAGTAAGTACTCTTTTGAAATTCGGCGGCTTCAACGCTGCGGTCGGCATCCTGAACATGCGTGCTGTGCACCTACATCTGTTGGCAAGCTACAGACGCTATTACGGAAGTATTCGAACGTGTTTACGTGTGTTTGTGAGTAGTTAAAAAATCTCCGCCGATTGAGAATCCTGCCGACTGTGAAATACACGCTGTGATTCGTTCTCTTAATGCTAAAGGCGTGAAACCGGCTGAAATTGATCGCTAGATTATTGAACTGTATGAAGAAAACATATGAGCGATGGAGTGGTACGAAATTGGGTTAGAGCTTTTAAAGATGGTCGCACGAATGTTCATGATGAGAAAGAAACTAACAAGTAACACTTCCGAAATGTAACACTTCGATTTTGATAAAAATTTGGCAGATAGATACTACACATAAAATAATCGAGTACGTGTTTTTTTTCTGCGGAAAAACGATTTTAGGGGGGAAAAGCCCCACCCAAAATTTTGAAAGTTGACACCCGAAAGGCAAGAACAAGTGAATCGAAGTGAATGAAATTGTGCACAGATATTTCAGATGTAAAATAAGGGAATACGGGTTTCGTATTTTCCTGGAAAAAAACGGTTGGGTGGGGCACGGACCCCTCCAAACCTTTGATCACGAAATATCAAAAGTGCTAGTAACAGTATGTCAGATGTGTGTAAAGGACATGAAGAATTGCAACGAAACTTTGTCTATAAACAATAGGCAAAAAACAAACGAATACTTTTTTTTTCGGTGGAAAAACAGTTATGGGGGCAAAAGCTCCCGTCCAAAATTTTGGAATTTGACCCCGAAAGGCAAGAAGAAGTGAACCGAAGTGAATGAAATGTGCACAAATATTGTAGAGGTAAGATGAGGGAATACGTGTTTCGTATTTTCCTGAGAAAAAAAAAAACTGTTGAGTGGACCGAAATAAATGAAATTGTATGTAGATATTGGATATGTAAAGTATGGCCTTTCGTGTTTCACAAGTGTCTCCATCCCATTTCTTCAAATTTGGCACATCAACTACCAGCACAAATACGTGTCGATTTATTTCCAGTTTGCTGTTGATGTGCCAAATTTGAAGCAAAACGGATAGGGATCCTTGAGAAACACGAAAGGCCTTATTTTACATAGGGTCTATATAATATCTACGCACAAATTCATTTACTTCGGTCCACTCCTTCCTGCACTATTACAGTAATATTTACTTTTTTTTCGGATGGGGCCTAGGCCCCAACACTGTTTTTCCGCACAAATTAAAACAAGTTTCATTTATTGTTTTGCAAATTGTCCCTATACGAAGTTTCGTTGCAATTCTCCATATTCTTTAGGAACTTCTGACGTATGCTTATTTGCACTTTTGATATTTCGTAATCAACGGTTTAGAAGGTCCGTGCCTCACTCAGCCGTTTTCTCTCTCTCTCTCTCTCTCTCTCTCTCTCTCTCTCTCTCTCTCTCTCTCTCTCTCTCTCTCTCTCAGGAAAATACGAAACCCAATTATCTCATTTTACGTTTACAATATCTGTGCACAATGTCATTCAATTCGGTTCACTTGTTTTTTGCCTTTCGGGCGTCAACTTTCAAAATTTTGGGTGGGGCTTTTGCCCCCTAAAACCGTTTTTCCGCAGAAAATATTTTTTTTTTTTAAAAAAAAAAAGAACACGTATTCGTTTATTTCATGTGTAGTATCTAGCTGCCAAATTTTATCAAAATCGGAGTGTTACACTTCGGAAGTGTTACTTGTAAGTGGATGACCTTTTGTCATCACTGAAGCCTTGGTACAGAAATTGGACGAAAAAGTGAAAGACAACAGATGAAAGCTCTAATCCATTTTGTTTGTCTACAATGAAATTATCATTGCATAGTGCAATATTATTGTTTAATTTTCACCTGTGACTGAGACAAAAGTGAGGGAAAATGAGCCAGATCTAAGGGGAATTTGTAAGAAGCTTGGGTTCTTTTTTCAGCTTAGTCTCTGGAAAGTATTCTAGGCTTTTGTGAAGAGAAGTGTGCAATACCCATTGATATCTCAACATGCTTTTGATCTGAACTAAACTGTAACTCTAATTGTTTTCTAAAACTTCTTTTTTTTTTATCATACCAGCTAAAATAAATAAATGGTGTTTTAAAATCTAAGTGTCTGTTTCTTTCAGCTTGTCAGATAGGTATTTTACGAAACAACTTGACAAAAGCAATGGAGGGATTAGAGTTGGTTAGTAAATACGATGGATATACATCATGTCCTCTAGTAACAGGTTTTAACAAGTGTATACTTGCTGAATTTAATTACAATCTTGAGCCCTACGAAACATTTCCTGTCGACCAAAGTGTAGAACGATATTCCATGTATTTTATGAAGAAATCTGTGATGCCTAAATTGTATTGGAATTTTCTATTGACGTAAGTAACCTCATTAGTCTTATATTTAATGTATTAACGAGGAATACTTCTCAATGTAAAATGTATTTGTAAAAACTGAAACATGGTTTTAATGGGTATTTTTTTCCAAAGTTGTAGCTGTTAATGACCATAAACAAAAAATTTATTTCCCAACAAAGGTTTGAGGATCTGAATCTGGACCAGTGATGGCAGAATGGTGGTCCACGACGCGGATTCAGTCCGCAATTATGTTTCATCCTGTCCGCGAATAAAATTGGAAAGTATGATTTAAAAAAAAGAAAGAAAGAAAAGATAGTTGGCAGTAGCAAGAAAAGTGTAGCTGGGCATTATAATAAAACTGAATCGAGACTTGACTTTTAAGGTTGGTTTAAAGGGACATGTTTTGCCGATAAATGGCACTACACTACAGTCTTCGTATCTCCCATGTATTTTTTACCTTTCACGAAAATTTACAATTTCTCTTACAAATTTCAACCTAGAAACTTCAAATTTTTAGAAAAGGAACTTCATAACCTGTTAAAGAGAACGATCCGTGCCGATTTTTTATTTAGAATTTTCTTCATTGTTGAAATGGATACTCAAACCTTTAACAATGGAACTGTCTCAACAATGAAGAAAATTCTAAATAAAAAATCGGCACGGATTGTTTCCTTTAATAGGTTATAAAGTTCCTTCTCTTAAAATTTGAAATCTCTAGGTTGAAATTTATAAGAGAAATTGTAAATTTTCGTGAAAGGTAAAAATTACATGGGAGAGATACGAAGACTGAAGCGACATCTATCGGAAAAACTTGTCCCTTTACACTAACCTTAACTGTGAAATACTTCCTTTAACCTTTTGGTTATTAAGCTTGTTCTGCGAGGTAAGGCCGTTGTTACCAGGTCAGTTTTTAGAAATTCATATATTTTGTAAAATTATTTTCATGCTCGTATCCCAATCTGTAATTGGCTGGCGCAGGAAACAAAAAGATTCACAGAATAAAATTTGAATGGAAGTTTTTGTAAATTGTCATGTTTTATGTGTATTGTATTAAGGGGTTTGGTTTACGAAATCTCCTTTATATATTTACTCCGTGAGTACGGAAGATAAAATTAAAAAAAAAAAAAAAAAAATCTCAGAACTACTTGATGCACCACCATCAGTTGTGGTCAGGATATTAGAGAGAGTCAAAAGCTGGAAATCAAGTTAATATTCAAACCGCTAGTGGTAGAAATCAAAATATCCAGCTTTTATGTTGAACACTATAGAACAAAAACGATAATAGATTGCGAGTAGCGGTTCTTTTGCAGCCAATTAAGCGTCTCAAGAATATATTTAATCTCCACTCTAAACTCTGTTATAACCAGAAGTGACAGAGATAAGCCATTTCCGGTTTTAACGTTAATCACTATAGAGCAAAACCGGTAAGCGATAGCGAGAAGCAGTTATCTGCAATCAGTTAAATGTCCTAAGAATATATATAATCTTCACTGTAATTTATCTTAATTAAAACTGGAAGTGATAGAAATATACTATCACTAACTCACTCTATGACCTATGGAACCCGAAGGTTCAATGCCGCGTTCACAAAAGCTCTCCATTGACTTCTGCTCTTAGCCAACTGAATCCATTTCTACTTTGGTTTCCTATTTCTGCGAGATCCATCTTAATATTGTCCTCCCATCTGTGCCTAGGTCTTCCGAATGGTCTCTCAGTTAAGACATTGAAAGCGTTCCTACTCTCTTCCATCCTGGCTACATGATATGCCCACTTGAGTCTCCTAGATTTGATTACCCTAACAATGTCTGGTAAACTGTATAAATTATCCTGTATCTCCTCGTTATGAAGTTTCTGCCATTTCCGATTTCAATATTGAGGAAAATCACGCCATACAAACCAAACTTCTTCACGTGATATACACGTGACACGGCCACTTTTTTGTCTATTTTTTTTTTCAAATCAAGTGATCAAAGTAGAAAACAATAAGATGAGTAATAGTACTAAAATACTTTTTTCTACAACAAAGAAGGATCGAATTTTATTAATAGTAGTGTTCAAAATATAGTAAATAAATATGACAAAACTAGAACAAATGAAACGATCAAAAAAACAGAAATACGCAAGGCTTAAATGAACATATAGTAATTGAATTAAAAAAAAGTTATGTAAAAAAAAAAAAAAAAAAAAAAAAAGTAGATAGATTATTCACGACTAAGAAAAGCTGAAATAATTAACCTTATTAAACAGGATGAGGTACAACTGCAAACGAAGATTTTCTGTAGAATAAATAAGAGACAGATGATTCTAGTAAAAGTAGTACTGCTGCTAATAGTGGAGCGAAGAAAAAATGAAATCAAATAAAATGAAGTAAAACAGGAGAACATGAACACGCATCCAATAGTTCAATTTAAAAAATATATTCAAAGAAAATAAAATAAAAGGTTATCGACGACTAAGAAAAACTCAAATAATTAACCTTATTAAACAACACGAAGTTAAACAGAGCAGAGTAATATTTACATAATCATTTCCGTTTAAATAAAGTGTATTCTCTAGATGTCAAATAACACAAGAATTACCAAAATTAAAGACAAAGTATATAAAAAATTATTTCCATTTGATAATTCTTTATTTAAAAGTGAAAAAAATTAAGATAGTTGAAATAGGTAAACTAGTCTCCAATCAAATTTTAACCATATATGACAAATTACAAGATAAAACTGATAAATATGAAAGATAAAACACTTACCCAAGCCCATTGAAAAACTGCACAGTGCTTTAGATGATATGATTAACGAAGCTAAACAAACTTCCAATTTTAGAAAAGGTGGTGAAATAAGAATTACTGTACACAATGAATTTTTGGACTAAATCTATATCTACATCAATAACAACAGAACTCAATGCTAGAAATGTATTAAATCACATATAAAGAAAAATTAACTTCCGATGAAACAGTGGATATTGAAGAAACAACGTTTAACATTCATGTAATTAATATGCCAATAGAAAGTAAAACAAATCAACGAGAAATATGTATTCACAAGCTTAATTACATAGTAGGACATGATTTCGAATAAATATTATTTTGAGGCAAATGACGAGTTTTGTAAATGGTTAATATATATATATATACATACAGTGCCGGATCCAAGGGGGGCTATAGAAGCTATAGCTTCCCCCTTGACGCTCACATATACACTGGGTAAAATAGGCTTCAATCCTGCTTTACACTGGATAAAACGGCAAACAATGGTTTAGCCCCTCCCTTGATCATATCCTGGATCTGCCACTGTATATATATGTATGTGTATGTATATATATATATAAACTTAACCAAGAAAGTCTGTTGCTTTTTCACCCACCACTTTCGAACATCAATATGTTGTCACCTAAGACGTGTCTAAAAAATCAAAAATAGTCCCCATCAGCATCGACGACCTTCTGCCAACGTTCTGGAAGGCCATGGATTCTATCGTGGTAGAACTTGGTGGGCCGTGAAGCGATGAAAGTATCAAGTGCATTTTGCACTTCTACTAGGGATTTGAATTGGCGTCCTCTAAGGTGATTGTCCAAGGAATGAAACAGGTGTTAATCGTACGATGCAATGTCCGGGGAGTATGGCGGATGCAATAGTGATTCCCATCCAAAGCGTAGAATGGTGTCCCGGATCATCCTAGCCACTGGCGTGGAAGACCTGGGTTCTATTCCCGGCGGGAGCTCATATGGTTCGGATTCTACGTTAATCAGTAGGTCCACGTCTCATATATCCTTACTGCTAAACGGGACGTTAAACTCAAAATAAACTCAACTCATCCTAGCCACGTGGGGCTTAGCGTTGTAGTGTAACAGGTCCCTTTGCGATTCAGAAGTGCTGACTCCAGAATTTTGAGTTTTTCTTGAACACGGCTCAACTGCTAATAGTACACAGTTGAATTGATGCTCTGACCACCTGGTAGCAGTTCCCAATGCAGGATGCCGCGAGCAGTCCACGAAACATACAGGTGGAACTTCTTCTGGTGCAGTGCTGGTTTCGGCTATTTTGGAACCGGTTCGTGGGATGCTAACCAATGATGACGGCGCAGTGGAGCTTCGTATAGGGCCCACTTCTCATCACATGTCAACACGCTGTCCAAAAATGGCTTCTTCCTCAGACGAGACGGCAAAGAAACACAGGTGTCTGGTCGCGTTGCCTTCTGGTCCGGAGTCAAATCATGTAGGACCCATCGACTCAACTTGTAGTGCTTCCCAAGTTGATAGAGGTGCTGCCGTATGGTTTCTCCACTCACACTGAATTATAGATCCAGTTCCTCACATGTCTGGCCACTGTTCGCCTCAATTGCTGCCTGAACATCTTCATTTTGTACATGTGTTTGTCTTCCGACACGTGGTGTGTCTTCAAGTGTTTTGTCACCGTCCTTAAACTTGTTAAACCACCGTTGCACTGTCCGCGTAGTCACGACATCCTCACCAAAGGCCTGGCATATCTTCCGCACCGCTGCAGCGGCGTTTGACCCCAGTTTGAACTCGTACAGCATACACGCACTTATGACGCTCTGTGAAGGTCCCATGTTCGCTGTCCTCACGCAAGTTCACGGTGTAACTGAGCTTCCACAACCAGGTAGTATGTTGGATATACCCACCCCAACAACTGACCTTCGCCTTATCTCCATTCCCATTCAATTCACGGTGTGAGACTAATTATAACACAGACCTGCACAAAATGCAACAGAACTTTCTTGGTTATATATATATATATATATATATATATATATATATATATATATATATATATATATATATATATATATATATATATATATATATATATATATATATATAAACAATGGTTACACATGTATTGCTCACGATGTTGAGGCTTATGACTCGTACTTTATTCTCCAATACTATATAAAAATACTCTTAAACATTGCGCTATATTTATAGCGCATCTAAGTTAATTTTACTTGAAATACCGAAAACTAATAAAAATTATAGAGTATTAATTTTCTATCACAATCATTATCATCTTTTCCTAAAACGTTTGGTTTTGAATAGTTAAAGAAAAGGATATTTTCCACATTTGTTTAATAAATCTGAAAACCAAAACTATTTAGATTCTATACGTGATACTTTCTATTCGTGGAGATTATATACGTGAATAGTAAAAAAGAGAAAAATGTTGTGTTTGATTTTCACAAAGAATTGAAAAAAAAAATGTCGTCTCAGATGTTGATATTTTGAAAAGAGATTGTTGGAAATTAAAAAAAAAAAAAAAAGTTTTTAGAAATAGCAAACATCAATCCATCCCAATATTGAACTATTGCAAGTTTGTGTATGGTTATTTATAGGTCAAAGTATTTACAGGAAGATGCTAATGGTATTATTAGGGAAGGAAAGAAATAAAGCTATTCAAAACAATCTATTGCATATTCAAATTCATTTAACAATAAATAACACGCTTTGAATGAAGGTGAAGTGACTATACGTAGTTCTAAAGTTAATGGTTATGTTTCTAAGACAAAGATAGTTTATCAATAGCATGGTTGTAAGAGATGTTTTAAAGAATCCACTATTTATAATGTTAATCATCAAACTGTGGAAGATTTATACGAAAAAGACTAAAAGAAGATCTGAATAAATAAAGAAAGCTGGATATAATCTTATCGAGATGGGGAGGTTAAATGATGCAGGCTCCAAACAAATAGAAGATACTAAAATTTTTAGGAAGTTAAAATTTAGAGATGCATCTTTGGAGAAAGAACAAATGCTTCAAAATTAAAAGATGTTAACAAAAGAATGAAATGTGTTGACGTGTATAGTTTGTATCCAACTGTTCTGTTCTGTGATAAATTTCCAATAGGCCATTCAATAACAATATAAAATACTTCTCCAAAACAATACAAATATAAAAATTACTTTGGATTTATTCTTGTGAAGTTCTTCCACCAAAAGGTTCATATCACTCCCTATTACCTATTAAAAATAATAGCACTAAAAAATCAATGCAACAATAATAGCTATGCAGTCAATGTGTGATAGCTCAAACAAACATGTGTACACATAATAATGAACAGAGGATGATACCAGGAACTTGAACTACAACAGAATTAAACAAAGCTCTAGAAAAAGAGATAAATTAATTGAAATTTTTGAGATTCATCATTTTCTACCTTGGCAAAAAATGATTATGTTGAGTGCTGGAGGTTCTGAAAGATGGATTTTTGGATAGTTCATATACTGTTCCTCAATAATGTCTTAACTCGACTACGATCGGTCGTATAGTAGTGGAACTATGGACCTTTAAATTTCATTTTTTCACGTTTTCAGCACCCTATAAGTACGAAACTATACACTTCCGACCACAGGTCCATATGATTTTTTTTTTTTTTTTTTTTTTTTTTTTTTGATGTGAGGAATCTATTTCCAAAATATTGTGACAAATTTTTATAACACCCTGTATAATTTTAGATATGTTGTAGTTTTAGCGTAATTTTAGATGTAAGTTTTTTATGGTTGAATGTCAAATGTTTTATGTAATTATGTTCTTTCAGACATGGACTTTAGACATATAAGCTTTTAAATAGCAAGATTTACATATGAAACTTGTGGTTCAAAAAGTGGTCTATACAGACTTCTATACTACTAGTTCAAATGGGCAACCGATATATAGACTTCAGGAACAGAAACAATATATATATATCTACATAATTTAATTGTAAAGCTCTCCCTTGTGCCAGTTCTTTCCCAATAGGATAACATGTAAATTTGAATGTATTACAGTGGTTCAGATTCCACCTGAAACTGGGTCCACGCCTTATAGCATAGTCTTTGTGCTGAAAAAGACCAGTATGCTCTGTGCTTCCCACCACTTTTTTTTGAATGTTAGTAAGTCTCGTAAAAACAATAAAGAGTTTCTAGAAACTGAGCCAGATGGAATCTACAACGTGCTATTAAATAGACTACAAACAGTTTTTGGATCTTTCCTTGAAGGCTAGGAATTTGATAGCGCAACTTATGTCATAATTGTCGAGCATTGAAATTTCTGCACTACATGAAAGGTTATCATTTCAGATTTATCATTTTCTTTGTTGTTACTTATTTACAAAAATATAAGATAAGTAAAGTGTAGTGAAGACTGGGTTTACAATTTTAGCAAATATTAATAATAATAGCTCCCTCGTTGCAATATAATTGCCGTACGCATCTTCGGCGCATAAGACCTGGATTTGATTCTCGATGGGAGCTCATGTAGCTCGGATTCCACTTGTAAGTATACATTTCATATAGCCTCGCTGCTGAAAGAGATGCAAAATTCTAATTCATCCAATAATAATAATATAAAGTGGTGGGAAATGTAGTGAAGACCTGTAACTTTTTTTTTTTTTTTTTTTTTTTACAGTTTTATAAATGAAAAATAAAGTGGAGGGAAGTGTAGTAAAGGCTGGTAGCAATAAAAAGTAAGATAAAGTGGAGGGAGGTGTAGTGAAGACCGGTAATACATTTTTTTACAATTTTTAGCAAAAAGAATTAAGATAAAGTGTAGTGAAAAACAAAAATACAATGTTCACAATTTTAGCAGAAAAAAGCCAGATGAAGTGGAGGGAACTGAAGTGAAGATCAGTAATTCAATTTTAAGTAGTTGCCAGTAAAGGTTGGAAAATTTCTGAAAGAAAGAAAAAAAAATACATTCTATATGCATTAATGAAAAAGTCTGGCACATTATCATTAACTTAATAATAAAACTAATTGCATGATGTTTGTTTTGTTTATTACTGAAATATTTTTTAAAAATTCATACATATTTGTCCAAATTAAATGCACATAAAATAATTACATCTTAGAAGTAGATCTTTACATAACTATTTTGTTCATACTTTTTAACTTAGAATGTACACTAAGATAGTTAAATTAAAGTAAGTGTATCAACTTAAAGATTTAGATATAAAATTATTGGAAACATTCCATCTAATTGTGTGAGAAAATCTTTGTCTCCGTTACTAGCCAATATTTTGAATGATTTCAAAAGTAATATTTTAATGAGGGATCAGATTAAAAAACAAATATTATAATTAACTTGTCTCATTGTGACAATTACTGATACTTTTCATTTATTTTTGCAGAGGATACTGGGAAGGACCAGGAATCGTAAGAAGGATAACCCACTTCGGTAAAGATAAATAATTAACAGGAACAAAGAAGATTCAGTCACGCAGAAAATTGATCAAGGACATGAATTCATGACATTTGCTAAGAGGAAAAACTTGTAATTAGTTGGTAGTACAATATCGATATTTGCATATAATTTTGTAGTATATTTTTGTAACGAATTTCTTAGATATTTGTAATTAAACCCAGCACTACTTTAAAGTTTGTATTTCTTTCCCGAAAAGTATTCGTCATTATAAGCAACTATTGCGCATCTGTTGTGTTGCGAAACTTCTAATTGGTAATATAGTATCCGTTATTGAATGTGAACATAACAAAAAATAATCCGTACCAACTCTGCGGAATTATTTTATATATCTTAGGCTTCCTTTCCTATTACTTACCTCAGATATCGAGACGGTGCCAGTTGATTGAAAAGTATAGCGACTGCTTCTTGCAGCAACATTGGAAAAGGTGGAAGTCGCTTGAGAGCATTGAAACTTTCGCAGCGGTAATCAAATTTTCCTTAACATGGATGTCCTTCCTGCCTGCATTAAACCTTCAACACTGTCGTCATACTGTCAATTCGTCTGTCTATCGCGTAACCATAAAGTTTTGTGGCGATTGTCAATTCTGTAGAATATTCAGAACTCAATAAATTCTACTAATAAATGTATGCTACCAACGCAGTGAATTCTTCCAAGCTTCTGGAAAAGGTCTAGATATAAAACCGAAAATATCTTTACGTCATTTATGTAAAGAACAATACAGAATTTCATCTTCATCTGATGGTGAAATTATTTTCTCAAATTATCCACTGCATTAAATTACTACTACAATTATAAACTAGATGGGTTCAAAATTTATTACAATTTTAGTATAGCCAATAAATTAGACTTGCATTGAATTCGTAATTATTATTTTGTTTCGTGATTTCATCTCAACAAATTTGCCTAGACGCACTTAGCTTACGAAAGATCAATCGACAGAACGTAGAGAGAACAGAAATAACATTCAAAATGACTGACAATAACTCACGACTGGACCTCTCTCTATCCCGTCCCTGTTGTTTCTTTTTCTTTTCTTTCTTCTTCTGTATACCCCGTCCACTAGCCATTCTAAACTTGACAGCGAAGTATTCCATTAGTGCTTCCAATGATTATTTCCAAACTATCCTGCAGATACTTTTATTATAAAGTGGTTTCTCATGCTGGGAATTGGTTGTTTTAGCTATACAGGTTAACAGTCAGGTTGTATAGACAGATGTTTAATGTTGAACAATGCATGTTTGTATGCGATGTTTCTAGTTTTCCAGAACCTTTTGACAGAACCTCCGGTATAATCATTTCTATACATTGCATAATGCATTCCGTCATTTGCTGGATATTCTGAATCTTAATTGGGTAGATCACGGTGGTCACTCAACGGGATTACGGTGACCGATTGAACGTCAAGAAACTGGACAAATCATTCACAGACAAATAACCTCACCGTTTTCTTGGAACATGGCGGGGAAATCTCTAGCCCCATTTAACATGCTCATGAACACGTCTTGTTCAGGAAGGAGTTTGTACTTCTCCATGATAAGATTACCTTCGATCAAAAATGGGTAATTACTCCGCCTCCAAATCCCACACCGCACCATGATCTCATCTCCTCTCAGCATTTTCAAAAAATCTCTGCAGTGAATATTTGTATCACTCCAATACCTACGATTTTGCTTTTAACACCCCTTTAAGGTAAAACTTGTCTTGTCACTGAAAGCAGTTGATGCAAAGTCAAAGTTCTCATTGACTTGGTCTGGTGTCCAGTCCGGATTACTGCCAAAACTTTTCCAGGAAGATCTTTCGTTATGTTTGAGGCAAATAGTAAACACCAGCAGCAAGGCGAGAGGATGCATAAAGGATAAGCTCAAAATCTGCTTGAAAAAGTAGGGGCATCAGAATTTGAAAAGTGTAGCCCCAAGTGTAGTGTAGGCGGGAACCTTATCGCAATGGAAGAGCCCCAAGTAATACCCAATACTTGCTGCGCTCATGGTGCGGTAATAGATGAGAAAATATCCTTTGTCATCCCGAAAAATAAATGACATTACCTAGCTCTTGAATAATTTGGCCTGTAGCTTCTTGGATAATAAGTTAGTGTGCTTCTATGCTTTGAAATTCATACTCGGGATCAAATGCTGTATCCATATCTCATCACGAATTTAGTTAGCGTTCATCATGCGTATCGGGCTCTGATTAGTCACATATCGTTTCCTCATGTAGTCGGGTATTAGCATTACAGGAACTCAAGGTGCACAAGACTTCTATTATTTCTATGTTTATGAATAATAAGACACGCGCTGCCTGTTGATGTGTCACTTGTCTTTTCTGCATGCAGCACAACGTCAATTTGACATGTTAAACGCTCCTATGATCATTTGGTAAAGAAATGAGTTTCAGATAGACCACCAACATGCTCGTCCTCACGGAAACATAGCTCATTTTTCTTTCACGAAGATATTTTTCCAAGATCGTACGAGATGGCTAGAGATTCCGTAATTTCTTCACCATATTACCATGAGTATCTTTTGGCCAATGACCTGCAGTGTCAAATAACTTACATTACAGTGATTTGTAAGAATGCACAAATGGCGTTCATTTTCTGAAAGAACGCAAACTTTTATGTCTTTTCTATTTCTTTTGTAACCGTATAAATACACAATCTGATCAAAGTTTTGTTAGAGACGGTAAGTTTTTGAGGAGTAATAAATAAATGAAGTTATATAAAATGTAGTGTTTGAATCTTGATCAACCCTTACCTAGTGGATAGCGTTATAAGATATTTCAAAATCTGGTTTCTTGTTCCTGCTTGCAGAAGAGCTCGTACTGTCTGTTAAGACATAGATAATAAACTATACAGAGAAGAGAAGGGTTAATTCCAGATTATTTTGATACATAAAGCTATTTGATCATACTGCCAAAGCAATGTTTTGGAAGTTCTTTCTATACTGGAATTTTTGCGTTCAATTTTATTTGTGGAGATTGATAGATAAAGGTATTCGATGGTGCTGTCAAAACAATATTCATTTTTTTATTGGAATTTTTTATTTACTTTTCTTTGTAAAGATAGAAACGCGTGAATTTCCTAGAATGGAAAGTGGAATTCAACTCGTTCTTCTTCTTTTTTTTAAGTAACGGAGCGGAGCAATATTTCTATTCTTCTTTTTCGTGTTTGTGTCATCTTTGCTTACTGCCTATTGTGCCGTGCACTGCACCAACTTACAGAGATAGATCAAATGGAATATTTTGATACTGTATTTCTAATTTTATAAATATCCTTACTGTTATTACTGTTGTTAAGATCTTTGTTAGTTTTCGTTACTTGTCTTTTGCTAGTAGTTGTTATTTGTATTTGTTAGTCTTGTTATTAATTTTGTTAGTGATTTTTGTTTCTGTTAAAGCAAATTTAAAACTGTACTACTTGTGTCTGGATTTATGCTAAATAAATGCATTATTACCAGTGTTTTTCTTAAATTATTTTTTAAAATTATCCAGTGGTGCCCACCCCCCCTTATGTCCATGACGCACCCCCCGCAATTGTCTATCCATAGGTATTCTTCCATGAAAAAAAATCTTTTCGATTAATTTTTACCCCCCCCCCGTCAAACATATTTATATAGATTTTTAACCCCCCCCAATATTTCAATGACGCAGTTTGCGTCATAGCCCCCCCTTGTGGGCACCCCTGAATTATCAAATGAAATTTAAACATAAAAATGAAAGAATGATTGTAATCATATATTCATATACCTTCGGAAAATTAGATCCTTGTGACAGAAACCACAAACTTAAAAAATAAAAAATAAAATAAAATAAAATGAAACGTAAGTAACAATGTTGTTTCCTGAAGGAACGTGAACTTTTGCTCCGTTTTTGTTTCTTATGTGAACTTATAAACAAATCTCTGTATATCTTAAATTTAATTGCGCACGATACTGTTTTGAGAGGTAACTAAACAATGATATGAAATAAAATAAAATAAAATAAAATAAACTCTTGAGTTCTTTTGCGGCTAAACAGGTAGCGTACGCGCCTTCAACGTGGGAGACCGGGTTCGATTCTCGGCGGGAGCTCATGTGGTTCAGATTCCACGGTAATCAGTAGGTGCTGTATCATAGCCTCGGTGCCTCAAGACGTTAAATTCAAAATAAACTTTTTGAATCTTGATCAATTATCATCTAGTTTATCTAGACCATAGCATCTCAAAACATTTCTTCAAAACACTACTACTTAACCGAGGAAGAACCCATAGATATGAAAGTATGTTAAGTTATAGGTAAAGAAAGAAAATAGAAAATATCGGTAGAACGTTTAACTCTACACAATATCTTGATACGCGAAGATATGCTATCGAAACAGTACCTCCAAAGCTCGTTTTATAGAGGAATATTCTGTTCTTATATCTACTACAGCATCGAACAAGCAATCCCTATGTCGCTGTCGCATGATTGATTGTTTCTTGAAGTTTGCTGTCAAGATTATTTGAGACATGGATCTACAGTTTAAAGTGGAATCGGAACCAGCTTATTGTGTCGAGATACCGAAGGCTGTGATAGGCCACCATCGGCCTCCAGGGATTCGTTCCTTTGCGCACATAGTCACTTATAAGAGCAGGCGTAGGCAGCGATAAGTTCGGAGTTGGACACGAAAGCATACCCCTGATTTTAAAAATCTAAAAGCGTTCCTCTCTTAAAAATGAAATTTTATTGAAATCTGATAGCGTGGAAGATGACTTAATGGATACTGGGTGGACAGAGCTTGGCTAACGTGGGAAAGTTCGCTTTAAATGTTGAACTTTTGCATTATGGCACTCCTTTAATGGAACTTAGACGAGTTCAGAAGTCACCTCGATGAGTTGGAACAACTGGTTTCTGACCACTCACCAATCCTTGTTTATTTGCAAGAAATTTATGTCTGGCCTATCTAGTCCTCTCTTCTTTCTGATTATACGATCCATAGATGGATAATCACGGTAATGGTCTTGTCTATGTATGTCCGATTCTCTTCATTCTCGGCACACACATTTGTTACAGATTGCAAGTAGTTGTGTGTTCCAGATAATAAGGCCGGTCTGCTTCATCTTAATTATTAGCTTAAACCGAGCCCATTATACTTTTTCCTGTATCGGCAGTTCTGTGTGCAATATTATAAAGGTAACCAAGGAAGTTCTGTCGCCTTTTATGGACGTCTGTGTTCAATTGACCCTCACACCGTGAGTTGAATGCGAATGGAGATAAAGCGAAGGTCAGTTGGTGTGGATATAGTCAACATACTACCTGGTTGTGGCAGTTCAGTTACACCGTGAACTTGCGTAGGGACAGAGTCAACATGGGACCTCCACAGAGCGTCATAAGGGCATTTATGCTGTACGAGTTCAAACTGGGATCAAACGCCGCTGCAGCGGGGCGGAAGATATGCCAAGCCTTTGGTGAGGGTGTCGAGACTACGTGGAGAGTGCGGCAATAATTTAACGCTTTTAAATTATGGCTATTTTGAGGTATTTTGTAGACTTTCACTCAATCATCTATTGCGTCAAGACTATTTATCGTAGGATCATGGTTCATACTCCGTTTTGTTTTTAGTAAAGCAGTGTTTCCAACTGTCCGTAAAATTTCCCTAAAGTGTACCAAACGCAGGAAATTTCCGCTCAAAATGGGAAAAAGCGATTTTCTTTTTAAATTGGTATAGGATACGATCATGCGAATGCTACTAAAAAAATTTGCTTTATGGTGAAGAGAATGAAATACAAAGAGTGGCCCTGGGATGAATAGTTTTGATCCTACAGCCGATTTACATGTTTTCCCTTGATAATATCTTTTTAGTGGATTTCTATACTATCATCATCATCATCAAGACTGTTCATTCTGGGAACATGAATTGTACCTTGCTTTCTTTGCCATGAACCAGTCTTTCAAACGGTACCATTGTGTCTCTAGCATGTACCATAGTGGAGAAAAGTCGCGAAAAGGGAAATTTTTGTCAAAAAATCCCTTTTCCCCGATTTTGGGCCCCTGTTTTAAGCCACAGAGCCTCAAAAAATCTCAAACATACTACATACTATGTCTAATAACTGTACGAAGTTTCGATGTTATATCCTGAAAAAGTAGAGAGGAAAAAATATTGCCCCATGTGCAAACAGTATCAGCTTTCCCCTATGTGAGCAATGGATAACCCATTTTTATATAAAAATTTCCTGACTCATCCCTAATTATCTTAGAGACATGATTGATACACCGTTTTGTTTGGCGAAAACCAGTCTTTCAAACGGTACCACTCGCATGTCTCTAGCATGTATTATAGTGGAGAAAATTCCCGAAAAAGGGAAATTTTTGTCAAAAATCCCGTTTCCCCGATTTTGGGCCCCTCCACTATGGTACATGCTAGAGACATGCGAGTAGTTCTGTTTGAAAGACTGGTTCATGCCAAAGAGAACGAGATACGTATCATGACTTTAGAATAAATAGTGATAATACTGTAGATCAGCGTTTCCCAACCGGTGTGCCGCGAGGAAATCGAAACTAGTGTTGTAAAAAAACGTTTTTTTTTTCTGTGAAGTTTTTTTTTCAATAAAAAACATCGTTCTTTTTCATGTTTTTTTTTTCAAATGTCTGTTTTTTTTTCTGGCAGCTATTATTTATTGATTTCTGTTGAAGATTATTGAAATAATCAATAGAACTTGAGTCGAACCACTCGCAACTTACAAATCGTTTGTTTCCTTGTACCTATACGAGCAAAATCATGTGATTATTCCTTTCGGGCCCAGGTCATTTTTGGCGTTTTCCTACCTTGTCAGTTAGTGACTTATTGCTCAAAATCCATTTACCCTATTGATATGGTTAAGACCTTGTTTTTTAGAAAAGGAATGTGGCTATTTTTTGGTGTACGTTACATTGCAGTGTTACGAGCGGGTGGGAAATTACTGAGGGAAATGTAGGGGTGAAAATTTACAAAAAATTCCCTAACCGAATTTAAAGACTTTTTGTATCTAGCACCATTGTTGCCATATGGGTCCAAGTCACCTAAAAAATTTCTTTGGTGCGTTGACAAGGTACAGTGAAAACCTCAAGTCGCTGGCTTCCATTCAAAGAGAGAAAGAAAAAATTTTCTGTTTCCATACACATGAAATTTTGACACTACGCCTCAGAAGCAAAAATCAACAGATATGCCGGGGCTACAGCTTCTTTAATTACCCTATTCAAACTTTTTATGGTGCGTTCTGTAGGCTAAAGAGAGGGCTTTCAGGTAGTGGTACATTTGTTCCAACGTAGCGAGCAAGAGGGAAATAATAGAGGGGAAAGGGAAATTTGCCGAATTTTTCACTTAAAATCGGGAATTGTTTTGGCTGGAAACACTGCCATAAAACAGACGTAAACTATCTGAAAGTAAACCTTGGTACCATAAGAATATATCCTACAAGTATCATGGCGATATCTAACAAAGTAAGCATGATTTTTTTTTAAAAAAATCTCATTTTAACTCAGAAATGCACAATTTTCTTACCATTTACAGAACATGGTTTATTATAAGCCTCAACTGTACTTCCCCTAATTATTCTAACGAAACTTTTTATGGTGCGCTGTGTAGGCTAAGGACGAGGCTTTCAGACAGTGGTACGTTTGTTCCTACGTAGCCAACAAGAGGGGTATAATAGATAAAACACGTAATTTTGAATCCCCTAACATCTTAAATTAAAATTTTCCGTAGCTGGCAATACTGCTACCAGACAGACGAAAACTATCTTAAAATAAACACTGGTACATTACTAATATATCCTACAAGTATCATGGCGATATTTAAGAAACAATGCTTCTAATTACCAAAAATATATTTCGATAAACAGAAAAGTAGAGGAAAATCAAGAGTTAGAACCTAAATCCGAATTTTCGTGCGTCCCCTAATTACCCCCCTGTAACGATATGTACCCAAGTTTGTTCAGTAAGGACAAATGTTCGACTGGCGTAAGTTGACTTGCATTCGGACGTATAGGTACGGTTTATAACAAAAATTTCCATTTTTTGCCCAAATTCAAGGAGATTTTAATTTCTGTAGTTGGCAACACTGCACGCAAGCCCGTCCAATTTATGTCAACAATTAGGTATTCATTCGACGTATCTAGCTGACAAGTCTTAAGGAGGTCTCTCTACAACGAATGAAGCTACAGAGGAAAAGTAATAAAGAAAATTCGAAAATTCTCGAATTTTTGACTGAGGTGAAATTTGAGAAGGAAATTCGACACACAGAAGAAAAAGAAACTAAAAATATAAACTATGAACCAATCATATTTGGCGAAAAAATATATATACCGATATCTTAATTAGTGGCCATACAGGAGCGGATTAAAAAAGTGACACACCCGTATGTGCGACTTTGGCCACCTGGGTCCGAAAGGGTTACGAGTGTACAGTACATTTAATTCCATTGTTTTGACTACTAACTTGTGTTGTTGTAGTAATTACAGTCTTGACTAATAATAATATCGTTGTTGTAAACAATCACAATCTCTCCTTTTTACATCTTAGTTCCAATACTGATGCTGAGAAATGCAGGGTGTTTCAAAATGAATATCGGGGAATTAAGTCTTCGTAGTAATTGTTACATTTTACCTACAATTATAAACGATATATAAAATAAAAGAACACCTCAAACATTTTTTGCTTCAAGTGTTCGATGTGAGCTTTATTCGTTACATGGCACACATTGAGTCAATAGGTGAGAAAGGCCCATAAACTTTCCGCCATATGGCACAAAACATTCAATTCACACAGACGTTTGCACTGTAAATACAGATTCAGTCTTTGCAAAATTAAAACACACAAAGCTTTCTGGTCTCTAGTCTCCATCTTTGCTACTTGCTCTTTCTAACAGCAGACAGAAGAAATAATGCATGTCATGGGTGTGTACAAACCTGTTTGAGTTGCTCTTTCATTTGATATTTATAATTGTAAGTTAATTGTAATAGATACTACAATGTTTCAAACCCTAATATTAATTTTGAAACATCCTGCATTACTTCAAATTGTGTCATCCTATATTCATGTCTTGTATGTACACTCATGTCCAAAATTATTGTCGCATGTCTATAAATATGTTGTTGTAGGAATATAATTTGATAACGAATCCGCCTGGCATTTCTTATAATATTAGTATGTGTATAATCGGCAAAGACATGTATGTGGCAAATTTCATGTCAAAAAAGCAGTAAATAAGAACAATAAAACGAAAATAAAACTTTCTTGTCCATTTAGCAACATTTTGTTTTACTCTTTCTAATTTTCATATTTATAATACTTTTTCTTTAAAATTTACCACAAATATACATTTTCCGATTGTACACACAGCATCAGTATTAAAAGTCTCCTGCAAAATCATTATGAAATTATATTCTTACAAGAAGACAGTTATAGATATGCGACAATCATTTTGGACATGAGTGTACATATCATCAGGGCGGCCATAGACAATTTGTCGCCCTTTGCCGCCTCCCTCTTTCTCCAGAAAGAACAAATCTTAAAAGTCACGATTTTAAGTATGCTACTCCAGCATGAACAACGAAGGGGAGGGAAATTACACTCGCACTCAGAAAGGCTTAAATACTTACTACAAATACAATATTGTTGTGTCTGTTTTTTTTTCTTTAAATATTAATCTATTATGTTAGTGAAAGATGAAGCAAATACATTTGAAAGATGGTAATCCTTTTTATAGAATTCAATATCGAGTTTCAATCTCAACATGTCAGTTTGCAATTATAGTGCAACTAGCTCTTTTACCTTTATTTCTTGATTTTCCTTCTACATCTGTTATTTTTTTAAGTGTTTCCATCTTCAATGATAACGATCTTATTTGCGACAAAGACAAGAGAAGCTTTCACATCAGAACTCTGATAAGTAACTAAATTTAACAGGCATTCGAGAATTGAGTTCTTGTATTTGGCAACAATCAAGCAATTTATTCTGGGATTTATATTACCATTTGCTTTAGCACTGACCATGTGACTTAAACTAATGCGACCTAAACATAATTTATGAATGTAGTATTCAAATAGAAGGTCAGCTTAGTAAATTTAGGTACCATGTTCATGAAGTCTGTTTCCAACAAGAAACATTTATTTTAAATAAAATACTTATGACAGATAATGCAATCCCGTGCAAATGCACGTGTTTCACATATGGTAGAGCCAGCAATGCATATCATATATCTAGTCGACAAATTATTTATATATGATATTCAGAAAAATATTAGTAGGCAAATTAGTATTAGTTTTTACCTTTAGACAAGTTATTTGCATTTTATACTGTTCGTGATATTATTTTCGTACTTATTAAAGGCCTACTTTCACGAAAAAAAAAATGTTCATATATACTTTTATTTCTTCGTTGGTATTGGTGAAACAGTACAGAAACCCGGATTATTAGTAGGTATGCTACTCATATAAATTGTAAAATATTTGTACCGTATCAGTATCTAGTGTTTAATTTATGTTGCATTTTATGGTAATTACACCTACATAAAAATACTGCAGACTTAAATGACGTAAGATACATTACAAATGACTATTTGAAAAAAACGAAATTTAGAAAAAAACGAGAGGCAATGTTTTTTTTAAAAAAAAACGTACATTTCTGAAAAAAACGAACGTTTTTTTTTCTATTTACAACACTAATCGAACCAAAATTATTAATTCTATAGCAACTAAATTGCAAGACATAAAAAAATGTATATTTTTGTATTTCACATTACTATGAATTTCTATTACATGGAAAAAATTACTGTAATTGTAATATATTATTCTACATCTATTAATGTGTAGCAGACAGGTTTTCGGCTCGTACACATTTCCACGGTTAGCTGCTATGTTACGCTTCAATTGAGAGTCATACTAACACCGAGAAATGGAAGCACTTGTACAGTATGCGTCAAGTGAACGTTCGTAGAACACTCATTCTCACGTGAATGACAGAACAACACTTTGTTTAACAGGTGTGTTTTGACTTTGACGCATCGCAAGCTGTGTGGTTGCAAATATATGCACCGATTTTGGTTAGAAAAGCGAAGTTAAAAGTACAAGACATTTGTTTGTTCGTTCGTTATTGAGTTATCTTCGTTCTTAGTGAAAGATTGGATACAGTTTTCGAAAAAGGAAGCGTATTTTTTTAAAAAATCTGAGTCCTATATTTCATTGCAATTGTTTTCTATTTTCAAATTAGAATAAAAAAATAAGCATAATGAATTAGCATAGGGGAAAACCAGTGATCGAGCGTTCATCTCTGTGAGAAGAAGATCAGTAATCACAGAAAGAAAATACCATGGTATTTTATATTTGCAAATAATAGTAATAATAATATCTATGGGTGTGCCGCGAGAATTCAAGTTACACCCGTAGTGTGCCGCAAGTTGAAAACGGTTGGGAAACGCTGCTGTAGATACTTTACTAAAGTAATTGACTAAAAATGTGTAAAAAAAAAATGAAAAAAAAAAAAGAAATCGAGATTTTTTTACACACGTCTGTTGACTAGCAATATGAGTCATACCTCATTTTCTTCAGCGTAAGGCAGCCTTTCAAATGGTACCACTCAAATTTCGCTATCGTGTACCTGTGAAGATAAAAATAGGGAAAAGGGAAATTTTCCTTTAAAAAATCCCCTTTTTTCCGTTTTGGACGAGGTTTACCCGCTTCTGGTACACGATAGGGAAATTTGAATGATACATTTCGAAAGCCTGTCTCATATCGAAACCAACGAGGTACAAACCATGATTCTAGGGTAAATAGTAATGTGTCAGGGATTTTTTGAAAAAACTTCTCAAATATATCCTTTTTTTAAAACCCATCGCTAAATGCCATCGCTAAATGAGGTCACTAAATGCCCATTAAATATGTTCTATGATGCTTCCATATTTGAATGAATGCAAGAAACCCGGTCTAAAAATCTTTACTAGAGACTTATAAAGCAAATTCCGAAGGTCGACGCCATGGCACAGGTGTTGTGCCATCACAATTTAAAAGGGTTAAAAAGTTTAAGGACGGTGATGAAACACTCGAAGACGCACCATGTGTCGGAAGAGAAACACATGCACAAAATGAAGATCTTCAGGCAGCACTTGAGGCGAACAGTGGCGAGACATATGAGGAACTGGGGGTACAATCCAGTGTGAGTGGAGAAACCATTCGGCAGCACCTTCATGAACTTGGGAAGCACTATAAGCTAGGTCAATGGGTCCCACATGATTTGACTCCAGGCCAGAAAGCAACCCGAGCAGACACCTGTGTACTTTGCTGTTTCGTCTGAGGAAGAAGCCATTTCTGGACAGGGTGTTTACATGTGATGAGAAGTGAGCCCTGTACGAAGCTTCACTGCGCCGTCATCATTGGTTAGCATCCCACGAACCGGTTCCAAAATAGCCGAAACCAGCACTGTACCAGAATAAGGTCCTCTTGTGTGTTTGGTATACTGCTCGCGGCATCGTGCATCGGGAACTCCTACCAGCTGGTCAGAGCATCAATGCAACTGTGTATTGTCAAGAAAAATTCAAAACACTGGAGCCAGCACTTCTGAATCGCAAAGGGTTCTCCTGTTACAGGACAACGCTAAGCCTCACGTGAGTAGGATGACTCGGGACACCATTCTATGTCTTGGATGGGAAACACTATTTATCCACCATACTCCCCGGACACTGCACCACCCGATTGTCATCTGATCCATTCATAGGACAATCACCTTCAAAGACGCCAATTCAAATCCCTAGTAGAGCTGCAAAATGCACTTGATACCTTCTTCGCTTCACGGCTCACCAAGTTCTACCGCGATGGAATCCATGGTCTTCCAGAACGTTGACAGAAGGTTGTCGATGCTGATGGAGACTATTGTTGATCTTCGAGGTACGTATTAGGTGACATATCGACGTTCGAAGGTGGTGGGTGGAAAAGCGACAGAACTTTCTTGGTTACCTTTATACATTCTATCATAGAGAACGTTAAGTACAACATTGCGCCTCGTGTTAACTCAATGTTTCCAGCCAGAATTTAAATTTCCTGATAAATATGAAGTATTACTTCTCAAAAGGCATTCTTTGACTATTTTATATCCGTTAAGGGGAAGAAGGATGACCAAGCAAATTTAAAGAAGTATTTAAATCTCGAAGACAAGTTATGCGCATTATCAAATTTAAGAGGTAATGTAATATAACTCACCCACATTTTAAAAGGATCAGTGCACACATCATATTCTACGAGACAGAATTGATCCGTGCACTCATCTATATAAGTATGTAGTACTCTAAAGCCCTATCAAAAATGATACAATAGATTAAAACTTCCAAATTTTGAATTTTTGACAACTTTCTACCAATTAAGGGAGCCAACCAAATTTAAAACCATATATATTGGAGTCTTAGTGAACATTTATCAAATTTTATTTTTTGACAATTCCCAAATTTAAGGTTTGGATAATTTATCTCTCATAAAAGTTAAGAGGAGTGCACCCATGTATTTAAGTCCTATGAAAAAGAGAATTGAGCTTGTACTTAACCATGTAATCATATGTTGTAGAGTAAAGGCCCATATAAGAAGATACGGTATATGTATAGTGTGTCAATAACTTAACGCATGTAATGATATTTTCCCAATTGTTTGCCTGTAGAAGAGAAAAGCTAACCCATCCAAAGTTTCAACGTTCTATGTTTGAGTTGTAGAGAACGTTTCCCAAATTCTGTTCATTTTCACAATTCCCAAATTTAAGGAATGGTACCGTACTATTTTAAACATCCCAAATTTTAAGAAGGGAGCATCAATGAATTCCTGTCCTGTGGAAAGAGAATGGACTCCCACTAATCACCTATACATGGACGTCCGCAGGGGCGGGCATTTGGGAACGTGCCCCCCCCCCACTGGAACTTGGCGTGTGAAGTTTTCCGGTTCGAGCAATAATATTTGAGGCTACAGGAAAGAAAGTCGAAATGTAAGTTTTTTCTTCGATTTGAGCAAATTGACTGTTACACTAAAATTGCAGGCTACTTAACGTATAGCAAGAACCTAAAAAAAAAAAAAATGTAATTGAATGTGGTTTATTTTCTTTTACAGTAGTTCAATAGATTCTGCAACTCAAGGCCTACACATTGATATCAATTTCGACCAAAAAGCGACATTTCATTTTCCTTCCCTCTATTCATTTTCTCAATTTAATTCTCAAACTATAATTTTCTCTATTTTTTTGTTTCGCGAAGTGTGAAGTTTATGAGAGAAAACTCATAGAGGAGGAGCTAGGTTAGCCCCCAAAGGACCTTCCACAGGACTAATTGAAACTAGTATTTTCAGAAGTTTCAAACATTCGTGAATCAGATTTAAAATAATAACATGAAAGAAAAGTGTTCCGAAGAGTGAAAATTCAAGATGGCGCCAGCCGGAACATCTTTTATGTGTAAAATAACTGTTTTCTTCAAACATTTACAGAATAAAAATTAACAACAGTAGAATTATTAAACATACCTTGTTTCGTTTGGTATATAACAGGCAATTAAGAGCATATAGTGTTGTTTTCAATTTTGTTTAGGTTTAGAAGAAAAAGAAGAAGAAATATCAGAAATATACCTTCTTTCCCATTCCTTTGAGTTTCTTTTTTCACTTACAGAGACATCACAATAACTTGGAATTCAAGTTTATTATCTAAATACTCTATCATATATCCTCCTCCGACATACCAAAATCTATGAGTAACACTTGATTAGTTACGGAGAAAAAAAACTTATACGAAGTAAAGCAAATCCTGGCGAAAACCTTAAATTAACAGATTTTTTTTAATTAAAAAAAAACTTCGTTTATCTTCATGTTAAGACATTATATACATGACTGAAACATTAAAATTTCCAAAGAATTGTTTCTTTCATTCACATTCACACATTTTGACCTCTCAGAAAAAATAATCTTATAATAGTTTAAGATAATCTAATAAAGTTTTTCTTAATTGTAAGATAATACATACATGATTCAAATATAGGCCTATTTTAATTTCTAAAAGAATGGTTTCCTTCCCAAGATCACCACCTGAAGTTAGAGAAAAATAATTTTATATATAAAAAAGTTTGTTTATCTTAGGTATAAGACAATACATGAATGATTCAAATATATTCCAATTTCTTAAAAAAATAGTTTCCTTCCCAAGATCGCCTTGAAAATGTTCCAAACGTATTATTTAGATCCGTTTTGTAACATTAAAAGTATTACAAATTTTTCAGATATGGAAATGGATTACGTAGGTATTATGATATTCAAGATACTCTATATTCTCCTTACATTTACATTGTTTTATTAAATTATCTTTTATTGTGGACAAGAATTTGTTAATTGGAATGGAGCTATTGAAGATTTCTAACTACTACTGAAACTAAGTTGAATATGAAAGTCTGTGAAAATAATACATTGCTTGAATTACAATTGATAAAACATTTACAGGAAGGAAACATGGAGTGATACATGGTAAATGATACATAACTAATATAATGGTTCGATTACATAATGACAAAAATAAATGACGGTGTCATATCAAGTAGTTAAATGAACATGTTTCAAAACATTTCCAAAATATTGAATGTTGTGTAACAATCACTTTAGAATTATTTGTAACTATGGTACGTTGCATTGTGATTTTACGTAAAAGAATTTAAAGATATTAGTTAACACATTTTTAAGGTCTCACTGGTTTTGATCTTTATGTAATGATACATGTTCAAGACTTACTTTCGTAATACGACCTATCAAACTTCGCACTCATCTTCTGAATCATCTGAAATATCTGATAAACTGCCTACTGACAGATCAATATTATCTTCGTTTTCATAATCATGAACTAAAGTATGAGTACTACTACCAACAGCCAAAATGTTAACTATATTTTCAAGGAAAACCGGGGTCCTCTGACCACCCTGGTTCAAAAATCTTATCACAAATTTACCAACCATCTAGAATTGGGCTTGTAATGTTTTGATTTGGTATATGTGATTGCTTCCATATAATACATCTGTAATTTAGATATTTGATATGTGGAGGTAGCGAACGTTTGCATGGTAGCAACTTGGAAAGATCCAATTTTGAAGAACATGTTATCAGTTTATCTTCACCAATCATTTTCTTTAACATAAACATCCGACTTTCATCAACGTACTTCAAGCAAGAGTGTCCCATACATCAAGGAAGTAAATTCATTTAATTGTACTGTTTGTTAATGCTTCAGAAACATCCCATTGGTTTCCTAAAGCAACAAAAGTGTCGTGAAATTTTTGTTCTCCATTTTCTTCAAAGGGGGCTGCGGTTCCTCTTAAAAGCGCAGTTGCAATCTTCACCAGTGAACCAATGCAATCCCAAAAGAGCATCAAGAAAACCTTGGTCAAATTTCCTTGTAATATCAGAAATATTTAGAAGTAATCTGTTTCGTCCATTTCCAGTATCCAATTAAACTAGCAAGGGATCTAACATTTGTATATAGTAAAGTAAAATAAAAAAATATGTCGCTATCGGTTCGAATCACTGCAGTCTTATAATTTTTTTTCCCCCGTACATGAAGAACAATATTACTCTAGTATCTGTTTCTTCTTCCGTAGAATGAAGGGATTCAATCCCTTTATCCTCAATTGATTTTCCATCTAATGTCAAAAGGAAAACCTTTCCTTCAACACGGGGGTGAAAGTGGATGTGAAAAGATAGGGAGACGGTAGGTAGTAGCATGATGTCACACCATCCCCATGCATATCTTTGTCCATTGTAATTTTTTTAGAAACTAGGAGAGGACAACTAACATATTTTTTTGGAGGTGGTAGAACGGCGTTCCCCTCGTTCCCCGCACTTTTACCACTGGTTCAACAACAAGCATAACTTTTCTACCAGTAAGTCGTGTTGCTGCTAAGTCACTCTTCCACACACGATGCATTAGGTCAACCAATTGTTTCTTATTTTCGTAGCTTTGCAGAAAAATGTGAAAATCTTGGGATTTCTCGTTTTAGGTCCCTTAAATAAGTTTTTCACTGCATCTATGGCGCAGACGTTTTGAGATTTTACAGAACTCTCCACGTATCAGTTGACAATATATCATGTCCTTTTCTGCTGTTTGAGTCTAGCACTTTGAGACGAAATTCCTCAAATCCTTCTTTGCATAAAACTGGGAATTGCCATCTTCTATGAAAATGGTTTCCTTTGTAACAGGAGGATATGCAGCATCTAAGACATCTCTAGTAAGGTATTGCAGTATTTTGCTCTTGTTTGTTTTCGCCATGAACCCATCAGGAGTGCCCAGACTGTGAGGAACATGTGTCATACAATGTGTCATGAGCTCATCAATGCTCACAAGTTGTTCTTCAAGTTGAGATTTAACAAGTATTTTGAAAAGAACATCACCTTGTTCTTCATATTTTATAAGTAGCCCTCGACTGCTTTCAACTTGATCACTTTATGGAGGCGTGGTTGCTCAGTGGTAGAGTGTTCACCTCCGGTACTTGGGGTCCCTGGTTCGATCCCAGCTCGCGCCGTGTGAACTTTGTGGTGGGCAAACACCGTACTCGTGGGTTTTCTCAGGGTTCTCCCGTTTTCTCCCACTTTCTTCATTCCACCATTTCATTCATTCCTCATCATCACTGTCTCCTTTAGCCTAACCGGCATAACCGTGGGACGTAAAACAAAGCTTTTTTGATCACTTTATTTTTGTGGGACATGGATTTTGGATTAAGTCGTGGTAGTCTGTCAACGAAGTTTTTCTTGAGTTTAACCTCACCTTCTTCAACCTGAAGCCTCTCCTGTACAAATCACCTTTCTCTCGTTTCTCTGCTTCTTGAGCAGCCAGAACATCGCATGAAATATCTGAAGGGAAAGGAGCAGCAGATGAAATTATGTACAACTTATCTTTATCAGTTCTCTAAACGGATTAACAAAACCCTGTAGTGCTTCCATTACACGCTAAGCTGCAACTTCGCTTCCACAAATTTCTGATGACGAAAGTTCACGGTGTTTAACATTTTTCAGACTGTCTTCACCGAGAACCGGTCATTTCCAGTGTCATTTCATAATACTTGTTTTTTCAGAAGTTGTACGGACCCAACGTTGGTAAGCACTATAGTTAACCATGCTATCACTGAGTCCAACTCCACAGAACCAATACGAGATTTAGCAAATCTCATGAATATTTCCTCCATAGTCTTATCAACAGAACACCTGTTACCTGGAATGAATGAGCGAGCTACGGAAATTGCCTCTTTATCTAACAACTGAGTAGCAGCTGGGTGAGTAGTTTCGATATTTGCAAGGAATAATCAAACCATGTAAGGTAACGGGTATAATTGTGGCTACCAAAACTGAAGAGTAGATCGGACATATGTTCTATACATTTATGAAAAAGACCAAAATTGTTTGCCTTAACTGCATACAACATGAACACAAGTTGAGCATGGTTCATAAAGCTTAACCAGAACTTAGCTCTCGCCTTTTCTCACCTTCTCTTGGAAGAGAATGTAATCTTTCATATGATATTGGATAATAGGATTTTGGAGAGCTGTGTCAAGATTGTCGGCATTGCAAGTTTTTACTAGAGTTTCAAGTAAACGACTGTTTAAAAATCCCATCAGTTTGGTCGTTATTTGTGACAGATATACGTCAAAAAGTAGACGTTCCAGTGCTTCACTGACTATCGTCAAGCACCATATAGATTTGTTGCAGCTTTTCTCATTAAGGAAGCTATTTAGGCAGCCGGCAGAGACTAGGTTGGTATCTAATATTATTTCGGAGTAACCTGACCCTTCCATCTTGCAGCCAATCATATTTAAGTTGTTCATTATCATACGAAAGGCTCCAATAAACACTATAAGATTTTTATATTCTTCTGGATTGCTCTATACAAGTATATAGAATTGGAAGTGCTTTCATATATAACCCTAGATTAAATGTTGTAATACTGTATACCTGACCCACCTCTGCTGTAGCTTCTTCACATCCTTTAAGGAGTTCTTTCACAACATTGTATTCCTTGATAGTCTCTGCGATTGACGGATAATTGTCAATAGCTTTTAGGCGAGTTGGTGACTGTTCGGTTGCTGATATGAATCCTTCAAAACTAGATAATGTTTGTTTCTTTGTGCTGCCAGTCCATATTATTGAAGTGTCTATATTATGTAAATAACCTTATTACTATTTTAACTTTGCTCTTCCAACTGTGACTCAAGTACTAAGAAAGAAGTTATCTTAAGAAGGAAACCATTCTTTTAGAAATTTTAATACGACCTATATTTGAATCATGTATATATTGTCTTACAATTAAGAAAAACTTTTTTATAAGATTATTTTTTCTGTTGGTTCAAAAAATGTGAATGTGAATGAAAGAAACAATTCTTTGGAAATTTAGTATGTTTCAGTCATGTATATATTATCTTAATATGAAGATAAAGTTTTTTAAATAAAAAATATGTCATAACAAGAACCTGGGCTTTACTCTATGAACTCTATGACCTACGTACTTTTCCATGTACTGTAAACAAATAAAAAAAGTGACTTCGAAACATTAATCAAAGCAACCTTCAATTTTCACTCACATCTTCAAATATTCAAGGTACCGTATCGTCGTCATGTATTAACCACAACCAATTTCACGTGTGACCTCAAGGCCATACTAACTTTCAATTACGTCTTCAAATATTCGACTTGAGTATACGAATTCTCACCCTATGTCTTCAATAAACATGACATAACCTGATCCGATGCTTACTGTGAAAGCGACTTTAAATGAAATGCTATGTCCCCTTAGCAACTAAGATCAAAATCGATGAATCTGAGCATCATCATCATCAGTTCTTCAATAATAACTTTCACGTGGAACCCATTTTCTATTGGAAGCTTTGATCAATGAATATCTCAGCCTCACCTCATAGTCAACCTTGGGGGAAGTCCAAAATAACGAACTATTCACTCAAGACCTGGGAAATGACTATTGCACATAACAACGACTAGTAAGTAATGTTTCATCTTGTTTATACATATCCAGACAGGCGTCTAAGGGGGTATGGACAGGTCCTAACACAGCCAATTCTTCAACATTTATTTTTATCTCAAATAACATCTTTCACATTCACACCCAGATCCAGTTCCCATGGGAACTTCTGGTTTTAGACAATTACAGGCATCTAAGAGCATGGATGAGTTCTATCACCTAGTAACAGTGGCGGCGATTGGACGTTAAAAGTGGGGGGGCAAGACATAATCTGAATATTTGTATATCAATGTTAATATACAAATTTCCCTGGTTGAAACTACCTACATTAATAGGCCATTTCAGAAAAGTGGGGGGGCAACTGCCCCCCTTTGCCCCCCCTAATCGCCGCCCATGCCTAGTAACATACTGGTTTAGCCCGGTTTAGGCCGGGCCTAAGGGTCAAAGGTCACATTTGCACGAAGTAAATTTCTCCTACTACCATACTGTATTAAGGACCTTTTCCAAGTTATTTCTCCTACTACCATACTGTATTAAGGACCTTTTCCAAGTTATTCCATTTCCAAATTTAACTTTTCTTTCTTCTGTTGTGGCAACACTGTATAACTGACCCTTTTAAACTTGAAGTCATCTTAAAGAGTTCTTGCCAGTATTTAATTTAATGGGCACAAATAGTTACTACTTCATTTCTCGTGTGTGTACAAGGCGTTTTAATTTGACACATATTTCTCAAAAAGTATGCAACACGGATCTGCGAGTGTCATCTCTTTTGTCTTTGTTTTCCTTGCTGATTCGAACTGTGAAATCAAATTTAGGTCATACCACTTTAAAAAACATAACTTTATATTGGGTTGGCAACACTGTTCATCTACTGATGTTACTCGATGTATGAATAGGTGTCCCCCTTCCTGTATTTACTTCGTGCAAAGTTTCGCTTCTCTCCTTCGTTTGGTTTCTCCGTTATGAAGGTTGGACATTATAAATCGTGCACTCACTATATATATCGGGTGTTTTAAAAATGGCACCCACGGATCACAGAGCAATATTCTAGAGTCCAAAATAAAGCGAAAATGTTATATGGTGTTTAGCCCTCCTGAGCCTCCTTCAGCCGTTAAGAGGAATCAAAATTTCACAATGTGGCAAAGTCTCAGATTAACTTAAAACCATTACCATCACTACAAATACATCAAGCAGTTAAATCGATTGCTACACTAATAAGTGATGCTAGTATCAATCTAATTCGACTTTAGCTGCCTTCTGGAAAGAATAGATGCAACAATTTAATAGATTAGTAAATCTACTCTATGGTTCTTTATTTGCGAAGTTGCCACATGGTGCAATTTGTCTCCAGACGGTCACGAAAGGTATACAAATATATATATATATATATAACTTTATTATCACTTGTAGAATAGTGCTCTGTGGTTCGTGGGCGCCATTTTTAGAACACCCGATATATATATATAATATAGGGTGACCCAATAGTAGGTATACACCCCTGCATTGGTCAAGCATAACATTCTAGTTTATGGGTTTATTTGTTTAAGTTCTTCCGAGCTTAAGATGTAGGTAGAAACACATTAAGAATAAATAATAAAGAAACATGGACAACAATAAGAAATGGTATAAAATGTAATTGCAATGAGCTAATCAGTACAGACGGTATTGTATATACGCTTTTAGTGAAACTATAACCTCACGTATATTTATGCCGGAAGCTAAAGAAGTCGTCTAACGTTGGGCTCGCAAATGAAAAATACTTTAATTAAGCAAAATCCACATTAAAATCTTTGAATATTTTTAGTTTCATAATTTTTGTTTTGAATTTATTTTACTCTTGAGTACATGCCAGGTGTGGTGCAAACGGTTGCCTAATTACGATGTAACTGATCATGTTTATATATTTGATGTCTCCTATTTCATGGTTTTGTATTTTAGTAAGATGCATAGGTGCAATATTGTGTAAACCTTCTGCTACCTGATAATATTTTTGTATTTATTTTATTGACAATTGTAATGCTTAGATGAGTATTTATCGCGTTTTGTAAGCTAATGAAACAGAGAAAGAAACAAAATGATATTGAAAGAAACTGTTCCCAACATTTCCTTAGTCTGGAACAGGGCCGGCGCAAAGGGGGGTCGGGCCGTGCCACCGCCCAGGGCGGCATAATTTGAAAAAGAAAATACTATCAAAATATAATGCTTCGTAATAGGTCCACATGGAAAAATAAAATTGTGTTCATCTGAGAATGTAATTGAACTTGCTTCACTCACATTCAGGAAAATACTCAATCAGGAAATTCATAGCATTCATTTTCAGTTATCAAACTCTTTTCACAGGTATATCGTTCAATATTTCCCTTGCAGCGTGGTGGATAAAATTATCAAGGTGTTTTATATATATATATATATATATATATATATATATATATATATATATATATATATATATATATATATATATATATATTCAGCAATGTTCTAACGGTCCACTCCAAGTATACAAAAGGTACACTCCCACTAGAGATAGGCCGTTCTAGCCTACAACATCTAGAGACATTTAGGTTAAATGAGGAAGCACAACATTGGAAGAACGTAATAGAACGGCTAGTTGAAATAATACAGTTTTTAGGTGAACAATGTCTACCATTACACAGAATATCAGATAAACTTTACACAAGTAATAATTGGTAATTTTCTGAAACTGGTAGAACTGCAAAATTTTAGTGTCATGGCCGAACACATTAAAAGAACCATGGGAGGACAAAGTAAATACCACCATTATTTAGAAAAATGAAATTATTCAAGTTTTTAGTAAAGAAATAAAAGGTAAAACATTGTCTTTGTCGAGAGCTGCAAAATATTATAGTCTACTATTATAGTATATTATAGTAGACTGTACGCCAAATATTTTTGGTACAGAACAAATCGCAATAATCGTTCGTTTTGTACAAATTACATACAGTAACGGAGAACGCCTTGTAAAAATTTGCGAACACATTCTTGGTTTCGTACCGGTAACAGACCACTGGTCTAGGACTGACATAAGTAATAATTAAACAGCCAAAGGAAATGAACATGCCTATCGAAGACATGAGGAGCCAAGGATATGACAATAGTTCCAATGTGAAAGGCTAACATTCAGGTATTCAGAAGAGAATTTTAGAAATAAATTCCCGATCCCTCTATGTTCCTTGCAGTAATCATTCACTAAACTTTGTCGTTAACGATGCAGGCACAACATCTCAGTACGCCGTTTCATTTTTTGTATAGTTAAAAAACTTGACCTTTTTCTGCGTCAGTTCAACGTTGGGCCATGCTAAGTGAACTTACTAGCAGTTTCACTTTAAAACCATTAAGCACCACAAGGTAGGAGAGCCGAATTGATGCTCTGACTCCATTTAGATATCAAATAGGGGAGGTTTATGATACCTTACTTCAAATAAATAACGACAATAGAACAGATAGAATGGTCGCCCACGATGCTCTGTGAATAGCAAACCAGTTGCGTAACTAAGCTTGCTGCTCTCCGTTGCTCACTCGATATCTGGTACGTATGACTTTTTACTCCACTTAAATATAGTAAGCAAAAGTCTCCAAAGCATTGATTTTCATGTGTTGGATGCAATCGGGTTTCTTGAAAATATGTATTTGAATATTTTAAGAGGAGAAGAAATGATGCAAAGTTTCAATCTTACTTAATTGATGCGATGGAGTTGGCAGACATCAGCATTAGATATGGATGATTCACGGATAGGTAATACAGTGGAAGCTCGAAGTCGAAAGAAGAAGAGACAGTTTCAGTGTGAGGCAGAGGAAACTATTGAAGATCCACGAACAGGATACAAGATCGATTTTTATTACAAAATTCTAGATGTGATTGTGTTAGCTTGGTTTGAACAAGAGAAATGTTTGAACAACATCACGTCAAAATACAACAACATTAAGTATTTTGATTTTCTTTACGATATAAGTAATCTTGAAGATATGCCGCATAAACCTTTGTCTGAAAAGTGTACTAAATTTGCCAACATTTTAACACACGAAGAATCGAAAGATATTAATCTCAGTGACTTGAAAGAACTAATCCACTATAGCCTAATTGAGCCCAAAAGTTCATCAAAAGAGACTTTAAAATTAATTAAGGAACATGACTTTGCTCCAAATGTCAGTGTTGCACTTAGGATTTTGTTAAACTTACCGGTAATAGTAACAAGTGGAGAAAGAAGTTTTTCGAAACTTAATTTTATTAAAAATTATCTACTTTCTACCATGCCTGAAACACGCTTGAGTGGTCTAGCGATGACATGAATAGTACACGAATTAACTGAAACATTAGACTACGCGAAAATGATAAATTTGCTCATATCAAGGCAAGAAAAGTTTCTTTCAATTAAGGTATATTAATTTTATGTATCTTGTGTTTTAGTACATTATAAGGCTTATGCTAATCACTTAGTTTTGCCGTAATATCTGATTCACTACATTATCTTCATGCTCCATACTCTTTGGAAACACCTTTAGATATAAAATAAGCTTAAAAATTAAAATTGTTAGTCGTGACTAAAGCATTTTTTTCTTTTTATTTTCTGTATCGGCTGCTGTATATCTCAAATACATAGCGAAATCGAGCATACTGAACATTGTGCCATGTAAGGAGTCATTTAAATATTATGTAAGCATTCCAGAGAAGTAGTTCAATTTTTTGTTCATATTCCATTTCATTTTTTTTTCTTTCTTTTAATGGGGCATCTTACTTTTAAGTGACACTTGAACGTCTTCTGCCAAAATAAGCTTTGCGGATTAAAGGGGCGGCATATAAAAGACCGCCCAGGGCGGCAAAACTGCTAGCGCCGGCCCTGGTCTGGAGAGTAATAGCTAAACAGTTAGTTCCCCACCTTTTTTTTTTTTTTTTAGCTCCGTTCATCTAGGAACTTGTCCGTCTTTCACTGTTTGAACTTCTCTCCTGATTTTGACCTTTTCCTGATTTTGGTGTTTCATTTTCCTGATTGCGATCTATACTTTGCCTGATTGTGACCCTTAATTTGAACAATTTCGTTTTCAATTCAAAAGTCCTCTTTGTGTGGTACATAAAAGATTTTTTTTTACATTCGTAGCCTACTTGATTTATGATGGAGGCACATTTATAACCGTTAGTGATTTTGAAGCAGAGGAAACAGTTTCCAACCCTTATCAGACATGTGCGTGTAGTGTGCGGACGTGTGTGCTAGTGATAACTTACTTTATTTGTTTATTAGCGAAGGACTTTTAAGTTATCACAAAAATGGCACAGTATAATTTCAAGAAAATAGCAGTGGTTCCAACTGCTAAGGTGAGTATCAATGTTAATTTCTGTGAAATATGGCATTACGGCTTGGATACAATCGTAATGAAATAGTACCCAAAAAGTATTCGATCGGGGTACTAGTGCAGGTTAAGATGTATTGACCAAAAAAGGAGGAGTCGTTAACACTTTAAAAATGATTGTGGGTTATCTTTATGAGCTGCAGCTGGCATTCTTAAGGAGGTAGAAATTAAACTTGATTAATTTTAACAAAATTGGTCAGAACTTTACTGATCCTAAGCTAACCTACCCAACTTTACTACTTTAAAGTGGACCTACATATTGACGCATAGCTGGAGTGTATATTCTATAGTTTACCCACGGTATTTTTTTCCGGTTGAAAGACATTATTGAAAGTCACTGGAATTATTTCACAAATCACAATCCCTTAGCGAACGCGAGCAGCTTGTCATTAACTGATTTAAGTGCGATTTGTGTGTCACCCCAAACATGCCTATAAGTTGTCGATTTTATGCATCACAATATATAGCAATTATTACTTTGTGCACTGGTATTATAACTATGCAAGTGGAATGCAGTAGATGATATATATGCGCTGATAAACATTTTCTCTGAAGGTGTTAAAGGATTAAAAGAAAGCAAAAACGGTGATATTAGTTTACGGTAACAAATTTGTGAAATTTACAACAGTAATAACTAATATTGGCATTTATTCCGAAGTTGGGCGTCCGCTTTCGCCACGTTTTTTCGCTGTTATCTCCTTTCCCCATTTTCTGCAATTTATTAGGTTCATTATTCCGTGCTCTTCACAAACTTTTAAAAGATTTTGCTTGTTATCAACGTATTGCTTCACAAATGTTAAAACTGTTAGTTCATTGCCCTTGTACATTCACCATGTTATTTAGGTAATGGTATTCATGAGAACCCCCTGATCTGCGTTTCGTCTGTGTTCTATTACCACTTCTATATGAAATACCGTAAGTTTTCTACGTAGTGCGATAGTAAGAAGTATCCATGTGCACAAGACATGCGATAAGCGTTAAATCCTCTCCCCACACACACACATAGTCATAGATAAAGTACAAGGGCACTACACATGCAAATATAAAGTACAGGTACTTTCTTTTTTATTTTCGTATCAGTCGATAAGTAAATAAAAGTCGCTTTGTTACCCCCTTTGTAACTTCGTACATACTCAATGAATAATCCCTAAAAGTATGAGCGTCCTGCTCCTTCGGGAACTGATGCAGCTTCATGTATACTATATCCATTATTTAAAAAGAGGAATATGTAAGTAGTCAAAAGGGCAGATCAACTTTAGCACACAACGTTGAGCGGCAACGAGAAGTTACGTCCGTAGGGAGCAGGCTCGTCAACGATAGTAAGCATGCGCTTAAACATGGCTGTCCATAAAAACACTAGGTTAGGTACTTTATCAACAACTTTGTGACCCCGAAAACAAATAAAGGGAAAAAAGAAGGAATGTCACAAAACTTCATTTTCTAGAAAATTGCGTTTTAATATTGAAAACCGACTAAAAAGAATAGGGTTAGTTAAATCTTGCCCCTGTTTACATGGACATTTCTACATCTACACATGCATGGATATACAGTCAAATAGTAGGGTCATTCCATGTGATATCAACAAAGCCCACAACCCGACCATCCTAGATTTTTACCAAATTTTAGTATTTCGTAGGGATTGTCGAGATATGAAATTGTGCAAAGTTGTAGCTTCCTGTGTAACGACGTTTCTGAATTATGGGGGCTCAAAAATACGAAAAAAATCGTCCACTTTGGTACATACACGAAACGTTCGGACAACACTGCCCTTGATCTAATTGGCGTAGAGAGCTGTTTCTTGTTTTGTTCGAAAGAGCATAAAAGAAGCTTTCCAACGATATTTCGCATGCCTAATTTGGGAAGAATATCTATTTAAGGTCACCCAGTGTGACCTTTTGACCTTGAACTTTTGAGAATGCATGTCTTCGATTTTTCTAAAACTTTCATATAATTTACACACAAGCTTACTCTATAACGTAACGGAAATACAAGTTGGGGCAGTAATGAGAACTTTCAATATATTTAAGTAACAGTTTGTTTATGCCAGACAGAGTTTTAATGTATAAAGCAGTTTTTAACACTGCATTTAATGTAATATTAATAAGAAAGCGACAGCTATCGTGTCCAAGCTGGAAGAGATTTTTTTTTTTTAAATAACGTACCACGAAAGCCACAGGAGTGACGCTTCCGCTGCGTATTCTTTATTAGTGACATATTTTAAGGGCATATGTTTTATATTTTGCCTTGCCCAATCATATAATTGTTTTGGTATTCTTATCTGGTCACTATAAGGTCTTTTCAAACTTGCTCTTGCAGCAAGTCTCTTTCAAGTTTTCCGAGTCTTATCACACGGACTTTTTCCATGTGCGGTAGAAGAAAGAAAGAAAGGAGAAAAAAAAAGTACGGAAAATTGCTTTAATGTATCTAATATTGATGAAGTTCTTGTAATGAGCTGCTGCTCCATCGGAGAAATAGAATAATTTTGTTAAATCTTCAGAACCAAATGTATCTCTCAGAAAGGTAATTAGTATTTTCTGCAATAGGTGCACTAGAATGGTATCATGGTTGAGACAGCAATATCCGACGATCGCATTGTCAGTTATAACTGTAGACTTCTGGGATTTCTGGAGTATAAGCAAAATAGTTGCTTGACCGTTATTCCAGTGGAAACCTTGTGACGCTTCTGGGAAAACGAACGAATAATTTTCTGTAAAATCGGAAAGAACAATGCACTTTTTATCAAGAGGTGTTTCTTTTAGATCCTTAAGATATGAAGATTGTTGATGAGTAATTATTTTGCTTTACGAGCCATGTAGTTAGTGCAGTGAATTTCTTGCTGATGTTTTCGGACAGGTCAACTTTTTGGAAATACAGTTAGCAATTTTACTTGCACACTTCTATCCGCTGTTCGAATTTTTTCTTTCAACTGCATTATAATTTCATTTTCTGCTGCATTTTGCTTCCCATACTCTGTAGAGATGTCTAATAATTTTGTGATCTTTTGGGCTGCGGTTCAGAGATTCTAACGCACTTTCTTTGACGCACTGCTCAATATCACTATTTCCAGCATCGGTGCTGCTAATCATCACACTCTTTGTTATTACAGGAGTCGCACTAGCATCACAAGGTGTTGCTAGATTCTTACGACAGGAATCACATATATAAATCCATCTTTTAGCGATGAACACTTTGAAATCATCCACGGCAACATATTTCTCAAATTTCTTTTGACATTCCCATGACCTTCTATATTAAATGCATTGCAGCAAACTGTCTTCTTGAATCTTGACGATGACATTATTCTGATATAATAATTCTTTAAATAAGACTACCATTGGAACACTGACTTAACAGACACCTCAATCGTACATTTGAACGTGTGGACTCAGTCCCCTATCAACCATCCCTCTAACTAACGTATCCACACCTCTCAATCTCCCAAACCTTTCTGTAGCAAATGACTGAGCAATCTATCATGCTGTTGTACAATGCTACAGTGTTGCAAACTGCTTTACACATTAAAACTCTGTATGGTACAAACAAATTGTTACTAAAAAAGAACAATTTTATTGAAAGTTCCCATTACTGTCCCAACTTCCATTCCCGTTATGTTATAGAGTAAGCTTGTGTGTAAATTATATGCAAGTTTTAGAAAAATCGAAGACATGCATCCTCAAAAGTTCAAGGTCAAAAGGTCACACTGGGTGACCTTAAATAGATATTCTTCCCAAATTAGGCATGCGATATATCGTTGGAAAGCTTATTTTATGCTCTTTCAAACAAAACAAGAATCAGCTTTCTACGCCAATTAGATTAAGAGCAGGGTTGTCCGAACGTTTCGTGTATGTACCAAAATGGGCGATTTTTTCGTATTTTTGAGTCCCCATAATTCAGAAACGTCGCCACACAGGAAGCTACAACTTTGCACAATTCCATATCTCGACCATCCCTACGAAATATTAAAATTTGGTAAAAATGTAAGATGGTCGGGTTAGAAATCCCTGTTTAATTTGTTGCAGGGTTGGCTGGTTTAAACCAAAAAACAAAAAAATGTTCGTAAAAGAGTAAGTGTTTGTAAAATCTTGATGAACACACATTTGTGGGTTACCACGTTTCACTCCCGTATATTATTCGTATTATATTCAGACCTAAATTCCCCATTCATTACTCAAAAAGATTATACTACAAAAGCAACTTTTTTTACAAGTTTATAAATGTTTATTTTGTGATTTTTTTGTAGTTGTTATTATTGTTATGTAATTGCAATCGAAGAAAAATTCTAAATATTGTTTCGTTTCAATGTTTACTATGGATAAAATACATCGAAAATGCCGCACTTTTTGTGTGTGTGTGGGGGGGGGGTCATACAGACCCCACGAGAGGCATTTAGTGAAATAGTATCTTTGGTAAAATGAGTTTGAGCCAAAGTGGACTCAAATAATTCGTATCTTTATTCACTTTTCTTATTGATATGCAGATTAAGTCGGTGTATTTCTTTAATTTGGACCAATAAAAGTCGTTGTTAACTAACTTGAACTAAATTAGTTCTTCTGCACTCTGTCGTACTTTGAAATTGTTCATATGTAATTCTGTATAATGGTTTCACTTGTGCAACTGTTTATCTTTTTGTCCTTCTGAAATGACTCTTGACAGTTATATTAAGAAGCATGTAAAGATCAGTACAACGTTTTTTTAATCATCAGGATTCCTTCGTGAGTGAGTGTGAATCGGCAGACGTATCGCATTTGTGGCCAATTAGTCCTGGTCCCGAGTTCAAATGGAGGACAATTTCTCTCGGATGTAACTCGAGAAGCGGTTTTTATTCCGCTTTAAGCTTATGCGACCCCTTCCAGCATAACCCGGTTGTTGCATAATAACAAAAGGCGAAACAAACTTATTTCTGTCCATATATGATATGAATATATAGAGCAAATCATTTAAACCATAAAAACCTGGTTTAAACCAAAAAAAAACCTGGTTTAAACAAAAAAAAAAACGTTTTTTTTTGTTTTTTTAAATAAAAACAATGGTTTTTGCCAACCCTGATTTGTTGATTTCACATGAAATGACCCAGTACCAAGAGTCACCAATAGATAGGACTAGGGATGGCCAGACGGATCCGGATCTCGGATATCCGGATCTCGGATATCCGGATCTCGGATCCGGATCCGAAATTTCGGATCTTGGATCCGGATCCGGAATTTCGGATCTTGGATCCGGATCCGGATCCGAAGTTTCGGATCTTGGATCCGGATCCGGATCCGAAGTTTCGGATCTTGGATCCGGATCCGGAATTTTAAATCTTGGATCCGGATCCGAAGTTTAGATTCGGACTCCTGATTTGAATATTTTACGCCTTAGATTGAGACCCAGAACTAAAATATCCATATGTATAAAATTGACTAGGTGAATTTTATCTAACTCAGTGGGAAGACAATTCAATTTAAATGACAAAAGATTTCATGAAAATCTCATTTTCACATTTTTCGGGGTTAGACCACTGTTGCGCACTCCCCATCATTTAGTCTTTAGTATATCTTTAAACGTACTACAAGTATGCCACTTTCATCTCAAGTCAGTAGTTGTATAGATCTGCCGTTTGTTCTATATCAATCGAGTTAGGATTAAAACTCGATTGTTTGTGAGACCTATGATAATATTTTCAGAATGAGTTATAATGTTGAAAAACTGCATAGTAATGCTGCATATTTTCTTTGTACCACATTGGAATTTAATGTAGTCTTTCTTATACAGTCGGCTCTTATGATTAATTCAATGATCTGAACTCCTGCAGCGGTACGCTAAAATCATGGATGTCTTTGAATTTTCATCATCATTTCTATTTTATTTTTTTTATTACGAGCAAAATAAATATCATAAGCGGTATTTTACATAGTACATATAGACGCAGATCAGTCAGTTGATTGCTTAAAGTTTATAGCAAAGCAATTATATTTCTAAGACACTGGCGGCTTTAAGACAAAATCCATGGCCTTCCCATAAAATCTTAAATCTCTCTATATAAAAAGGGCAAAGTCCTGAGTGAGTGAGTGACAGATCACCGTACAGGCCAAATCGCTTAAGCTACAAACGTGAAATTTGGATAGTTTATAGGCTTTGTGACGTAGGATACCACTAAGGAAGGACTTTGGGAAATTCGACGAGGAAGGGGGGAAATGGGGTGGAAAATAATGATGATTCTTGACGTTACATACTTCAAATTTGGTATTTGGGTTTCTCATTGAAAATAATTTGATACTTGTTAAAGTGCTTTTTGATATTTAAATTAGAAGGGGCAGGGAAGATGTATAAAGTAAAAGAACGGGTGGTAATTGCAATTATTGCAATTAGTATAATAATATGCCTATATCTTGGAAACTTAAAGGGTTAGAAACATGGAATTTGGTATTTGGACTTCTCACTTAAAATAATTAGATACGTATTTCAACGTTTTTTTTATATGTGGCCCAGAAGGGAAGAAAAAGGGCGAGAAGAAAATTAAGTGGAGATTACAATTATTGTATTAATATGTTCAATCCTTTAAGGTTAGAGACTTGAAATTTGGTATTTGCATTTCTCATTGAAAATAATTTGACATGTGTTTGTGTTTTTTGACGTTTTAGTAAAAAGGAAAAGAGAAGAGATGGAAAGGAAAGAGGGTGGGGATTGTAATTATTATAATAACATGTCGATATCTGGGAACCTCTGAAGGTTAGGAGCATAGAATTTGGTATTTGGACTTTACATTTGAAATAATTAGGTATGTACTTAAGCGTTTTTTGATGTATGTCTTAGAGGGGAAGAAAAGGGGCGGGAAGAAAAGACTTTTATATCTCGGAATCCTGGAATGTTAGAGAAATGAAACTTGTTATTTGAACAAAAATTCGTTATGAAATGAAATCTTTGAGTTTTACGTCCCACGCTTATGCCGGTTAGGCTAAAGGAGACGGTGATTATGAGAAATAAATGAAATGAAGAAAATGGGAGGAAACGGGAAAACCCTAAGAAAACCCACGAGCACGGTGTTTGTCCACCACAAAGTCCACACGGCGCGAACTGGGATCGAACCAGGGACCCCAAGCACCGGAGGTGAACGCTCTACCACTGAGCCACCACGCCCCCTTAAAAATTCGTTATGTTTGCAGGCGTATGATTGCGAGGCCGTAGACCGAGCAAATGTGTGGGCTGGGGGGGAAAGCCCCCATGTACTCGCACTGAAATTTGGTATGTCTCGGGATACCGGAATATTATTACATACAATTTGATATTTGAACTGAGATTCGGTACGGTTGTAGGTTTACGAGGTACGAGGTCATAGGCCGATCAAATGAGATATCAGAGGGTCTAAGGCATTTCCTTTTAAATTGATTATGATTAGAGGCTTTAGTGGTGCAAGGCCCTAGTAACGGGGGTCTAGTGGCGAAGCCCCCAACTAGCCGAGGTCTATTAAGTACATAAATGTATTTGCGTAATGACTGGAAATTGCATGTATGCCTATGGACAAAATTGCATAAGTAGCCACGAGAAATTACAATCCTTTAAGAAAAAAAATTTAAAAAGCTACCAAAATGTACTCTTGAATGAGTTGTATATTATGTTTGCGCAGGGCCGAATCCAGAACGGACTCCTGGAGGGGGCGGATGGATTCGTAGGGGGCGGTTGGGGATGCTAGCAGTGAAAAATTACTTAGATGATCTGAAATTGCCACAAATTACTACTAAAGTACACTGTTAATGGTGGCGCTGGGTAGAGGCGAACGACTTTTCGCCCTCCCCCTGCATCCGCCTATGTGTTTACATGAATGATATAGCTCCTTATACAACCTATGCAGAGTTAATAGTAGTGGATTACTAATTACAAAGATACGTGTTACTGCTCGAGGCTCCATATGGTATTTTGTATACACATACAGTACATTAATACATTGATTTTGATACATTAATTGCCATTTAGAACTTCATCTCTACTACAATTCTTAATTCTAACTAGAGTGGTACGGTCACAGAGAAACGTATTTTTAAAGAAAGAAAAAAATCTCATCAAGAGCAAGAAAAGGAAGTTGCTCCTTAATTTGATTTGATCTATATTTTATCGGCTGTTCTATTAGCAATGGCCTAGCCCATCACGACTAGGAAATGGTCTCATTCAGTGACCACAATAACTCAGAAAGAATTAGAAAAGTAAGCAGCCTGAGTCTAATGAAGAAGCTTAAGCTTGGGCTTGAGACTAAGGTTTCATCCCAGCATTTGACTAGTGTTACAGAAAACAAAGGACAAATTTCCATCAGGACGACCGCTTTAAAAAAGATTTACTACCTTTTCGGTCAAGTATTTCCACTAGAATCGAATCTGACAATGAGATTGCTCTCACCTAAGTAGACAGTTTTGCTCAATCAAATTTGGAGTAATTGTGACATATTAAGGCACGAAAACCAAATATCAACAGAATGAAGAGAACGAAAGGCTGTCACACGATCAGATACCAAAAGTGTCTTAAAATCTTATTTTAAGCATAGGAATGAAAATCAGTTTGTCAATAATTTCGAAAATTTTGCTGATTCGGAACACCCGAATTTTCTGACACGGTTCCGGTTTTTCAGGTCTGGATCCAAGATCCGAAATTTCGGATCCGGATCCAAGATCCGGTTTTTCGGATCCGGATCCAAGATCCGAAATTTCGAATCCGGATCCAAGTTCCGTGTTTTCGGATCCGGATCCAAGATCCGTTTTATCGGATCCGGATCCAAAAATATCCGGATCTGGCCATCCCTAGATAGGACAAAGCACCCGATAAAGCACATAAATGGACGTTCCTTGTTTTTTCCCCCTCTTATCCTTCAAATACGTTTCACTGTCACTTTGCCAATGACGTTTAACACAATCAGCATTACCTTCACATTTGAAAATGTAACTGTTCCTCTACTTTTTATTTTCAATTCCTTCCTACATTTGCCACACTTTCTGCTCAAATTCAATAATTCGTGCCGCTCCACATAACGTAATAACTTTTTTTTTTTCCACCAACATATAATACTCATAATAGAAATGTCACGTCCATCACATGTAACCAGGGGTGCCCATCTCCCCCAGGATCCAATGCGCAAATCCTCCCAAAATTATGCAGCCCTCAACAAAGCTACCTGCATATTATGCAATACCGTATCCAGAATTCACTGCTGTAAAATTTTCTTTAGCGAGACTTACTTGCTTGGAGGAATTGAATATCTGCAGGGATACGAAGATCATTCCCTGAAAACAAATAAAATGTAATGACCAAAATACATTTTATAGATAGGGATTCGGAGGTCATTTTATTCGTTGAAATTATGAATTATGAACTTTCATGAATTCTCCTTTTATTTTTTTTAAAAAAAACATTGAACTCCATTGGAAAAGTTTTAAATTTCAAAAGTAAATGCACTTTTAAGCCTTTACAGCTTGCAAACCTATAAAACTTCATATCTTTTAATTTATAAACAACATTTTCAGCTCTAACCCTTTGGAGCTGTAATTCATAAGTAGCGCTGGAAACTCTTTGTTCCTAGTAGTAATATCATTTTTCAGGCAATACAATATAGATACGTAGATAGATATGTAAAGTAGCAGGCCCAGAATGTGTTTTTTTGTGGAGACCTTTCCTCTATTCGTCATCTTCTTGTTGATTGCCCCGCTCTAGCCTAGCAGTGACAAGGTTCCAAGCTTCCTGACGACCTGCACTTGCTTTTTGGTGACTACACTCGACAAACTATAAGAGGTGATTTCTCACATCAAAATAAGAGAAATAGTTCATGTGGATCTATGGCTCTAGTTTCAGATCTAGAGCTGTCCAAAATCGCGAAAAAGCCAAATTTCAACAGGTCCTCTTTCGAATTCCAGATACTTTAGATAGTGGTTCTTATCAGCGTAAAAGAAGTCACGCATATACAATCCAAAAGTGCATATTTCATCAATTGTCAATAGGTGTAGAGAGTATTGCTTACAGGGTCTAATTCTCATATATGTTTTCAATAGAGTTTGATATACCCTGATTTCAAGAAGGGTCCAAAGTAGGCAGAAGTGTTAGAAACCGGCAGCTCCATGTGTCTTTGCGTTTGGAATAACGTGTGATGATATATATTTCGTCACGGTATATTTCACGTTTTCTTCACTTATAAGTGTGAAAGAAAACATCTCAGCATGCGTTTTCTCGAGTAAGAGAGACCGTGCTGCTGACGACCCTTAACACTTCCGACATCGCGCTAAAGAATTCCGTGTTCACTGCTATCAAGACGTATCGTTTCCTACTTTGGACCAATCCTAAAGTTAGAGCATATCTCGAAATTCGGTTGATGGCATGTCTGGGAATTTTACCCTGTAGGGAATGATCTGCACACCCATTGAATATTAATGAAATATGCATTTTTGGATTGCGTATGCGTGACTTCCTTTCTGCTGATAAGGACCACCATCCATAGTCTCTCGAATTCGAAATAAGCCTTATTGAAATTTAGGAGTAACCTTTACAAGACACGCTCTAGCTGCGCATCGATAAGTAGGGCCCTTTTAAAAAGTATAGTAGAGTAGGGTAAGGTAGAGTAGAGTAAGATACAAATAAGTAGGGTAGGGGTTAGGAACGGGTTAGCTTAAGGTTAAGTAAGTTTTGATGCATTTTCATAAAATTATTAGTGTATAATTTCTCGTTTCTGAGTAAGTATACCTGCTGGAGCGGGCGTTGTAAAGTTAACCCAAATTTAGATTTTTCGCGATTTTGGACAGCCCTAGCTCTGAAACTATGTATTTTTCTCCGTAGGTCCATATGAACTTTCTCTTATTTTGATGTGAGGAATCACCTCGTAAAATTTGTCGGTATAGTTCATTAACACCCTAAACTTTTACTGATTACTAAAATAAAACGAAAACTTTTCATTTATTGAATATGTGGTGACGTCGATGTCCTGACATGAAAGTATCTGTCTCTTTAAAAGGGAAATCATGTTTATAATTTGTGGACCAATTTTGTTGATTGAATCAGACTAAGTTAACAGGATATTGAAATCCGAGCGATTAAAGTCCAAGTTTTTGTTGCACAAGAAAAGTTTTAATGTAACAACCTAAATTAGCTTATGAAACTGCGCAAGTATCAAGACATACTAAATAAGAATAAGAATAATAATGCAGAACAATTTTCTAAAATAATTCTAGGAAATCACATGTGTGAAAGTGGTCTATAATTTATACTTAATAATTTTTAGTTTGCCTAAATGTCTTATTTAGTGGCAGGTTTTTCTTTGAAGACCTGTTGTTGCAAACTTGTTAATGATTTCTTCATTCTGGATCTGGCTTAGTATATTCTTTTCAGTTGACAATAACAGCAGGCTTGATAGCCAAGAGTCACCCATACTGCTACGCAGGCGATTTTTAATGATTTTTATTCTATTCATTGTTTTTTTCTCCAGAACAACTGGTGACGGCGAGATACCAATATTCGGTACAATAGTGTTAGGTTAGGTAGGGCCGAAAGGCTGAACACACATCTGTACGGTTTGATGAAACCTCTAGTTACCCACTGTGCCATCATTCTTGATTTTTTCACTTCTTACATTTCTTTGCTCTACTCCCTCATCTCGGCTTCCTCGGGTTTTCACTTCATCCTCTTCTTGTATCGTTTCAACATCAGGTTCAGAGGAAGCTAGCAAGTCAGAAATTCTAATGTTTCCATTAATGATTTTGTAAATGTTTCCGAAAGTCTTTAATTCTGAAGCAACTAGTTCACTATCGAGATTGTGCTATTCACAAAGGTCATATCTTACTGGAATTAAAGATTTTCCCGGACTGCATCTCTTTTGCCATATTTGTGATACCACCATGAGGGAAAAAGAACATTTGCATAACCAGTGCAATTGAGCTGTCCGACAAACGATTGCTCAGTTCTGACAATAATGAATCTACAACTAAGAAATAAACTTCAACCTTCATTTTCTTCATAGGGTCATCAATTTTTTCATCTATCGTAAGTTCACCCTATGAAGCGCTGTCAATTCTGTCAATACTCATTTCTGCTTAAGTAATATAGTCTACACTTTAAAAAAAAAAAAAAAAAAAAAAAAAAAAAAAAAAAAAAAAACTGATCGGAACTAAACACGAAACCGGCTGGAACGCTGGGACGACTTCTCAAAACCGGGATGTCTGGCACGTCTATCCCTGAGCCACCTCGAGAAATAAAATTCCACACCGTAACGGAAGACACATGACAAATTTATCCTAGTCACACGACGTTTACGCGGTCCTGGTTCTTTAAGTTCAATAACCTTGTATTTTATGGGATTATCGTTTTGCAACAACCTTGTAAGAATGCTTTTTCTTACAATGATCTACGCATTTATCTTTTCTGTGCACGGTATTGCACATGATTTCCAAACATTTAAATTTAAAATGTTTCTTCAAAGGCCGATGCATTTTAATTATTCAATGTTCTAGTGTTAAACGTAGTATAAATATTTTAATCAAACATCAACCACTCACAGAAACTTTTAAGCGTTTCTTTTTTCAAATCACAAGATTAAAAGCAACATTTCGCTAAACAGTATTATCAGGGTTTGAAAAAAACCATCTGGGCCCATGTGGGTATTTTGGGTATTTTCGGTTTATATATATATATATATATATATATATTTCGAAATATTTCAATGTCTCTGTCGTAGAAATGTTAAAATATGATTTAAATTTCAAGATTGTCATTGTCACAACTTGCAACACTTTTCTATTCGCTACTGTTTTGAAAAAATGGGCGCCATTTTGAAATTTTATATTAGATCGCCGAAAAAATCACAGCAAATTTAGAATGTCTTGTGCTTCTACCCTCAAAATTTTAACTTAAAAGTTCCGAAAATTGCACCCTGTAGCATGAATACCCGCTGTTTTGAAAAATAGCCACCATTTTGAAATTTTTTGTCGCCAAAATATATAGAGCTAATTTAGTCTTTCGTGTTTCTACTCTGAAAATTTCAATTTGAAAGACCGAAAATTGCGCTCTGTAGCGTGGATATCCGCTACTTTGGGGGGGGGGGGGGAAGCGCCATTTTATAATTTTACGTTGATATGCCGCCAAAATCTATACAGGAAATTAAGTGTGTCTCGGCTTGTATCCTGAAAATTTAAAAGAACCGAAAGTTGAACACTGTGTGATACAGGCAGACAAACGAACTAATGTAGATCGAGTCATCCCAGGAGCCTCAGTGACGTTCGCCAAATATGAATACCAAATAGCTATATTTATTTAAAAGAAAGACATAATTCATCAAATTGTCTTATATGAAATAAAATATTTTTCAACATAAAATAAATGGTTTTATTGTTGAAGTTCACTTTCGGTGCTTTGTGCGTTCAAATACGGGAATTTCCCGAGCACTTGTTGCAAGACGGTTCTTTTCCGAAAATTAATTTAAAACAATTAACAAAGATAGGCCTAATGTTATAAAAGAAATTAAATATCTTCCAGCCTAAAATAAATAATTTTATTGTTGAAGTATTCACTTCCGATGCTTTGTGGGTTCAATTGAGGGAATTTCCCGAACACTTCTTTCACAACAGGTTTTCCCTGAAAATGCAGCTTGCTTTACTGTACATTGAAACTTCCATTAATACTGAAGTTTGAATTCAGCACTTAAAATAGTAAGCGTTACCTAGTCTGGAACTCCGAGCATTAAGCTTCTTAATTTTGACAAGAATTTTTACGCTATTGCTGGTGTTGATTCTACAGAATGCTTACTTGACGAGTAGCAATAAGTGACAGAACTAAACTGTTGTTGGAAAACCAAATTTTACTGAATACTTTTGTTAACATCAAAGGTAAGAAATAATACTAATAGTTTTACTAATGTATTTACGTATTTACTGTTACTACCGGCACCTATGACTTTAAACCCGTCAATCTATGGGGGATAACGTCCCTCGGGGGCGCCGAGTCAGGAAGCACACTATTAACGGAAAGTATTTTCTAAAATATAAAATTGCTTATTTTACTTCAATAGACAATAAGCATAACCCCCATACATTAACTTGTTCTATAATTATCTCAAGCTTGGTGAGTTTTTTTATTCATTCATTCAGTGCATTCAGAACTTTATAAATTTCTTACGTTGAATGTTGTTGTATACCTTAACGTGAAAGCATATAATTCGCCCAAAGAAAGCTCAAAGTCTGATAAAAATAACTTTCAATATGATCACCTTAGTTGTACCAATAATATACTAACAAAAAGGCCAAAAACCAAGATGGGTTTTAAAGTGGGCTTTTTCAGGTGGGTACAACCCGTTTTGGGCTAGGCCCACTTGGGTAAACCCTGAGTATTATCAGTAATTAAATGGGAAGCCATCAATCACTCTCAGTTTCTGTGTTCAAGTGTAACTGACTCACTGAATGGCAATTGGACCGGTAATATTTAAATTATTACTTCCGCTAGCATAATTTTAACCACTAGTTTTGCTTTACCGTCAATTAACAATGCAAACGGCATACACACTCCCACTATAATTGCCATAATGTAGTAAGTCACAGAAGGAAATTACGAATTTAAGTTAAAGAATAATTATTGCATTTATCAGTTTGAAATGAGATTTTAGAGCTCATAATAAGTTAAAATAATTAAATATAGGGTTTTTTTTTTTTTTTTTTCATATTTTACTGCCATGGACGTTGTCAGATGATGCAGGTATACACCTCTAGAAACAAAAGTTGCTATTCGTATTTTTTAAAAAAATATATAAGCAAAGTGAAAAGAATTTAGTTTCTTTTGTACTGCGTAATGTGGAAGAGTTCAGCAACCCAACAATTAACAAAGCATCAAACATGGTAGAAATGATTGTTTATCCCTTGGAAATGCACTTATGGAGACGATCAAAAGTTTAAAGGAATAATTCATTGAGTTGCAAATCATCTGTTACGTTTGCATTGTTGAGAACGTGCAGTTTATTTTTGCATCTCCCTGGCTACTCCACTGTTTACTGTGTCATAATTTTTCTTGTTATATTGTTGTGTGATCTATATCCTCTTCCTTCCCTTCCCCATCGATTTTGCGTTGTATAAATCAAATAAGCAGATCCGAGTCATAAAATGCAGTGATTTATTCAGACGTCTTAAGAGAGGGAAAATCCCCCCCCCCCTTTTTTTTTTTTTATTTCCCTTGGAAACATTATGATATAGCTAGATGTAGGTAATGAATATGGTTTGCCCTAAAGCTTTAGATTTCTCCCTCGTAGATCTTTAAGTTCCCCCAAAATCGAGGAGACTGGATAAGACAATGGTGGCGTTTCAAGATTTCACATATGGGAATTGACAATATTTCCTGCTGTAGGCACTCCTTTTACTAACAACACAACGAAAATTCTAATCATATTCAGTAAACTACATTGTTAAAATGTTATTCTTGAAAATTCCCACAAAGTCCTAAAAATGGCTTAAATTTCAAAAATTCTCAGTGTGCAACTTGCGCTATGAATCACCCTGTTGGGCATCCCTGCATGCAACTACCATTTTTGAATTTACTCATTACACCATAATGTCTGATGTCAGCATGCCTACGCTTAAAAGAGTAGGCTTACCAACAATACAAAGTTCTGACACTTTAAAATACCGCATTTCATTTCTCTTGTTAACATAAATTTAATAGAAAGTAACCAATTCATCTTTTCTTACCTGTAAATTTTTAAAGTTTCTGGGAAATACATTCACATTCATACTCTCCTGCACTTAACCCTTTTATGTTATACATGTAGTGTTACTAGCGAGAAATTATTACAAGTGCTACAAAATTTCGTATGCTTCCGAAAACCCATGTGTTTTCAATTACCCTCGCCTACGCACATACCCACCATCACTGATATACCTGCTCCCAACAGACGCACTATTGCGTAAGCCCACTATCTTTGCTCTGCCCTGGCTCGGCTAGATAACATTCGTGCATGTTTAGTGGCGATAAAAAAATATGAAACATCGTACATGTTTGAGTCCTACTTATCAGTTACTCAGTTTTTGATTTATTTACCATAAAGTAAGCAGACAATCTTCTCAGAACTACCAACAATAAGATTCTTACAAGGCAACGTCTAGAATGAAAGTGAGAGATAGTGGAGGAAAAGAGTCCAGAATTTATAGGGAAAACCAGGGAAAGTGAGAGAATTCCGCTTACTTGTAAAAAGTCAGGGAATTCCATGAAAATCTGAAAAAACATGCAGGAGTCAGGGAATTTTAAGTACGGATTTTTACTTAGAACTCATTCTTTTAAACTTTTATTTTGGTACTACAATAGCTTACCCTGTTATTTAGTAGGGGCTATTTTATAAAATAAAGTAATTCGTTTTCCAAAACTTCCCTACATACATACATACATACATACATACACTATATATATCCCCAATTTACTCGAAAACTAGGCGTTTCGCGATATATGTTCATATGAACTTTGTAAATTGGGGATAAGGAGTGACAGCGAAAAACACCACGTACGCATTCACCGATATAATATTAGTAGTACAATTAATGCGTACGAAAGTGTAGAAATGCAGCGTGAGGCTTTCTGCTGAGCGAGCCTAGATCCGACCTCAAGCCAACATGCTATGCTCGTGGTACTTGTTGTTGGGCTGCGTGCCGCACGTGGCAGCCTTGTATCTCTCTCAGTATTCCAACAGTGGGCACTGTGCCATGGTCCCTGATGGACAGGTACACGTTGGCGAACACACGGATGTTTGGTGTTCGACGATTTGGAAATCTACGCCTGTGCTCGTTTACTGATTGATTACTATTGTCAGTGCAGAACCCATAGACCAGAGTTTCCCAACCTTTTTCAACTTGTGGCACACTACGGGTGTTACTTGGATTCTCGCGGCACACTTGTTGATATTATTTGTAAATATAAAACAAAGTGGTATTTTTCTGTGATTATTGATCTCCTTCTCACAGAGAAGAAAGCTCGATCACTGGTTTTCCCCCGTGGTAAATCGTTATGCTTATTTTTCATTTAATTTAAAAATAGAAAACAATTGCAATGAAATATTGGACTCAGGTTTTCAAAAATACGCTTTCTTTTTAAAAACTGGATCCAACCTTCTACTAAGAAGGAAGATCGCTAATAACGAACGAACAAACAAATCTCTTTTACTTTTAAAACACAAATGTAGGTAATTTGTTGAAAAGATTGAATGATATTTTAAATTTTCAAGTTACGAAATAAAGAAGCAACAATAAAGAAGCAATAATGGTCATAACAATAACAAATACTTTTTTCAACATTCGAAATATACAGAATAGTAACCCGGTATGAAACTTAAAATTGTAGATTCATAGTAGATTTTTATAGTATTGTGAAACACAAATATACATTTTTTCCTACGTTTTGCAATTTGATTGCTATAAAATTAATAATTTTGTTTCTATTCCTCGCGGCACACCGGTGTGCCGCGGCACACCGGTTGGGAAACATTGCCATAGATGAATATTATGTCTGCGTATTCTGCATTTGTGAAGAGGGTGGCATGTTGATCCATTCAACGCTCCGCACCGCAACTTTTGATACACGACACTGATCTATCCGCACACACAACTGACGCACAGGACATAGATTTGGAATCAGGGTCTCGCTACTCGGCGCGTAGCATAGGATCTAGGCTCACCCGGCAGAAGCCTTCACACTGCATTTGTACACTTTCGTATGCATTAATGGTACTACAAATAATAAATGGAGGAATACGTACGTGGTGTTTTTCGTTGTTCCTGCTTTTCTGCAATTCACTCGAAAACTAGGCGTTTTGCGATATATGTTAATACGAACTTTTTTTCATGTACTAGTCACGTACAATCACCAACCGCAGGATTTGTATTACCCTCCGTTGCACCCTATATATATGAAACCTGTCTATGTTGGCTACCAACGGTTCCATTGGAAAGTAGCCAATTTAGATAGGTGGCCAACTTACAGAAAATAAGTGTGATTGGTGTATTTTTAAAATAGGATTTCCAGTGTTACTTGAATGTAAGATTTTAGTAAGCAATAGCACGACAGCTACTTTTAAACAATGTATACAGAGTAATAGAACAACCTACAGTATTAGAAAAAAATACTACAACATGTTTAATATATGAACAGTGTTTTCTGTAGATACCTTTCGAAAAATTGAGAATCAGCTATTAATAACATATGTATTCCTCGTAGTTCATTCTAGACGTATTAGGTTTATTCTTTTCGTAGTTAACATTCTAATTTTGTTGTTAACTACCTCTTGTTAATGAGCTACAAGTGTTTTCCTTGGAGCAAAAGATGTTTTGAGAAAATCTTAGGGGATTCATATCTCAAGACCTCCGCTACCTTTCGACAAGCCGTCAAGTGCCAACAGTTGATAATTGAGATGGTTAGCTTTAACCTTGAGAATTTTCCGGAATTGCCAAAGCTCCCCCACTGATTAAAGGAGCCGATATAGCTAATAGTTTTATCAAAACAGACAGGGTAAACAAATACGTACAAACGATTTCCTGAAATCCTGTACATGCTTTTTCTTATTCACATCTTCCCTCACCACCCCTTTTATCAAGGTAGTGTTCTGGCCATTGACCTCCAAGAACAAATCGTGGGAATCCATGCTTCTTTGTCTCCAATCACAAATACAGAACATCTGCTTCTCATATGGGAATACGAAAAACTTAAGAAAAATGACAAAACGGTATTTTGTGTGGCCAAGATACGCAGGTAAATTTATCATTACCATCATAGGATAAACATTGCTTCAATGCGGCGAACTACCATGATAGACAAGTGGCCAACTTACAGAGTAATAAGTAAAGAATGTCTTATTGGAAAATGCAGGTTCAAGACGAACCAGGGCAAGATAAGCAGGTGGTCACTTAAAGAGGTGGCCAAGTTGACATGTTTTACTGTATATAGTAATTGAAAAATTTTGTGGTCGGGAAATTTATAATTGTTCTTTTACATTATATATAGGCCTTGAAATTTGTAAAGCTTGAAAAAGTCAGGGAATTCGTGTTCGTCAACTAAGTGGGAGCCCTGAATCATACCTCAGATTTCAATAACGTTTAGCGTTGAAGAAGTTGTGAACTTCCAACTGAAAATAAACGTAATATTTATTGAGTTTGGGTTCCTTTTAACAAAAAGACATTTTATTCACGAATCTAGATGAGGCATACCGTAAGAGGATGGAAGGGAGGGGGATAATGCTGAGGTGTCCAGGTCAAATAATATTTCTTTGGAGATTTTAGTGAAATTTGAATCACGTTAAAATCGAATTCGTTGTCTTCCTTTTTCTGAGCTCAGAGAATATCATAGAAATAGTGAGTGCCGAGGAAACATGGAAGAAAGCAATAAATTAAGTTCTCTGTTATAATGTATTGTGGAATACATGTATATTTCATACAGGCAGAAGTAAACACCCTAAAGGTTTTTAATTTGGTTGCATCTTAAATATAATATATATTTTGCTCTGTTTTGGCTATTTGGGCTAATAAATTGAAACGTTTATACACTTAAAGACTTGATTAATCTTTGTTTCTTGTAGGACTTCGTCGATATTATGCTATCAAAAACTCAAAGGAAGACTCCGACTGTTATTCATAAGCATTATAAGATATCAAGAATTCGTCAGTTCTATATGCGCAAAGTGAAATATACCCAGCAGAACTTCCATGACAGACTTTCGCAGATCATTCAGGAATTCCCAAAGCTAGATGTAAGTATATTCCTTTTATTGAATATCTTTTGAAATTCTCGAACATAATATAATGAATTATATATTATTATATATATGAATTAATTACTCACAATCAAATAACGGTAAGATAATCACACACACCAAGAAAAACCAATGGTTGTAGTACGACACCTTTTTTCTCTAAAAACTTCATCACATAGGAAGAAGACGACGTAGGGAGAAAGGAAAAAGAACATTGAAGAAATAGAACCTGTGAAGCATTCAGATGGCTGCCATGTTGGAAAATATAAAGCGCTTCATACCATATGGTAAGAAGAAAATACTTTCAGCAGATGAAAAATGAACAGTGTCAAAACTTCTAAAATTTAACGTACGACAAATATTATTGTATTTAGTATCTTTTCCATTATACTGCAGGAAGGTCGGAGGTCGTTCTTTATATTATATTAAAACCTATACAGGGAGTGCAAAAGTACATATAGAGTGTATGATTTTTTATTTATTATTATTTTTGAGATAATCATTTCTGGTAATTTAACCATCGACCAGCGGAATAGGATAATCAAACAGTACTGGAAGACAGAGAATGCTGAAAAGGCTCGACGGAAATGGGTTACAGAATTTGATACATTTCTATCAAGTAGACTAATAATTAACAGATTAAACAATAAATTTGATGAAACTGGCTCCATCTATAAAGCGCGAAAGAGTGGTCTAGCGGTCAGTGTTACTACCCAGGTCAATGAAATGTTATTTACACAGGGATTTATCCAAAACCCAAAAAATCAAAGAGGAAAACATTCTGTGAGTTAAACATTTCCCATAGATCTTTCGGTCTTCTGATGTAACGTTTAGATTTGGAAATGTGTGCCAAGATTACTTCATAGATTATTAGAGGAAGATCTAGATCGCCGATTACAATTCTGCGAGATAATGTTCAATGCAGAAGACAAAGTGATGGCACCATTCGAAAAGTGTGTTGGTCAGACGAAGCGATTTTAACTTTCAGGCGTTGTTAAAAGGTATAACTGTGTCTGTTAGGCGATAGAAAACCCTATGTAACACTTGAACAACAATTGAATCAAATTGGGGTAACAGCTTGGGCTACCTTTTTATGTAACGGGATCATTGGGGCTAACTTTTTTAATCGAACTGTTACCCACGACATGTATCTTCACATGCTACGGGACACTGCTATTCCAGTTATTCCACAATTACGGTGACATGATAATGACTACTTCTAAGATGGAGCTCTTATTTACTATGCTGTAACAATTCTTGAGTTTCTGGACAATGAATTACCTAATCATTGGATAGGTCGACGGTGGCCAGTTGAATGGCCACCACAATCACCAGACCTCACCTCAATGGACTTTGTGACCTCATGAAGTTATTGTTTGCTCACAATCAAGAACTCACTATGTAATACATAATTACTAAGAAAGATAACAAGAACTCATAACTATATATCTACGTTTGCACCCTCTGTATATAAAACATGTACCGAAAAAATGAGTGAAATCAATTTTTGAAACGGTATTCTTGGAAATTATTGAACGTAACTTAACCAGTTCTAGTACTTATTTACAGTATATTCAGTATTTACATAAAAAAATTAAGTAGGTCGGGTAGTAGAAGGACTTCATGTAGTTATTCGACATAATTCTTCTAAAATCCGTTGTGTCTGTACAATATAATTTGTTGTAAACATAAACTTTAATATTTAGACTTAGCAAAGCTTGTGCTAGTTTGTCCATAATTGCTTATTTGAGGTCTCGTAGTTGTCGTATTTCAGTTTTGTCGATCTTTGGACCTGGAGGCGCTAAGCTTATTATTATTTAAAGCAAAAATTTTAGGTAAAAATATGTTGTTTGTTTGTCGTTGTTGTTAAAAATATGGTTGTGTGTATAAAAATAACTGCTTATGTTATCGTGAACAAACACAAATGAAGCCCATTCAAGGCCACTAGCAAAAGTGTCGCCTGGGATTCTTCGACTGGCAGTCCATGATAATCTACTACCGAAATTGACATGGCCCAGAAATGAAATACGTTATAGTCCGCCGTTAGCCACGTTATTCATCGCCATCTTGGGCTGCGATAATAAAGGCCGAGAACGCAAGAACCTTCTCTCGCGCTACGTTGCTGAACATAATACAGATTGCTGGAGAAGTACGAAGGACACTTTGGAGTTACTGAAATAGAAGATTGTATAAAGTCTACATTTATCTCACACGTAATGGTAACATTTGGTCAATTAAGTAACGTGACATTTCTGGCAAGGATATACCAAGTTATTCCAATACCGAGAAAATTTCCCGCAGGGAATCAGTATTGCCGCCGGATACAGATACAAGAAGAAGTAGGACATACATAAGGTCAACAAATACGTAAAGGTAAATGCTGCTAGCTAAAGTATCCAGCTATACCGCCAGATCATCCCTCCAGTTTTATCGTCATCTAGTAGGAAACGGGAATCCGTGTTATTGCGTTCTATAACATTCACATTAGTAATGCAAGTAAGATAGAGAGGCAATACACATCCAAAGTGTCCAATATTTTGATCATGATATGACATGGTTTGAATGAATAGGAACAGAATTATAGGAAATTAAAAATTTGACTTTCTGAAAAGGATTTATTATGAAAAAATACTTAGACGAATGCCATATCCCGTCACAAAGATGGTTTTCAGTAAATATAAAGGTGATAATGCCGTGTATAGCAATTTGATATTTTAAACAGTTTCGGAGATAGCAAACATTGGTAAAGTTTGCAACACTGTGTACAATTATGTAATTCCGAGCTTTTAATTATACCTACTAAAAGCTATTGTAATGTTACAAAAGCAAAGTAAATTAGTAATCATTTTTAAAAAGTTTACACAAATGCGCTATTCTAAGTAGTATAGCAATTTTTACCGCTGTATGTGTATATATATTCCCAGAAGGTTTGAGATATCAAATTGCTACAAGTGGCATTATGATCTTTATGGAATCCATCTTCGTAATTGGATGTGATACTTACCTAAGCATTTTTTTTTTTTTTTTCTAAATAAAGCCTTTGAAAAAGATCAAATTTTCTAATTTTGTTTCTACTTGTTTGGTCTAGTAGCTAGCACGTGTGCTTGTGGTGGACGTAGTCCCGCTGGAAGAGCATAAAAAAATAATAATATCTTGATCACTCATTCTCATTAATCATCCGTCTCTGTTAATCTAAACGGTATAATCGTGGAACGTTAAACTAAAAAGTATGTATTTATTCGAAATAATCATATGATAATTGTAATACTCGACACTACAATACTTTGTATGTGCATTGCCCCGTCCATACCACTTGCGTTATTTTTGTAGAAGATCCCAGAGTGAGCTATTTTTTCTTTGTCATGTTTGTGATACTATAGCATCCTTAATTTCTAGCGCTGAATAATAAATGTATATATGTTATCGTGTAGCGTATAGATTAAATGTGTAATAATCTAATGTAATGCTATTTGAAAAATTATAACTTTAGGCTGGAAAAAATCCTTCAATTTAACGTCCCACGATTATGCCTGTTAAGCTCAGAGAGACAATGATTTAGGCAAATGAATGATGATGGAAGAATTGGTGGAATGAGAAAGTGGGAGGAAACGGGAGTACCCAAGAAAACCACGGACACGATGTTGTCCACCACAGACTTACTTGACCGGGAATCGAACTAGGAACCCCACACACAAGAGGTAAGCGCTTTCCCACTAAGCCACCATGCCCCCTACCTTTATGTGGGGTTTTCAATAATGTTAATCTTGTGGTATTGCAGAGTATGTCAAACAATGCACCCTTGTCGATATTTTGCATGGTACGAAATTTCAGTGGTGTGTTTATTAATTTAAAAGTTATCCAAATAAATTATCCAAGTGTATGTACCCTTTTTGTAATAATAAGTTCGTATGGAGTCTATTTAACATTATATATATACAGATGGTGATCAGAAAAATGGAAACACCTGAACGAAATTGCAACTTACCAGATTAATATGGTGTCGGGACACCTTTCGCCTTTAGAACAGCCTTGATGCGACGTGGGATGGAGGCATAGAGGTCGTGAATGGTAGCAACTGGAATTTTACACCATTCCTCATGCAGGGCATCGGCCAGTTCTGTGAGAGAGGATGGAGGTGGAAATCGTCGCCGGAGTCGTGTTTCCAAGACGGACCACAGATGTTCAATTATGTTGAGATCTGGGGATTGGGCGGGCCAGGGGAGGTTGTTGAACTTCATCCCGATGTTTCTCAAAGCACGCTGCAACAACGCCAGCTGTGTGAATGGGTGCATTATCATCCTGGAAGATGGCGTCATTGTCCGGGAACAACATCCGGACCATAGGATGCAAGTGGTCTCCTAAAATTGCGACATAATCGTTGGCAGTGATTCGTCCGCTAAGTGTGACCACAGGACCCAATGAAAACCATAATATGGCGGCCCACAGCATCACCGAGCCGCCGCCATGTTTCACAGTTGGGCGGAGACACTGCAGATCATAAGCTTCTTTGGGCGTTCTCCACACATAAACACGGCTCGTGGTTGGGAATAGGGTGAAGGATGACTCATCCGACCATATCACACGTTTCCAGTCCTCAACGGTCCAAGTTGCATGGTCGCGGCACCATTTGCGGCATGCGAAAGCGTTATGGTCCCTAATGAGCGGTTTGGCCCGTGCAACACGACCCCGTAAGTTCATGTCATGTAATTCGCGACGGACTGTGATTGTCGAAACAGGGTGGGGGGAGGTGCTGATTGAGTTCCTCCGTCACTTGCTCCGCAGTGGCACGACGGTTCTGCGTGACAATGCGCTTTAATACCCGGCGTGACCTGTCAATCATGATTTTCTTCCGCCCACTGTTCCGCTTCCCGATGTGGTTTTCCCGTGTGTTGTGTAGGCCGTCATCACCTTCGACACTGTCCCACGCGACACACCTAACACAGTAGCCACTGCCGTCACACTCACTCCACATAACCGCGCACCAACAATTGGCCCTCTTTGAAAATCTGAGAGGCCTCCCATTTTACACTACCTCCGTCTGCTGCAGCCATTGGACACTGCTGTTCCACTGCGCCTGACGTAGTATGGAGACCGACCTAACACACCACCATCAGCGATCCGGCGCTGCGGGCGCCACGACACCACTGCCAACCCATACATCTGACGTGTTGCCAACTACAGGTGTTTCCATTTTTCTTATCACCATCTGTATATATATTTGTAAAATAAGAGCCGCGAGAGTCAGCGGTACAACGCTCACTTCTTATGCGTATAATCCGAGGTTTGATCCCATCTCGCACCAAATGATCTTTGTAATGGACAAACACGGGTTTTCTCCGGTTGCTCCCGTTTCCTCTGTTCTTTCCACCATTTTTTCAATAGCCTATAAGGCATAAGCCTGGTATGTAAAGCAACAATTTCATTTTCATTTCTCATTTTTTGTAAAATATTTGATGACGTAAGAACACAACAAATCTATTTCTTTCTTCTAGGATATCCATCCATTTTATGCCGACTTGATGAATGTCTTATACGATAAAGACCATTATAAGTTGGCCCTCGGGCAGTTGAATACAGCGCGGCATTTAATTGACAAGTAAGTAAATGTTTTTAGGATTCTTTGATAGTTCAGTGGCATTTACGTAACCTCATAGAATAACCAGAAAGTTGTAGTCAGTTGTTAAGGTGTTAGTGTGACATTCGTCCCAAGTCATGATTTGGTCAACATGACTTTGTGAACGTAAAATTTAAACAAAAATTGCAAAATTCTGTAATATGGTGGTTGTTGTAAATACCTACACGTGATAATTACTGTATTTACTTAAATGTAAACGCCTCCTGACTGATTGTGTCGGTTTTGTGAATCTGTATATTATGTGGATACAAGAATCTCCTATAAGATCATTACATAGAATTCATGTAACTACCAACCCAACGGCTCATTGGCTGCATAGAATTACACTTGCATGCGAATATACATTTATCGTAAAATCAAAATACGAAGTTTTCTGGGGAGAACAAAATAATTAAAAAGCACCTGCTGATACTTCGGCAATTTGTTCGAAAGCATATGTACAATTATAAGTGTTCCTGAAGGATTTTAGCCCTGTATTTTTAGGAGAAAAGGGAATTATATTCTAATAAATATGATGTGTTATATTTTTTCATATTTTTTCTCGATTGTTATTTATTATTCCGTTCATAAAAATACCAATCTAAAGCATACATATAAACGTTAGCACCAGAAGCTAGTAAACTATGCATTGACTAACGATAATTACTGGCGAATTAGTCTGCTTAATAGCGATCTGAATAAAAAAGAATTTTTATCACATTCACGTGCAGTTCTGTGTGTTCTGGGTGGTTCTGCATTCACGTGTAGTTTTACTATTTTCATACGAGTTGGTTACTGTTTGATTCAGTAAATTAGGTTTCCAGTCGTGTATAACATAGAAGTATAAACTGATTTTCTAAAATGGGGTAAATTCATCTTGGTGCCTCTTGACTAATTTCAAACTCAAAACGTGTGAGTGGGTCGTAAGTTTTAAACAAAGTATATGCTATGTTTTAAAAATTGGAAAAGTTGTATGGAAGGTAACTCTTCAGTGACGCGGGAGTTCAAACCCCATCCTTTGACCGTACGGACGGAAGGATGTTTCAGTTTTGTACCTCTAACTCATAACCCCAAAGCATCACTTGTAAAAATAAATAAATAAATAAATACATAGATAAGAACGACCCAAATATGTTAAATTATTTTGAAGTTATGCCACTTCAAACATTGGACTACAGAAGTCACTACGACGTAGTTATGTCGAAGTCCCTACCACATACGTAGGTTATCATTGGGGATTAATGTGGAATGTAGTTTTCGAAATTGTGGAGTGTAAGTTCATCCCGATCTTGACTAATTTAGGGGGCCGCGGTGGCTCAGTAGTAGAGCGTTCACCTCTGATGCATGGGGTCCCTGCTTCGATCCCAGCTCGTGCCAAGTGAACTTTGTGGTGAACAAACACCGTATGCATGGATTTCCTTCGGGTGCTCCTACTTTCTTCATTCCACCATTTCATTCATTTCTTATCGTCTCCTTTAGCCTAGCCGGTATAACCGTGGGACATAAAACTCGGAGATTTCATTTCATTTCATTTTGACTAATTTAAATCATAAGCAGTAGGTATAATTGGCAAGCTTAAAAGAAAATATACACTATATTGCATCAAAATCTATAAAATATTTCGAAGATTTATGAAAATGGGATAAATGTACCTTATTGCCTTCTAACTGATTTCAACCCCAAGCAATAGAAGTAGGTTTCTTAAATGATTAGAGTAGGTTTTAAGTGTCAAAAATAATACGTGCTGTATTTCATAAAATGTAGGAAAATTTGTATAAAATTTTATTGTGAAATATGGATATTTTTAAAAAGTGTGAATTCCCCCCCTCCTCCTTATTTTTACCCAACTTCTCATCCCCTTATTTTTGTCAACTTCAGCCCCAAGTAGTTTGAATGATTGAGAAGCCTCAAAGAAATGTTCGCCATTGCGTCAAAATCAAATAGTATTTACGAATGCTATAGTGGAAAATTTTTTCTTATATTTTTATATATACGAAGAAATTTCGAAGTTGGTGAATTTATTCCTTATCCTTGATCGATTTCAGCCCAAACAACGGAAATGATCAGAAAGCACCTTCGCCCCCTTAAAAAAATAAAATAAAATAAACAAAATTTTACTGGAAAATTTCGTTGTCGCGTATACCTGCAAATTTGCAACATTAGATTCATTTTACCTTTCATTCGTGACTGATTTCGAACCCGAACAAATGATTATTTCCTGTGGTTGGACGAAGCACCTTGCCGAGCTTATTCAACACCAGATTAATTTTACGAAAATTGCCGTACAGCACACACACACACACACATAAATGTCAGTTAAGTCAAATAGTAGAAACTCATTTACTCTTGCTACAATTAGGAAGTACGGGAGAGACAAGTGGCAAAGCTTATATTTCTCTTATTTTAATAGTTTCTTAAAGCTTTGTTTCTCGGCAGAATGTATGTCAGGAACTTGTTTTCTTGTCCATCGTTATTGAGTTTTGCTTCTAATGTGAATTTTCCAATATTTTACAGTGTTGGTAAAGATTACGTTCGGTTGCTGAAGTTCGGAGATTCGCTTTACAGATGTAAACAGCTGAAAAGGGCTGCACTTGGAAGGTAAGTTACGATTTTCTCTATTTTATATGATGATTGTAGTTTTGGAAATTGTACACAATACTTCGTGCTTCGTTGCAATGTTTACTAGGTGAAAATTGTATGTATGTGCTTATTATAACCTAGTATTATAACCTACTGTAACCTAGCAGTAGTACTTAGCGTGGCTGCTCCTCGTAAAACCGCTATGTGACATTTTCGTCGAAAATGAGTTGTTATACTACAATATGAATAGAAAGTCATGTTGCTTTCCCTACCTATATGTGAATTCCGAATAGTTCTCTCGTAATAAGGAAAAAAAAATGTGTAAATCGCTATGTGAAACGAGGTAATATCTGATGTTTTTAACCCGCTTTTTGATGAGCAAATATGAATTATTAAAAATTTACAATGTTGCAATGCAAGTGAACATCCACCAGCAAGGGATATGTCTTGTGATACAAGATGCACATTCTGGGTAAAGATGACTCTTGTTAATAACTAAGTGATGAAAAATCTCGGTTTTTGCTTCACTTGAAAAGTTATTTCTGCACACAGCGGTTTTTCGAGGCGCAGCGACATAAATTAAACATGCTTGTAAGCAAGTAAGACTAGTATTCAAGGCAAGTACACCACTACTTGAGTTTTTATATGAAGTGTACTCAGCAGACTGCGAACACCAGGCAACTATCAGTAGAGGTCTGCGCGGATGTGGATATATATTTCTTTTCTGTGCGGATATGGTTTCCTATATTTTTTTCGTGCCTAAAAAGAAACTAAAAAACGCTATGAAATTTGTGATGATGGTGGAAAGAGCACTAAGAAATGTTTGTTTTGAATTTTAAAACTGATTGAAAAATAACTAAAATTAAAATAAGTATGTTTGAAACTTGTGACTCAATGACAGCAAAAGGACAAGAAATGACACGATAGAGTTTTCCTTTTATTGCTCTTTTCATATTGTAGAATATGTAAGCTGTATATATTTGCTATCTCATTATCTGTGGATGCGGATAGAAATGCTGCGGATGTAAATGCGATATTTTATATCCGCGCAGACTTCTTAACTATCAGTATGTGGTGACTAAATCAATAATCACATACTTGCCTTTCAAAATCCAGCTGAACTTCTCAAGATAATAGGTATGCCATGAGACCATTCGGCGAGAAGACCAGGGCTTGTTTCAAGAAACGCAGTTCATTCGCATTCGTGTGAAATATTTTTCATTAATCTGTTACCGGGCAAAGAACGTGTATTTCGGTTAGTATTTCTATCAAATAGACATACAAAATATTCTGCATAAGATGTTCTGCTTGGGAACGTGTTTGTTACGTCTTCTGTCGTTATGTTAATAATTCACACCTCATTTTTAAAGGAGGTAGAGAATATGTTCTAAAGAGAAAAACATTTTTTTTAATCTATAGACTAGGATAATGATATCATATCCTGTTTGTTGTCAAGTGATCGCCATTTCCTTATCTTGACTTAACACATTTGGTATGTAATGCTTAATCATATTCAAAGGGGACATGGTAGTGGGGTTTCTATTTTGATCCCAAATCATGTGAGTGTGCTGGATAGCGTAGTTTTCCGTGAAATTTCTCCCATTTTCTCCATCGTCCGTTCTGTTTAGTCCATAGGGTACACATATGGGACATAAGACTAAAAACTTCGTTTCTTAAACGCTTGTGCGTTTAATGCATGTGTGTTTAAAGGATTTCTCAATGCCGAACAACAACAATCGATTTTTTTAAAGAATAATAATTATTTTATTACTTATCGATACCGAATAAAATAATTATCCATTGTTAAAAGTATCATATCTCCATTCTGTAATCGATTGATGTAATATTAATCATATTGAATAGCAACATTTTTTCTAAGAGTTCATTTTTTTCTTTTATTTATTTAATGTACTATTTTCGTATATACAGCAGCATTCCAGAAAAAGTTAGAAACTTCTCGGGGCCATCTGCCAGTTTATCGGTCAGTTTATTGCTATTTTCTGAAATTCAGAACTTGAATTCTTTCTGTTTGTGTTCATGGAATTATAGCTAGTCTTTATATAATTGTGAAACAACTTCCTGGGCAGTTCAAGATCGACGGTCTTTTTCAGTACTTCTTAACTTCATAGCAATGCGTCAGACCAATTGAATTATAGAACTGAACCCTGTCTTCCGCCCTCTTTGAACAGATTATTTACTCATAGAGGCGATAGACGAATATATATTTTACAAAGTGTATAACATTAAAATTTGAATTAAAATTGTAGCAGTCATTAACACTCAATATAAAAGGCTATTTAAGTTGAGACTATTTACTATTCTAATAACGGAAAGTATCAGTAACCATGTAACATATATCAATTAAAATGTATCTGAGATCAAACAAGCAGTAACGGAAAAGAACCTTCCTCTAGAAATTGCCAAACACATGGTTAAAATACCTGTGGTGTAGGGGATATTGTGAACTAAATATTCGGTGTGCATCCCTAAACTTTATATTGCTCCGTAAAATTTGCTTTTGGCTACGAATTTGTGAGACAGAAGCTTACTGTTTGATTCGATATACTTTCCTTGACCGGCCTAAGGTTAAATATGTAGATTTAATATTTTAATTCTCTAGTGTCAAAAAGAGTTTTAAATATATTGTATATATTACAAGATGTGGCAAAAAATTTCATAGCTAAAATTTCCTATGAAACTAATGATTTTTCTGTTCTGCTGTATATTATTTTTCACAACTTAACATAACGTAGTATCTAGTGTTGTTCTTGAAGCAAGTAATGGTGTTTTATGTATGTTGTGTTGAGTTCTTTAGATGTTTCACAAACATGCAAAGTGCTGAATGAACAGTAAACATCTCAAGGTGCATTGCCAATATACAGTGGAACGCTCATTATATGAACAAGAAAACTAACAATCAGAAAGAATAACCAACAAAAGGTACTAAAATTGAGATAATGAAAAATTACTTGACTGAGTAAAACCGGGATCTCCGGCTTACTGAGTCGGTGCGCTAACCACTGCCCAGTCCACTTCGTAAGCAGCCAAACACTTTTCACTCTTGAGATTGGTGCTTGTACTTTAAGACCACATAGATTGTACAGCTGTTCCCATTATGTGCTGAACAACCCAGTGTGTGTACTAGTGAATGATTATGACGGTTGAATTCGACGTAATATGAGAAAGTGGGAAGAATCAAGCGATTTTTCTTAAACCGCATTCTCTATACTAGCTAAATTCCGTAAGTGTGAATTCAATGTATATATATAAAACCCACCTATAAAGGGTGTGGGTGTGACATAAGGAAAATTGGTCGATTCGCCTCCCAGAGCTGGCTCGTCCATATAAGTGAACTAAACGGCTGCCTGTGGCCTTTTTGTTTAAATTTGCAACAGTAATAGGGTGAACAATGAAAAGTTATGCAAAAGCGTTAAAGCAAACTACCGTGTATAGTAGCAAGCTTCATCACGTACTTGATTGAAATCAAAATGGCATAAACTTACGTTCAGGTCAAGGGACTATTTTTGTACAGGTAAGGGTCCTTTACCTAAACAAATAAACAAACAAAAAATCACTAAATCAGATTGGGAACCCTGCATTCTGCCTTTCTCTTTCTATAGAGGGGACAAGAGGCACCGAAATATTTCTCATGTATTTTCCATGTCTGTCCGTTCCTTTTTCTCATATAGCAACACGAAGTAGTTCGTCATCATCTTGTGTTCTGCTGCAGTTGTACTCATCTGAAAGTAACGTGCGAATCCGATAGCATTTATATTGAGATATGTTTCTTCCATTTCTCTTAACTTACTTCATTTTAACAACGGAAAATTGTAAGAATTCTAAAATGTTATGATCTAAGAATCTAAAGAACACTACTTTTTTACTTTCTAGAATGGCGACCATAATGAAGCGCCAGGCCCAAAACCTTCAGTACTTGGAGCAGGTGAGACAGCATCTTTCCCGTTTACCTTCCATCGATCCCTACACTAGAACTATTTTAATTTGTGGTTTTCCAAATGTTGGAAAGTCCAGTTTCATTAATAAGGTGAGTTATTATTTCAAATAATTTTGAAGTTAATTTTAATGTAGTTGAATAGGATATCCGGGTATTAAGTTGTGCAATTTTTGTTGTATTCAATCATAGTGTGTGTTCTAAATTGGTGACTTCAGTACGTGGATGTAAGAAGGTATACGGTTCCATCCGTACCCTTTGATCTGTTAAAAGAATAGTTTTCGAGCATTCCGAATATATATATATATATATATATATATATATATATATATATACGTAAACACTAGTCTTGGGCTACCTACGGTTTCACCCCCACACCCATGTGCTTACCCTACGGCCTCGTACCATTTATATCCCTAACATGTTTTTAATCGTAAGGAATTTCGAGATAGGAGTCATCTTACTATAACAATTACAGCACCCACTCTTCTTTCTTCCATTTCTGGGAGACCCGGGTTCGATTCCCGGCGGGAGCTCATGTGGTTCGGATTCCACGTTAATCAGTAGGTCCACGTCTCATATAGCCTCGCTGCAGAACGAGACGCTAAATTAAAATAAACTCTTTCTTCCATTTTAAGAGAAACATCAGAAAAATCTAAAGCGCATGTTCAGTTATTTTAAATGAAACGTCTAGATATCAATTTTCGTGTCTCTCTAACCGTAAGAGATTTCGAGATATGGCCACTCTTGTCTGCTGTTGTAGTGAGTTGCTTCTTAATAAACTTGGGTGCTTTTTGATACTTGAAATATTTTATGCAAATTTCGAGCAATTGTTCTTCTGGAAACACGAAATTTGCCATCCAGTTTCTTACCGCGTGTCGCAACACGGTTTCGTGCAAGTTTTTTCAGTTTCTTCTTGACACTGTGGGTCAGTTTGGCGGCCATACCTTGGCAAATCTTCAACCAGGGGACAATTTTGATAGCGTTTTATGATGGTATAGATCGTGTAACGTGAAAAGTTCTCTTTCTGAAAATGCTTGACAACTTCCATTACAGGTAGTTGTCCAAGAAGGTAATACACACACCATCGTAATGCAGTTTTCTCTTGTTTTTCCAGTCGCGTACTGCTTACATCTGCTTGCTCAATACGAAGCACACTACCTATAAAACTGTTATACCCAAGATTGACTCGCATTGTTCAGTGTGACCTTGGCACAGCGATGACACGCTTGTGTGTGTTAACTTTCACCCATGCCCTTACTATTGTAGTATAAAAAATATACTTTTTCTTTTAGTTTCTGTTTATGTACTAATGTTTATAGAAACATCCTTTCTTGAAATGAACGAACGTTTAAACTCGTTAGAACATAGATTGATTCCTGTAAAATGTCAGACTCTTCACGACTTGAGACTCGTACGTGCGGAAACAGCGATAGAGGGTGTAGCTGTCTTCATTACGAACTTCATGAGTACACAGTTCTGTCGGAAAATCTCAATTGTTGAAACTGCATGTTCTGTTTGATGTAGGGTTGCCAGATCATAACGTTTTTCCCGTAAGTTTTACGTTTCTCTGACAGTTTTACTTTATACGTTTTTATTTTCCCTGTGAAACGATTTCTTAGTTTTTTCTTAAATAAATAAAAGAAGTGATAATCTTGAACACTTTTAAATTGTTTTAGAAGTTAGTGCGGTTTTTTAATTAATTAATTAATTAATTAGAAGAATTGATTTCTCACACACCGTTAGCAACTCAACCGAACGATGTAACTTAGTATTTAGAGAGAAAATGCGACAGGTTACATTTTTATATACTATTTATCCGACATCCAAGTTCATGATTTAAGAATAATTCTGTTTTAACATCTTAACCGTCATCTGTCAACACCGTCTCGATCATATCTCATTTTCCGTCGATCGTAAAATCATGATATTAGGAACAGAAGTTATTGTGAACTAATAATAGCAGAGCTCTAGATGATGTGAATTTCGATGTGTCCTGCAAGCATTTTTTGAACATATAAAAAAAGATGTGGGACTGTTAAGAGATGCTAAGTCTTCATTAAAATGCAACTAAAAGGAAATAAAGATTTGTGTAATGAAATTTGTTGGTTGGACTTGAGTTTAGCTTTCCTTTTAACACCGAAGCTATATGAGATAAGACCTACAGCTTAACATGAGATCCGCGCATCATGAGCTCTCATCCTGAATTATAATATATACAGGGTGACCGCGTGACTATGGTACAAAATTTAAGGGATGATTCCTGACACGGAAACTAGAAAAAAAGTTCAAATAAACTTTTGTCCAACGTACATAATTTCGGAGCTACAAGGTGCCGAAAGCGTGGGAAAATGACATTCAAAGCTCTATAGCTCGACTATGGTGAATGATAGAGCTAATGCGGCATGGTCACATCAAAGACACCGAAGCTGCTGTATTCAAAAATGCTTAGGTCGAGATCGTGCAATTCGTGCACAAGGGATTCTCCAAAGGAGCGTAGGGATTCCCGGATAATCTGTCAAGAAAGATGGGTCGAAAAGGATACGGATGAATAGCTGTCCCAACTGCTAGCAATAATGCGTCTGTACTAAGTCGATATCTCGCACAAGCACAAAATGGCGAACAGTTTTATACGTGCCATGTGTGGTTGCATAACGCGCACTAAGTAAGAGTGAGAAACATGGAAGGAAAATGTGAATAATTTGGTACAAATGGTAAATACATGATATCACAATGTCCTATCATTAAACAGACGCTTTTAATAAAAGGTAAAAGTCATGAAACGTACTAAAATGTTGTAAAAGGATCACACTATTAAAGTCTTTCTTCCATGTATTGTTGTCATTGAAAACAAATAAACAAAACTGAGCGAAACAACCATAATGCAAAAGAGGTTGTTTCCTAAAAACAAAAGTCGCAAGAATGGGAATAATGTCTACAATCAACATTTTACAGCAGGATTGAATGCAGCCAAGAACATTATCAATTACCTGTAAACGAGACAAATCTCCCAATTATCCTACAATAGGTGATGGACATGGCGTCCCTCTACTTCAACACAGGCGTTACAGCGTCGCAGTAAGTTCTAACGCATCCGCTGTAACAATCCAGGATCTGTTCTTATAGTATCACAGGCAGCGAGTATTCGTGCTAATAGTTCTTCTGCGTTGTCTATAGGTGTTTCATAGACAAGTGTTTTGACATGACCCCACAAGAAAAAATCAAGTGGAGTTAAATCTGGGGAACGTGCAGGCCAATTACAAGGACTGCCTCTTCCAATCCATCTGTCACGAAACGTTTGATTCAAATACTCTCGCGTACTAGCTGAAAAGTGGGCTGGGGCGTTATCATGTTGAAACCACATCCGTTGACGAACACCGAGAGGGACATCCTCTAATAACTCGGGAAGTATGTCTCGCAGGAATCTTGTATACACTTGTGCAGTTAATTGTGGTGGTAGTAAATATGGACCTATTATCTGATCACTGATAATACCCGCCCACATATTTATGGCGAATCGGTCTTGGTGGCCCATTTCCACAATTGCATAAGGATTTTCGTCTGCCCATACGTGATTATTGGTACTATTAAATATCCCGTCTTTCGTTTAAAAAAAAAAAAAACCGTCGGTGAAAAGCACGTAGGAAGCAAACTGTGGATCAATTATAAAGCGTTGGAGAAACCACTCACAAAACTGAATGCGAGGTTGAAAGTCATTTGGACGTAAGGCCTGAACCCTATGCGGGTGATAGGAGTGTAACTGTTGCTCGTGTACTACTTTCCAAACAGTATTTTGTGCTACTCCCCTTTCACGTGCTACTTTCCGGGTACTTACAGTTGGGTCTTGGGCGAAACGATCAAGCACTTGTTCTTCGAAGTCCGGAGTCCTTGTTGTTCTCCGTCTTCCTTGGTCGTAGTATTGAGGTTGTAAATTCCCCGTGTCTCGTAAGCGTTGAAAAAGTCTGGCAAACATAGTATGGGGTGGATGTCTTCTTTGTGGATAATTCAATCGATATAACCTATCAGCTTCTGGACTGTTGCCATTTGCTTGACCGTATACAAATATCATGTCCGTAAGTTCTGCTACCGAATACTCCATTTGATTTCACATTCAAACAAGCAAAGCACAAACTGCACTAAGGAACTCGTACGCTACGAACAAACCACATGAAGAATGACCTTCCACCTTCCACAACGCCTTCTAGTAGGGTTGTCGTATACTTTCCTTTCCTTCGACTGTTTTCTACGACAGAAGGAAGAACAAATGCTTGTGATCGAACCTGCAAACTGTGGCGTACTTCAGGTGATAACACCGTCTGTGAAAACAAAATATCTTCTAAACGATAACAATATGACATGTTAAGCATTCTAGACAAAATCTCGGAATCAGTCCTGCAAAACATCGGAAGCAGCGACTAAAACAAACGTCCTGATAAATTGTTTTTCCTTGTTCTTTTTCAATGTCCAGGTAACGCACATTACGGCTAATGATAAGAAACGGATATTTTACTGTTGTTCTCTGGCAGTGGTCAAATTATCATGGGATGGTGGAAAAATCCCCCTCTCGTGAAAAGTATCCTCGGCTCGTATCATCAAATAAAATAAGATTTCTGCCTGGTAGAAAGCACCCATATCCCTCCGTTTTTCCCCTTAGTTTTACTTGCTTTCAATGACAAAATACATAGAAGAAAACAATGTTAGTGTGATCCTTTTTCAACATTTTAGTACGTTTCATGACTTTTACCTTTTATTAAAAGCGTCTGTTTAATGATAGGACATTGTGATATCATGTATTTACCATTTGTACCAAATTATTCACATTTTCCTTCCATGTTTCTCACTCTTACTTAGTGCGCGTTATGCAACCACACATGGCACGTATAAAACTGTTCGCCATTTTGTGCTTGTGCGAGATATCGACTTAGTACAGACGCATTATTGCTAGCAGTTGGGACAGCTATTCATCCGTATCCTTTTCGACCCATCTTTCTTGACAGATTATCCGGGAATCCCTACGCTCCTTTGGAGAATCCCTTGTGCACGAATTGCACGATCTCGACCTAAGCATTTTTGAATACAGCAGCTTCGGTGTCTTTGATGTGACCATGCCGCATTAGCTCTATCATTCACCATAGTCGAGCTATAGAGCTTTGAATGTCATTTTCCCACGCTTTCGGCACCTTGTAGCTCCGAAATTATGTACGTTGGACAAAAGTTTATTTGAACTTTTTTTCTAGTTTCCGTGTCAGGAATCATCCCTTAAATTTTGTAACATAGTCACGCGGTCACCCTGTATATAATTTGTCGTGTAGTTACTTTTAATGAAACTGCTTCAGTTACCTATCAGAATTATTCTACGGTACTATGTGAAACCATGTATGTGTTCGGTATATATAAATTCACAATATCATATATCTTCTTTTTTTTTTTTTTTTTTTTTTTTTGCTAAAAATCTTAAAATCTTCCTTTTTTTTTCTCCCCTTCCCCGTCCCGAGAAATCTGTCAACCCTGATTTTAAGTGTAAAGTGGGACTGCTTCACTCACATTTAAAGTAGATATACAGAGTTCCTTGCCTGAACTCATTCTGAAATAGAAATTGATCTTTTCTTTGTTACGATTTTCATTTTTCGCTTAGAATGTATGTGGTTCGGTTGCCACATTAAATTGTATATCTCAGGGAGGCGTGGTGGCTTAGTAATAGAGCGTTCATCTCTGTTGATAGAGATCCTTGTTTCGATCCCAGACTATGTGAGCTTATGGTAGATTATTGTGTCTGTAGTTCTGCTAGAGGTTATCCCGTTTTCATTCTGTATTCTCATTCCACCATTTCGACAATCATTTATGTGCGATTCACCCATCTCCTTCAGCTACAAGGTATAATAATAATAATATGTTAAACTAGGCGTTTTAAACAGTGCGTTAATATTTATTATCATCGTGTTAGAGGTATTATGTTTCCAAGCAAAGTAAGATGGCCTCATTATCAGTTTATCGATTGTGTTATTATTACTTTTGCTGTATAAGAGATACAAGATAGAGCACTGAACGTAGGAGTATTTCCCAGTTTTGAGGCTAGTTGCGTTATACGGTGTATGCTTCGAGTGGGCAGAATTGTGTATGAAGGCTATTTTGGACTATTTTTATTTTTTTAAAAGTTATACTTTATTTAAAATAACTTCGTCTGCTTTAAGCTAAGAGCAGAACCGAAAGTTGAATTCCAGAATTCATAATATTTTGTTATTGTATGTGTCATCGATATGTTGTGTAATATGTAAATTTTCTGTATGTATATATGTTTTTTTATTTATTTGTTCTTAGTAATATTCTCATGTGTAATGTATATTTGTTCTTTATTGTTTGTGTGTCAGTATAAATAATTGGAACAAGTTACAGTTAACTGGCCTTTTTGTCTCCATAGATAACACGAGCAGATGTTGAAGTACAACCATATGCGTTCACGACTAAATCTTTGTACGTAGGCCATACGGACTATAAGTACTTGAGGTGGCAAGTAATTGATTCGCCTGGTATTCTTGACCATCCTTTGGAAGAAAGAAACACGATTGAAATGCAAGCAGTGACGGCTTTGGCACATCTCCGCGCCTGTATTCTTTACATCATTGACATCTCGGAGCAGTGTGGTCATAGCATAGAAGAACAGGTAAGGTTCCTCTGTATTTTAACGTAAATAATAAATTTTCCATACTTACCTCATCCTTAACAGTAAAATTTTTCTAACATCTTGAACTTATTTACCAAAGACACCCAATCTGTAAACCGAGAAATGAGGTTTTCCCTGCTTTCGACGTCATTTCTAACAAAACATACATATTCCTTCATTAATTGTAGTTGTGACTTCTTATATCTAATTAATTCCCCAAAATGTTTTTGTGCGTATATCAAGAACGACCAATACTCCTGTAATGGACACTTCCTCCTCTTGATTTGCGCTCGAACACTTCGGCTTGAACAATATATTTTTCGTCAGTATTTCGAGTAATTTGCGCTTAAATTCTCCATCTTCCGACTGGAAAATAAGAGAATATAAATATATTTCCAGTCTTCTACCCAGCCTGTTACCCGCTTTAAAATTTCTGTAACTTCCTTTCTGTATGTACTGTCTTTCAGTTCCTTTAAGATTTGCAGCTTTATTTTGCAATTGTATCCACTCGTGGCCATGTAACTAACGCGCCTACTTTCTATGGTCGTGGTGCAGGGTTCGATTCCCTGTGGGAATGCTTGTTTCAAATAGTGACTCGGATTTCACTTCAAAGCCATAGATCTCGTCTTATGTAATCTTGGTAATAAAAAGGAAGATAAAACTTCAGTCAGTCTGTATTTTTTTTCCTCCTAACTTTCCTATTTTTGTTGCATTAGCCTTATTTTTCCTTCCCTTTGCTACTCAAGATATTTTTGCAAGCCGTTTATTTCATAGTGTTTACTGACATTTTGGGCATCTGTCACTTTACTGTGATACACAGTTTGTAATGGTGTTAAAATGTGAAATCAAGATCCTTATTCATGCGCTATTCGTCTCTTCGTAATATATATATATACCTTGTATGCATTTATTACTAGATATAGAAGTAGCAATTAATGCTGCCACACTGGAATAGGAAAGGCTGGTATCAAGAATATACTTCACTTCTGATCAGATCTTTTATTTCCAAATTCAGGGTTTATTTGCAGCCCTTAGCGTATTTCACAATTACCGTCGTAGTCGTGTATCTTCAGGACAATAAGATTCAACATCTACATAATTCTTGCTTAACCATAACTATATTGTCTCGACATTCTACCTGTATTTTCGCACGCAGGTATTCTTTCTCTCTCTCTCTCTCTCTCTCTCTCTCTCTCTCTCTCCCTCTCTCTCTTTCGCTAAATACCAAAGCATGTATACATAAGTAAATATTAAAGCATCTATACATAATTAAAAACACTTTCTACCCCCCAATACCTAGCATGTGAGATAGCACAACGCAAGTTAGTAATATGATCACGTTGGCATTCAAGGAATCCAGAAGGCATAGTTTTCTACGCCATAAGTGTTCCAAGGGCTTAGTTTTCCTTTCTTTCTGTGCACATAGTCATTCATTTCTTACAAGTCAGAAAAAATCTGACAGTTCAATTGAAGAACGTGTAAAGGTATTTTTTGTACTACTTGTGTGAAAACCTGAAGCGGGAATCGCATCCACCGAAAAAGTGGTCCTTTCTTCCATTCGCCTAGCACTTATTTTGTTTTGCTTAACTTCATTTTTATTACTATTATTATTACTTTTATTTTACATGGCAAATTAAAAGTTTCCAAATTTCGAATATTTAACTGGTAACAAATTTTGAAAAATCAGTTGTTTGAATATTTTTTCACAGGAAAAGATTAAAACCAATAAAATGTAAGATTATATTGAGTCTATGTGTTAAATACTTACCATTGCCGTATTTGTTTGGATAGTTCAGACCCTGCTGCCTAGGCGCACCTGTGACTGTGTCTGCTGTTTGCTGCCTAATAAATTAATAATAATAATAATAATAATAATAATAATAATAATAATAATAGTGTTCCTTCCCAGAAAAATGATAATTTTATTCACGTTATTTTTCGTGAATGTCAGCGCCCAACTCTTCTAAAATTTTCTTGGCCTCCCCTTGCAAGAAAATCTTAATTCAACACTGATTTGCTTGCTTATATCGCATTAACCATTTGTTCCACCGAAAACAAACTTTTTTTTCTGTTACCACTTAAGCATTGAAGTGGGAATACATGAGATATGAGGCATCTGTGGGAAACACCTGCGCTCAGTATAAAGACGAAAGATGACAATAGAAGAAAAAGAAAATTGTAGGCCGGTTTCTAGGAGGAAAGTGATGAAATATAAATGTCATAAATGATCTCATTGCTTATTTTCCTCATATAAATTACTGCAGAGCACACCACTCTAACAGCAGTGATACCAAAAATTAGAGCCAATACATCTGATTAGTTCCTAACATTCTTTTGATCATGATTTACTTTGTATGCTTTGCCTTGCTTAGCGAGACAAAAATACTGTCAGCTAAACAGGTGCATTTTCAAATTCATATTTCTTTTTAATTTCGACACCTTTGGATTACTCGATTCTAGACTCTGGATCCAGGTACCCGATTCTCAGTTCTAGATCTGGGTAACTTTTTGCTTCTGGAACCCGCTACTCGATTCTCAGTTCTGAATCCGGGTATCAGTTTGTGCTTCTGAAACCTGGCCCCCGATTCTTGTCTGACCATTTCTAGACTGGAGCCATGGTCCTGTGATCCATATATATATATATATATATATATATATATATATATATATCAGTTCTTTTTTTTTTTTTTTTTTCAATATATTTTACATTTTTTTCTTCATTTGTTATTCCTTAGTGTCTTCATTCTTACCAACTCATCCGTTCATTAGTTTTCTGTTGTTTCACTAAACTACATCTATTTCCAGCTGGTAACATTATGTCACAGCCGTACATCTTATTATTGTATTTTTCTTTTTTTCTTTAATTGAATATTATGTGATTATTGTTGTTGGTTAATCATATTTAATTATGCTATGGGATGTTAAAAGGATGGCCGATCTCCCCTTCTTAATTGAGAAGTTACCAATTGTTTATATTGTATATATGTCTGTTTCGTTTATTTCGTCTGTTTAATATGTGTGTTTTGTGTGTTCTTAAATCCCAATGATAGAATATTCTCAATGGAAAATTCCTATTAACATTGGATATTGTAGAAGAGACTTCAAGGGTGAGACAAAGTGAAAGGGGTAATTCAGAAGAGGATATGAAAGGTTTTTGGAGATGTTTGTTAGGAAATGGTCACCAGGCCTTACACGTGATGAGGACTTAAGCACTGGATATCAATGTCTTTTTTAATATTACAAAAAATGTGTACGAAAAGGGAAAATACTTAAGAGTCTATGTGCGCACGCAGCTATAGTGTTGGCTGCACAAAAGGGTGTATATGGAAAGTTAACATTGGTGACCAAAGTACAAAATAGTCATAAGATCTGACGTAAGTTGCAGAAACTTGTCACGTTTTTAGCATTTACTATAAATGTGATGTGTCTCCAAAAACTGATGTAACTTCGTAGACACACGTCGTACTGTGTAGCTCGGGAGTCCGTCGGTCAATCTCTCTTTCGGCAATTGTAACTCCAAATTAACCGACGGACTTCAACTGTAACTTTACTTTTTCCTTTTGAACTTCCTTTATCAATAAACTGGGCAAGAAAATTCGTCTCTATTATTTAGAATGCTTGCTAACTCCCGGATCTGTCTGCAGCTAAAGATTAAGAGAAACTTAATATATTTGTTGTTTATTCATGTGTGACCGCTCGCATAATCCTGAAGTTGAAATTACAAAGTACGTTCCGCTCGCGTACTGTAGCTGCGACAATTATCACATGATCCGCTTTGTTACAGGACGACTACGCTTTGTGTCTGTTCTTTTAATTTCCTGATCCGTATTCACTCCCTATGTGATGAAGTATATAGCGAAAGTGCTTATAGTGTAGTTGGAAGGTGACGAGCCCAACACGATTTTTTTTTTTTTATTTTTATTTTATTTTTATTTATTTTTTGTAAGCACACACTGACAAAATGCATAAGGACAATTAAATCCAGCTTGTTTCTTTAATGTTGGTAAATTCCGAGTTCAGTTTTTTCGACAAAAAATATGAGTAGGAACTTCTGTAGGTAAGTAGTGACGAAGAAGCGAATATATGGCTTTTTTTTTTGTAAATAATTAATAATGGCGAATACTTCATCACTAATTTATGGAAATATGAAGGAATCTGTCGCAGGTTATTATTAGTTTAAGAATCCATAGTTCCCTTTTCCAGAAGTGCTCATTTTCGTAAAACTTCTTATGGTAACAGTGTGTATTATGTATAATTCCACAGTTTTATTTATACAAACTCGAATATGTAATTTTGATATACATTTTTTAATTGCAGGTCCAGTTATTTCAAAATATTAAACCTTTATTCACCAATAAGGTAAGATCTTTAACTCTTTTAGTAAATGTTCAATCAATGATATGTATGGTATCATATTTTGTTTCCGTGTTGATCAGGTTTCCGCAAAGTACAAATTATATTGAACTATACACTATGTGATAAATAGAGAAAATAACCTTTTTTCACACTAGTTCTACCATAGATGCAAATTAGGGAGAGAAATGTACGACTGACCCGAAAATCAAACGTAGGTCTCTGACTTACTGTTCCGGTTCATGGACGCATACCGACGTCAAGCATGAGAAAGTATGACTAATCGTATAAAGGCCTGATACCGTAATGACTAACACAGCAACATGGTACACAGGAAAACGGTTTCGATTTTCGGTCCAGTCGTACAGTTTTTCAACCTTTGAATATTGTGGAACTTACGTATATTCAATACTTATCGTAGTATCTACTATCTATGGTATATTGTGGTCAGATGACTATAGTATAATAGTATGCATAATGCAGTTCATCACTTTCACGTTTAAAATTTACCACATCTGTTTATTTATTAACTTACTAACTGAAATACCCGTTCTTCGCACGGAGGAATTAGGTTTATGGGAAATATTTGAATCCCTTTCCCCCGTTATAATATCCATTTCAATAGAAGTGTAAAAAGCTCATAATATTATGTATGTTGGCATAAAATTTGATCTTCCTATCCTAGCCCCCGCCATGTGGACTTCGTAGTGGACAAACACCGTGCTCGTGGGTTTTCTCGGGGTTCTTCCATTTCCTCCCACTTTCTTCATTCCACCATTTCATTCATCTCTCATCATCACCATCTCCTGTAGCCTAATCGAAATAACCGTGGGATGTAAAACTTAAAGATTCCATTTAATTTTTTTCTTCGTACCCCGCTCCCCCTCCCCCCCTTAGGATACGCTCCTTCATCAATGTGACATGATAAAAATCGTGGGGCAGGAATTATGTTTCGGTTTGTGACACTTATTTCAATGGCGAAAAATGTGGAAATAGCACCTCTCCCCCTTTAAAACCAGAATTTTAGAAAATGCTGGGTCACGTATCCGCTTATTTGTAATGAGGAGTTTTATATACAGAAGGCTCCTCCTAACTTGAAGGGCTCATGAAATATTCTGTACTAATTTTGAATCTCGTACTCCTTTACGTATACAGGGCCGCGGTGGCTCAGTAGTAGAGCGTTCACCTCTGGTGCGTGGGGTCCCTGGTTCGATCCTAGCTCGCGCAAAGTGAACTTTGTGGTGAACAAACACCGTGTGCGTGGGTTTTTCGAGGTTCATCCGTTTCTTCCCACTTTCTTCATTCTACCATTTCATTTGTCGCCATCACTGTCTCGCGTAACCTACATGCATAATCTTGGGACGTAAAACTCTTAAGATTTCATTTAATTTCATTTTCCTTTAGTATACGCCCTTTAATTAAAATGGTGATTCAAACCTGGCTCGAGGTAGGTACTAAGTATGTTCCAAACTCGTTTCAAAGTTTTAGCCATTTTCCGGTGATGCGATCACAGACAACATTGCTTTCGATGGGGATGATAAAAATAATAGAAAACTACTCTTTTCTCTTGAAATGGGAATTTTTAAAAACTGGGACACATCTTGAATGAGAAATATGCCAAATTTCACGTCCCTACTTGAGGGATTTTTGTGATACTCTGTTCTGGACGAACACACTTGAATCTCTTTTACCTCCCTTAGCATACGCATTTTAGGTATTCCTTCTTCATTCATTGCTGTCGGAACTAAAGTAGTATTCACGTTTGTAGATGTATTAATATAGTCTGAATGTTCAGTGAATCACTTTCATTCTTCCATATAATCGTGTATATTGCGTCCTTCTCATTTCAGAAGCAGAATTTCTCGAGAGAACTTAAAAATGTACTTTCCTTATTTTTAATTAACAGTTTATATAACGAATTTCACACTCCAGCTTCAGCGAATCCTTACATTATGCATTTTCATAATAATGGAAAGTCTTAATATAGAAATCCCTTTCCCCCTTCTTTAAAAGCAGACGCTGAAATATATATTTAATTATTTTTATTGAAGAGTTGATATTATCGATTTTCATATCTCAAACTTAATTAAAAGCTCACAATTGACACTTTCTCAATAAAGAAATGGAACTTTGGATTTTTCCTTCCTAAGGAGCGAAATTTTCCAAAATTCTAAAATACATGTCCCACTCTCTGTATTTATGAGTTTATGTACCAATTTCAATAGTATAGAAAAATGTTCTCTTTCCTCTTTAGAGAATTTTAAAAACTGCTCTAACAGGTTTTCTCTTATTTTTATGTCAGCTTTTATACTGAATTCACATATTCAACTTAAGTGAATCCTCACATCGAACACTTTCTCAATAAAGAAAGGGACATTTGAATGTTATAAAATCAACCCCAGTTTTCCTTCTTAGGAGCGAAAATTTCAAAAACGCTGAAGTAAATGTTCCATTGTTTTTATGTGAGAGTTTACACACTTAACTTCTCATTACCAGCTTAAGCTAATCCCTACATTCAGCATTTCCCTACAATTTGTGAATAAATAAAGGGAAATTTCAATATTACAGAAAAATCTCCTTCCCTTGAGCGGAAGTTTCAAAATTGCTGGAACACTTTTTTTTTTTTTTTTTTTAATTGAGTTTATGAAAAAGTGAAATGAAATTTGTTTTACGTCTCATCCTTATTCCGTGTTGACTAAAGGAGACGGCGATGATGATGAGTTAAATAGTAGAATGATGGAAATTAGAGGAAACTGGAATACCTCAGGGAAACCCACACACATGGTTTTTACATTAAAAATGTTCATAAACTGAATTTCACACTTCCAACTTAACCCTTAAGTACTCGCGCGGGATGTTCACAGACCCCCAACCAGCTAACTTTTGTGTTGCTAGCCAGAAGTCCTGATAAAAAAATTTAAAAAATATTAAAAAATGTTTCAAAACGAGTTCAAATAATCTGATCGCAGCAAATATTTTTAGAAACATGTCTAGAGTTACGCTACATTGTCTTAATTATTAAAAAAAATATATTTTTATTGTAATAAAACAAATATCAATTTGGGGGTCTACTGGAACCCCGCTCGAGTAGTGTCACAAAAAGGGTGCGAGTACTTACGGGTTAAGTGAATTCTTACATTTGGCACTATCTTAGTAAAGAAAGGGGAATTTGGATGTTACTGAATTTACCTCAGTTTTCCCTCTTAAGGGTAAAATTTTCAAAACCTCTAAAATATGTTTCCCTTATTTTTATGTGTTCGTATACCGAATTTATATCTTCAACTTAAGTGAATCCCCACATCAAACACTTTCTAAATAAAGAAAGGGAATTTCGGATGTTATAAAATTGACGCCAGTTTTTCCTCTTACGAATGGAATTTTGGAAAGCGCTGAAACACGTTTTCCTTTATTTCTATATGAGAGTTTATGTATCGAATTTTTCATCTCCAGCTTAAGTGAATCCCCACATTTGACACTTCATGTATAAATAAATGGGAAATTTTAATTAAGGAGATTGTCCCTTTTTTTTCCCTCCTTATGTGCGAAATTTTGAAAACTCTGAAACACATATTCTCTTATTTTTATTTAAGAGTTTATAAACCGAATTTCAGATCTCCAACTTAAGTGAATCCTCACACTGGGCAATTTCTTAATAACAAAAGGGAAATTTTGATATAGAAATCACCTAACTTTTTATCTTTAAAAATGGAATTTTCGAATACGCTGAAACACGTATTCCGTTATTTTTCTTCAAGAGTTTAAGTACCAAATTTTACGTCTCCAACTAAAGTGAATCCTTACATTCTTCACTTTGAGAATAAGTAAAGGGGAATTTCAATGTAATTGAAATTCGTTCCTTTGACCCCTTAGGAGCAGAATTTTCAGAAACTGAAGTACATGTTTCCTTATTTTTAAAATTAAAAATCTATATACCGAATTTCAGATATCCAACTTAAGCAAATTCTCGCATTCGGCACTTTTTGATTAAACAAACTATAATTTCAGTATTTTATAAATTCCCCCTTCCCTGTTCTGGAGAGATTTTGAAAACTATACAGAGAAACACGTATCCTCTTGTTTTTAATGAAGAGTTTATATGCCGAGTTTCATCTCTTACGCCAGGGATTCCTGAGACATTACTCTTGGGGAAAATTTTGAGCCCCCTTTTACCCTCCTTGGAATGGGTATTTCCGAAAATCCTTCCTCATGCCTTACTTTCGTGATAAGAGTTTTCTGTACGAATTTCACGTTAATACCTATAGTAGTATGGCCTGGGCAAAGTTGAGTCACCCACTTCTTCTCTTTTAATTATATGATAGTATAGGTTATTATTAGTATTAATAGTTATAGTGTACTCTAAATGCAAGTCTAAAAGTTTGATATTAGAAAGTATAATTACGAAATAGATTGTAACATTGACCGTAGTTGGAGCAGAACAATAATATTTCAATAGATAAATGTTATACAGAATGAAGGAATGCAGTCATTTTCATAAAAGAATTGTTACAAGTTGGGGAATGTTTATCTTCGGAATAATTTATGAAGGCAAAAACCGGATAAAGGACTTGAAAATACTAGACTTATGTTTTGCATTATGTTGAGGTAGTCTTTAAATGTTTCTAGTCCTTAAAAACAGTAACAAAAAAGATGGAGAAGATACTTTAATATTGTATTGTAAAACTGACAGAACCTTTTCAGCTATTCATAGCCAGAAAGACTTCCCGTTTCCACGCTAAACAAGTTTCGTGTAACACTGATTAATTTATATAGAAAAATTAAAGGGACTGAAGGTAGGTTCTGTTATCCTTAAATTTTACTATATTTGGGACTACTTTTGCTGAGTTATCAATTAATTTGTAAAAAATATATTCTGATTGAAGTTTAGAATTGACATCTCTGGATATCTCCATCCCTGGTCTCTCTTATCCCTACAAAATTGTTTATTCTACAGAGAAAAATAAAATTGTAACGTCGTATATAAAACTGTCAAATGAAAGTTTTGGTACCTTGTATATTTGGATAGTTATTTTATATAATGCAATTATATAAAACACTTAAAAATCGACTGTATTCTCGCTGATTGGTGATTTGGAGTTAGCGTCTCATTCAGCATGGAGACTGTAAGAGACGTGGATCTACAGTTTAATATACGATCAGAATCATATAGCTCTCAGTGGGACTCGAACCCGGATCTCTACTCATTCACTGTATTCCTGTGTCTTTTCTAGTCAGCTATATGAAAACAACTGAAAATTAAAACATTACTTCTGCATGTCCACAAAATTATTTTATCACAAACAGATTATTATTCTAAGGATCAATAGTCGTACTCACTCCTCTCACTTAAGTGAACCACAGGCAATATTAACCCAGTACTAGTAATGACTCATGCCTCAAGTACCTATGTACTAAGAAAGTGTTGCTGTCCCGCCATATGTGCGTATGGACAGGTCAAGCATGACGTATTTCCGCTAATACTTGCTTATTTGTTTCCGGAGGGTTCCAAAGTTGTGAGCTATATATGGAACTTACAGTGCTTATATTTTGCATTGACTTACAAATATAGCAAATGAGTATTCACAGTGTGAAACTAACACTTCCAAACTATACAGATTCGATACTTAAAGTAGTGAACTATAAGTACTAGTTGCAATAGAGTAATAAGATCAAAGATAGAACCTGTTTCTCGGTCACTGAATCCATATCAAAAAAACTGTTACTCGTTATCTCTTAATGTTTGTGTTCAATGGCGATAAGGGTAGAAACCAAAAATCGTTTATTTCAACTAATTTCGGTTTGAATATAGGGTTAAGGGAAAAGATAGCACCTATTCTTCGGACACTGAATCGATTGCAAAAGATATCTTCTGCTTCTTGATATCTCTTACCGCTTTTAATCTAGTAGCTGTCCAAGATCGGCGGACGGACGTATAGAGCCGTTCTATAAGACTTCGAACACTTGTGCATAGCATAGTTGGGAAGTCTTAAATTAGAGAATTTCAGTTTGCGTTTAAGTGTCTTCTTTAGTTAGCAGACGTATTATTTAGAACCGAAAATGAGAGTTTCAGATCCTTGCACTTAGACTGAGGCCGAAAGTTAACGAAATCACTTAATGTATCTATTTCTTATCATTGGCATGTTAAGCAGGATAGGAACAGCAACATGTTTTTATTTATGAGTGGAAATATTTAATTTTCGTACATCCAATCCCCACTAGAAATACCTTTCCTTACCGAAATCTTGACAATGCTGATAGCCGTTAGTAAAAATTTCAACGTTTAATGTGATATTTTAAAACGGTCTATAATCATTTGGAGGAATAAAGCAAGAACCTTTTATATTTGTTGATAAGATTGCTCCTCGACCTGCTTACATTATGATGTATAACCAAATTATTTAGTTCGGACAAACCTGTTAAGAGGTGTGGTCGAAAAACTTAATAATTCAGAATTTACCTTATGAACCGTTTTTAATTTTATTGTTGTAATAAATTACCGGTAACTATTTAAACATAGAAAATCCTTGAATAAAAAAAATAAAAAGGAAAATTCGAGAAGGTTTTTAGAAGATTCAAAGATGAAATTTTACACTACCACCTTTATCCAACAGTTTTGATCTTGTGAGTTATTAAATATTTCGACTTACCCGCTCAAATATGATGTGCAACCAGTGGTCGAATTAAGTGTTGTTCAGAAACATTTCAAAAGTAGTGATTACTTCGTTTCTTAGTTTCTTTCTAAGTACTAGACCGCTGTGAAGCACAATCAGGTTTCATTTTTCCACTACAAAGAAATTAAAAAATCGACAGAAACCTTCTTAGTTCATCGGGCATTTAAATACCTACTTAATGACATTAGAACAATTAATTTATAAGATTTAGCCCTAAATTCCCTCTTTCATTTACTTTTGTTATTATTATGAATTTACCATATTGCACTGAATATAGTATGACCTTAAGTATAATATGATCCTACGTTCTTGAAATGTTTGAGAATATTATGTAATGGAAAATCAATTTAAAGCTCTCTTTAAGATCTAAATCCCAGTCTTTATTGCACCTTCTGTCTGCGGAAGCATAGTAAGAATGAATTAATAACCAATTTTAGTTGTCAATTAAATCGAACCACAACATGACATTACAATTGCTTATTTCCTATATACGTCGGGTCTTATACGAGTTACACAACCATACGGCACGATCGAGGGAGAGAGGTACAGATGGTACAGTTGTGTGTGGTATAAATAAACCACTATATTAGGACCAGTATGGTATTTTAATTAACTTGGAAGAGAAGCACCTAAATCAAGTGCTGCAATGAACGTACTAAATATGTTAAGTGGGGTGGACAAAATAAGCTGCGATGCAACAGATTAATCAGAAGGTTATAATAATAGTGTTTGTGTAAGAGGCACGATTAATTCAGTCATTACGTATTGCTCGTCCCAAATATTAACTAATAAACAGCTTTAAAGGGGAGGAGCGTCTTCGATCCGCTTACTAAACACAGTTAAAGATATAAATGCAGACTTAATCGTTAGTAAGCTACCAACATCATGACCTTAATTTTTGAGAGATGTACAGTATTTCTGATTTTCTTTTCAGCCTCTGTTGGTGGTTCTGAACAAAATCGACGTAATCAGACTAGAAGAATTGAGTGAGGAGAAAGTACTCGCTTTGGCTCCCATCAAAGACGAGCAGATTCCCATTCACCAAATGAGCACAGCTACAGAAGAGGGAGTAATGACGGTCAAACAGGAAGTAAGTAGGAGTATATTGTTTCCGACCCCTAATTATTTTCGTTGCTGTGTATATACTAATTTCAAAAGAAGATAACTAACAAAGGGGGACTATGTAGTCCATATTTAACATATGTACTCATTGGCTTGCAACCTCCTCATCACGCCAGCTGGGACCCATTTCATAATACCAGGGCTCATAGCGAGTAACTTTTTTTTCTAACTAAAAGTTACTTTTTTTTTTTTTTTTTTCAAGTTGGTCACTAAAAGTTGCTTTAAAAAAAAAAAAGTCACTATAAGTTACTTTTTGGGGAGGTAAAGTGACATTTTCGTGTGATTTATGTTTTGCATTGGCAGTTTTCTAAGAAAAATATTACAAATGGAAAAAGGCAGAAACTTGTTACTCATTACTCTTCTAAAAGCTTCAGTACTTGCTGCCACATATGAAACAGTCAGCTTTATTCTCACTTCAGCTTTTATTCTTTCTAAAGTACAGTGGATGGTTGGTGGATGCTTAAGCTTTCAAGGTGGGGTTGAAAACCCTTCTGTGTCTATTCTTTCTTCTATCATAATAGTCTTTTAGTTTTCTATCGTAATAGTTAACGCTCCGCTCAACGTCGTGTATGTGTATTTGTGTGGTTCATCATGTTCATCTTGTGTTATGCTTCTTGTATGTTCTTAAGAGTAGGTGATGAATTTGAATATTTCATGGCTTTGAGAACTCTCAATGCTAAGTTAAATATAATATCTGGGATGAAGAAATTCGGAAATAGGCCAGAACTGGTTCCACGTACTCAGAAGCTTCTTACATCTGCTAAGTCTGCTTACCATAACTACAAAGCATACGTAGAAAACCTAAGAAAGAAGGAAGCTCAAAAAGAAGTAAAGAAGAAAAGATGAAACAAAACAACAGAGGTGATGGAGAAATTGACAAAGGAAAAAAGGGGCATGATGAGATTTTGGTCACTTTTTCGTGTGCTTTTGGTTACTTTTCAACTATTTGTAAGAGACCAGACCACTGTGAGCCCTGTAATACTAACGATCTGATAAACTCATTTTACAGATCTGTAAATTATAAAAGAAACGATATGGCATGTTCTATTCAAAGGGTTTGATGGCACTATTGCAAAACAAATGCGCCATTCAACATCAGATAACGAGGAACAATCAACCTAGAGCATCGATGGTAAAAAGGCGTAAATATGTGTTTCTGTCTATTTTTATTCATTATAACTGTTTTTTGTGTTAAAGTATTCAACGGTGACCAAGACAGATGTCAACATTTGAAGTCAAAATCAAGGGTTTTTTTTCTTTTTGCCAAGTTTCAAAAGCTCACCTCGAAGGCGTGTAGTGGTATTTCAGTGAATTATGCAGAACATGTTATGGAAGATCACATACGAAGACAAATCTGACAACATTGCAACTAGTACATCTAACTCTTACCTGCCACTAGACTTGGACTGGCATGTATTGTACGCTAGCTTTCTTGGGATCCTCTGTCCAGCTCTCCCAACACGTGACGAGCGCACTACGCTTGCGCGAGTACAGAGGCACCCTTCTTTCAGCAGTAGTACTAGCTCGGGGATTATAACACTATTGTATGATACTATTGAGTAACTGATACTAGTAGAATGTGCTTGTCATCTTATGTCTGCTGTGTTCACTGTTGCTAGTTACCATATTTCAATGATGCATAAACTTACTAGACTAAACACTAAACTTGATGTATAGTTTTAGACACGGGTCTGACTTAAGCCGAGTTCCCGATGATGTCCACAGGATAATACGAAATATGTTGAACTGTAAGTTAATGTAATTAATGAATAACAGAAGCTTTTATTCTAATAATAATAGAGTGTAGATGAAATTAAATAAACTAAATAAAATTCCAAAATGCCAGAAACTTGCTTTTGGTATTCGTAAAAGTGAGTCAAATCCTTAGGTTAATCCAATTTTTATTTCATTTTTATAATGAGCAACTAAATTTGCTAGGAATGTGCTAAAAGTTCGATGTTATGAATAACGAAATATGTTCCTGCATATCTTTTTACGTTTCAGGCGTGTGAAAGATTGTTGACCTATCGTTTAGAAATAAAAATGAACACGAAGAAAGTAGACAACGTATTGAATAGAGTTCATGTTGCAGTGCCGACTCCGAGAGATGATAAACCCAGACCACCATGTATACCAGGTAATTTATTTTCTTCATATAAAATAATAGATAAGTGTATTGTCACTTCATTTTTTATATGACCTTAAAACTATTAATACTAATCAATTATTCTATCCTATGTGTAATGATGTATTGACTCGTAAATTTTATCAACTAACAACAGGGATTGCAACATTGATTTTGAAGGTTACCCTTCAACGTGATAGAAGAGGAAAGCTAGTGTCATTATGAGTTGGGCGGAGAACGTGGTGGAGACGTGTGAATTGCAAGACAGATCCAATAGAGTGGGATGTTATAGTTATAGCTCTAGCATAAACTATGTGGCAGTTATAGCTTTGTATAAGATGAGAAAGTCACCACCAAACTTTGAGCTCTGAAGAAGTTCAAGATCAGCAGGGTGTTTTGCTGTCGGACTATCATCAGATACTGTGACACAAGGACCATTGAGGACCGTTTCAGGCAAGGTCCTCCGCACAGGTTGTGGAGCCAGAAGATCATGAAAGCAGTGGCGTCGCGTATACGAAGTAGTTCCGTCAGGAAACAAGAGTGATGGCTCATGGGCTGAACATTTCTAAAATGTCAATGTCTCTTTCGCTTAAAAGTAATTAAAGTCCAAGAACTTGCAGGTGAAGTATTGATCAGTTTTTCACTTCACAATTTAAGGCCCAGACAGCGCAAAAATCGAAGAGGCTCCTCCAACGTTATGCAAAGGGTAGCCACAGGAGGAGTTTCTTTACTGATGAAAAGAACATCACAATTTAAGCCTTTCAACCTTCAAAATGATAGGATATATGCATCCACATCTCAGGACACTTGTGCGAAAACGCCAAGGATTTGAGGAGTCACCATCCAGCTTCAGTAGTGGTATGGTGGAGGAGGGGGGGGGGGTTCAGCTGCACATCTAAGCTCCACTTCTGTAAAAATTGTGTTGAAACGTAGGTCAATGTTTACCAAGTAACCATAAGATGAAATTATTTTATTTTTATTTTTAGTTTAACGTCCCGTTTTATCCACTTTAGGCTAAAGAAGACGGATGATTAATGGAAATGAGTGATTGTGATTTTTTTTAAATTCTTTCTTCCCGGAACCACTTGCGTCAAAGGCACACGCTAGTCACTAGACTAACGGAGAGGGTTACGAAGAGGCCGTGTCGTGTTAGACCCTGTAGTGAAATCTTGGGCCAGAACTATGCTCCATAATGAGCCGTAGAACTTCCAGCAGGAACTCAACAACCTACCCACAAAGCAAGATCAACACGTACCTGATTTCATCTCACTAGCTGACGTCCTCCAGCTGTCCGATCTCAGCTCGCTAGACTACAAGTTGTACTCCATGTTTGAGGGCATAGTCTGGAGAAAGAGGTATCCCAATATTGTGAGTTAAGTGTACTGTTCTGAAGGGTAGTGGATCATCCAAGAAAGACAGTGAAATTATCTTTAGACTTAAGCTTGTGTGAAAACAAGAGGTAATCATTTCGACAAGTGATTAATACTCTGTGCTGGCAATCTCTCATATCCAGATATTACTAAATTAGCTGTACAACTGCTCCTATATTTTGTTATTGACTTTGTAATATAACATGATATATACTGTATATAAATAATGTACTTTGGTTCCCCTTGATAAAAGGCCACTATTCTTCTCCCCCCCCCCAAAAAAAAAAGAAAAAGAATAAATCATTCCACTTGCTGTTCTGCTCATAAATTACGTTCAACTACATTCGTTATGCTAAGATGTGCTTGTTCGTGGTCTGAATTCGATTCTTGAGTAGAGATTTCAGATTTTTTTCTGTTGTGACAAATCTTGAGGCTACAAGAGGAAACTACTTTAATTAAAAGATAGGAAGCTTCTACCTACAAATCTGGAAAATAGGGTGATAAAGATTCGAGAGTCATTGTTCTGACCATACATCACCAAACTAAAAGTCATGTAGCTTACGAGCATAATCTCATTTTGGGCCATAACTTCAAGGAGATGCTTATAAGATGCTTGTTCAGGTTCTTCTGCGGTACTACAATATGTAAAATTTTGTTAGGACTATCCATACTTCTTCAGTGGTTGAACTTTATCTCTCAAGGACAAGTTTATGGATCATACTGTATGGATTTTGTGCTTAAAAAAAAAAGAGTGCGATTTTTCTTTCTTCTGTCTCTTCCTATTTCTATCGTTTTGCGAGTTGTTTCAACATACAATAGCTTTTACGCATCGTTCTTTTTGATCCTAAAGACAATCCTCTATAATGTGGAAGACTATAAAAACATTTTTGATTTTTTTTCCGCAACCTTACCTTAACACGTGACACGATAGCCCTGTGTGTGTTTTGGCCTCTTCTACTGTCTGCAGTCTGTTCAACGGTCTCATGTATATAAAAGATTGTTTATAAGTAGGACTCTCATCATTTACGAGATCGTGAATACGCAGGAGCATACACCAATCTTCTCTGCACGTAGCAAACATATAATCGTCATTGTAGAGTTTTCTGTGTGTGCGTGACAGCCAGTAACAATGGCTGTCTTAATACAAAATCCTGTCAGATGCGAGGTTCTGTCAGTCATCTTTCACCACGTGAAAGGACATTAAGTAATAGAAATTCATCGGGAATTTTAAGCCCGATGGGCCAGTAATAATGAGTGAAAGGAAAGATAATAATGTCGAGTGTTCTTATGGACGACGTTGTAGAATGTGAATGAAGCAGTGCAATCCAACCCAGTCGTCACTTCATCATTACTTCGCTGACTATGTAGTTTTTAGAATTGTCTGAGAATACAATACGCCGCATTGTATCAAGACACTCTGGGTTCCTGATGGCTGTATGGTTAGCGTACGCGACTTTGGCGCGGGAGACCCGGCTTCCAATTACAGTTGGAGCTTATTTGTTTCGGATTCCGCGTTAAGCTGTAGATTCACGTCTCATATAGCTTAGCTGCTGAAAGGACCCTAAACTCAGGAACTCTGTGCCAGGTTGGTCACAGAAATATTGACTGCTTCTCCCTAACCACAGAAGATCACTGTTGCATATTCATTTTTAAGCTGGTGGGAGAAGGATAGGGATAAATTGTTTTCGCACATAATGTCTGGTGCCAAAACCTGAATTCCCCACGTCTCTAGTAAGTCGAAGCAACACTCAGTGGAGTATCACTAGTAGGTCATGAGACCGTCAATCTTCTTCGACCTGATCTAGGTACTTCGTAGAACCCGATCATCTAGCAGGATAACCAAGTTCTTGTGTCCCCAGGACAGTGTAGCGTGTTCTATATTCGGTATATCCTCTACGCTGGCCTGCTAGGTTCCCAGACATAAACCGTATCAAACACGTGTGCGATATGGTGGAACAGCGCCTGATCGCAGAGGGCTCCAGCAACTACTATCACCTAGCTATGCCAACATCTACACCGAACTGGAATGCTATACCCCAAATATTCAGAATATGTAGAGCGACTTCCTGCCCAAACAGTTGCTTGTATGGTCTCTCGGAATGTTACGTGTGCTATTAAGGTGAATGCTGTATATTTTTAATATCTTGTATTACATGTTCAGAATGTTCCACGTATATATGTCTATTAACTAGATATTCCAGCGACTAAATATTTGCATATTCTAAAATGAACATTATAACAAATTCTTTTTATCATCTCGACAAAAAAACTCAGTGTTAAACACCACCATGGCAACTATATTCTCTTTGGTTGGAAACAAAGTGTATATCTTCAAAATTTACGGGAGGTTTTTCAAGATCCTTTTGTCTTTTGGTGAAGAATCCTAAAATATTAAACGAAAGCTTCAATAAAAAGATGGTTTTCGTTAAAATATTCAATCAAATTGTATTGATAAGTTCCCTCAGGCATTCACGATAACGCCACTTTATGGTCTTTTGTCGTATTCTAAACATTTTGAAATTTCTTTTAAAAACTGCAGCAGGAAGGCACCTTTTGTATATGAAATAGTACTCCTGCACTACCTTCGAAACAATGTATCATTTATTGTATTGTGATAATTAGTATGAGCGCTGTGAATATTATTTTTTTTAAAAAAACCTTGCAATTTAAAGTAAAATGTGTTTGTTCTTATACAATTAAATACATCTCCATTAAAGTTACATGTTACTTATAATTATGAATATAGCTATCCTACGAACGAATGTACGTGGCTTTCTTTCTGACTGTCTCAGAAAATAAGAATGCACAGATTATTATTATTATTATTATTATTATTATTATTATTATTATTATTATTATTATTATTATTATTATTATTATTATTATTATTATTATTATTTATAAAATGTTTTTGAAAGTCTAATGTAGTTATTGGCGTGAAATATAATTTGATAATATTTTTTTGCAATCATTCTTGTTGGGCAGAGGAGGCATTGAAGAAGAAGCAGGAGCGTGTGGCGACAGGTGTGAAGAGGAAACTGGAAAGAGATATTGAAGTAGAAATGGGTGATGATTACATTTTGGACTTGAGGAAGACTTGGGATGTTCCCGATGAGTTCAAGTACGATGTGATTCCAGAAATATGGGAAGGAAAGAACTTAGCAGACTATGTGGATCCGGATATATTAAAGGTATTGGAATTTCGACTTGGATGCAATAGAATGTTTGCATTTTTTGTATTGTCCTCAGTGTTTAATCCGTGACTATTCTATCAGGCCTTGTTTCCATATTGTTGAACTAAACACATCTCATTGAGCAAGGCTATGTGATAAAAATATATAAAAACACAATTACATAACAGTTTCAGCACACTAACTGTGTCTTAATCAGATTTTCACTCCTTCTGTCTACTTGAGAGTTGGTTACATCTTATATACTTTCTGGAGATAAACTTTTAATTATTCTCCGTCCCTGCATGAAAAAGTAACACTTGTGTTTTTCCATTTCCACTTGTTCAACTGCACACTTGTCCAATTAAAAATATACCTTTTTCTGGATACTTTCTTGTTCTTTAATTATCCTTGTTTATTTTCCCTTATTAATTTGTTCTCTTTCTCCTTCCTTTTCCTTTCTTCTTTAAGGAAAATCCTCTCCCATTTTTTTTATTTATAGCAAATGCTCCATTCCAATTCACCACCTTGTCTCGTGTCTTCATGATTTTCCTAGCTTCTTTCCATTTTCTCACCAATGTCCTGTTCCCTGCTTCTATGGCTTCTGCTCCTTCCCACACCTATCCTGTGGTTTGTCTCTTTCTAATGTTTATATATTGCGTTGTTGTGAAAAGGGACAACTCGCTCTCCTTCTCTGATCATCCTGATGTCCTACCGCATCGTGCAAGCGTAAAGACCAAAATGATAATGTCAGTATCGCAGTGGGATGTGAAAGTCGAAAAGAAAATATTAGAAAAAGAAGACACGATTCGAAAATAGACTAGAAAAATGTATAGAAATAACAGTTAGAGAATTGATACAAAAAAGTAAAGGTGAGCAGAAATTTCCATTTTTTTGAGTTGTAACACTTCCACCGGGTGTGCGATATTGATTTTTTATAACTAATAATTTTAATAATGCACTGCAATAAATTACATGAAACTCAGCAATGTTCTAGAACAGTGTTTTTTGCTTTCTTTCTTCCACTTTTGTTAGTTAGAATGTTATGTGGACTTCTCTACTCGTAACCTTAGCGAAAGCAAATTTATCTGTTTTATGTTTTGAACATATATCTGTATACTTACATTTTAAAGTAGTGTTAAATAAAATTCTCTTTTATATTTGTATTAAAAGAAATATATAGTAGCATCGATTACCCGCTTCGCTGGGTTAAAATAAGAAAAATTAGTAATATGTTCTGTTAGTCAGTCACTTTTTACTATTACTGAAGTGCTCTCTGATATTTGTCAGTTTAGACTATTTTTTGTATAACTCCCCCGTTCTCCTTCCCCCAAGTTACGGGATTGAATTTTGATTTAAATGGCATCGGAAGTGTCAGTGTTCATCCAGCGACCCCGAAAACTATGGATTCGACACTAATATCGGTCGTTTTCTATAATTTATATATATTTTCCCCTCTCCCCGTCCTCCAAGTTGCTGGGCTGAATTTAGATTTAAACAACATCGGAAGTGTCACTGTTAATCTCGGCAACACCGAAAACTATGAATTCGTCACTAATATCGGTCCTGTCGATCATTTTTATTTATCTCCTCCCGTAAGTTGCACCATCAAACTGAAATGATAAAAACCATTCCAGGCCCGAACCTCATCTATGTTGAAAATTTGATTGAAATCGGTCGGTGGTTGATTTGGGTTTGGAATTGAATTTGGGTGGTTCAAGAGTTAAGTTGAAAACGTCACTTTCATATATATATTGGACTAACATTCGGTCTAAGGGAACCACAAGGGCACAGATTCTGAGGACGGTTTAAAAAACACTGTTCTAGAAAATTTGGAAAATTGTTAAACTTTGTAATTCCTTACATTACGTGATTTCATCGCCTGAGATCAATTGATGTTTAATATTTCATGTATTGTTTAATTGTGCAGAAACTAGAAGAGTTGGAGCGTGAGGAAGAAATGAGGTTTGCTGCTGGCTTCTATGATGTTCCAAAGATTGAAGAAGACGAAGCAATGAAAGAAATTCGAGAACTGGCCAAGCAGATTCGAGATAAGAAAGCAATCATGCAACAGGAAGCCAGAATTCGTAAAAGTAGCACCAAACCTGTTATACCAAGATCAAGTGTGGCTCGTGTTCGGGAAAGAAGTGCTTCACGCTTGCGCAAAGAAATGGAAGAACTTGGTGTTGATATGTCCGGTACTGAAAATGTAAGTATTTCTGTCATGTTAGGTAGTAAAAGTCTTGGTACAATCAATACTGTGGGTCAGGTCAGTCAACTTAAATAAGACTCGGTATGATTTTCCATATTTTTATCGCTTGTTTCTGTGATCGAATTACCTGTAAAAATTGTTTTTGAATGAGGACTTGTTTGGGATGCTGAAACGGGAGTAAAGAAAAAGATGCTTTCTTTTTGGTGGGAAGTTGTTCTTGTCATGGCATTTAAACCGGGAAATCGTGGATTTTTTCAATAATTTAATTTAGAATAATTATTACCAACGCAACATGTCTTTTATAGGGAGCCAAAACTGTTTCAGTGAACACTGTCACCTTTCTCAAGTGATGAATTTTTATGCAATTTGCTTGTACATCTCTGATACTATGACATTTTCATTTCAGCTACATGCTATAGTCATTAACCTGCAGTATGTGCAAAAACTTGTACACTCAAGTTATTAATTTAACCGTAGTTTATTCGGGTAGAGAAACAGTTCGTTTCATCTCTTCTTTTGTTGCTATGAAGTATTTCAAAATAATAGTAATTTTTGTATGTTGGACAGAAACAGAAAAAATCGTGCTCGAGTTCCAGTAGATGGTTGTAGTTTTTAAAAAGTAGTGTTATAAAACAAAAATTACTCTACTCGAAAGACTAAAAGTATCAGTCTTAAACATATTGAAAATGTAATTATTACATTTTCACTCCATGAATTTATCTAAAATTTAAATCTCTCTAGATTTATTTTGTAGATTCTAAAATGACAGTGCTCTCCTGTAACGTAAATGGTTAACGTTACATTCCATTTAAATTCTGTTTGAATTCCCGATAAGAGCTCATGGATCCACACTAAACTGTAAATTCACATCTCATATATCCCCGGTGGTTACAAAGGGCTGCTAAACTCGAAATAATAAACTAGATGTATGAAAGGTGCCTTTGTTATACATTTGTGTCAAGAACTGACGATTAATGCGGAAAATTAGACAAACCATACTCAGTTGTCTGTAAAATATTTAGAAGAGAAAAGTTATTTATACCATGTTTCCAAAATTCCCGTTTCAAAATGTTGACATGAACGGAATTTCAATTTGTCATAACAAGGAAGAACTTCAGTGAATACCATAACTATACGTACATGCTCAAAATATGAATCTCACGTTCAGGCATCCTGAGTGAGAACTTATGTACAGTGGCAGGTTACTGCTCTGTAGAATTATACCTTTAAATAAGGGCATTCATTCTAGGTTCAAAGCGTGTACCTTCTACATACATTAATATGAGTCTGCTTTCTACGGTGGCCATAGTTCTGAGACCATCAAACTACCATCAGCATCTCTACAGACACATAACCCTGTGGTGCGAACTTCATTCGAAATGAACGATATGTGGGGAATATATTTTGCTTAATTTCCGAGAGAGTTTAAAAGTAAACGACGTTGATTAGATACCGGAGTTACCGATATGTGTGTGTGTGTATATATATATATATATATATATATATATAGAGAGAGAGAGAGAGAGAGAATGTTTCAAAAGTGTATGTTTTTTGTATATAGCAAGATGATGAGATTTGAAAGTTTGCGTTGATATACGTCTTATAAAGAACGTTACGTGCATGATATTTGTTTAGTGAGAAAAAAATATGTTGAATATTTCAGTTTTCGGTGAGCCCAGAAATACGGTTGTAGTACGTTATCAGACGGTAAATTTTGCTAAATGGGCTTATCAGCATTCTAATATTCTTAGTTGATGCATATATATATTGTCGATAATTAATTCAATAATCATAATTGAATTGCATAATTTAGGCATAATGACGAACCTGTGTGTGTCAGTTTCGGGATTTCTTAAATCATCGAATTTGATTGACTCTTAAAGATGTCTTGTCAAACATAGTGGACGGATTAATTTAAATGATACCATAATAATCTAAATTTTGAAACGAATATGAAGGTTTCTTTAATTTCCATTATGGCAAACTCAAAATAACACGAAAAAAAAAAAAACAGTAATAATAATAAACCTTGAAAGAGTGTAAGGAAACTGAAAGCTGTAACACTATATATGTACATTGTTTTATCAAAGTTTCGTTTATAAATGTAATAGAAAATCTAGTAATATATGATAGATGTACGTTGAAAATTTTGCCGTTAAATTATTGGTGTTTCTAGACCGTGCAGAATGCATGTGCCTGACGTTGATGAAAAAAAAAAAAAAAAAAAAAAAAAAAAAAAAAAAAAAAAAAAAAAACTTTCCTCTACTTAAACCTCCACCTTAAAGCCACAGTAAGCTTGAGTAATAAACATTCAGTATTTTTAATAAAATAAACATTCAGTATTTATTCATCAAATTCTTTTCTGTGTTCATTTCAGGCTCATTTCACTAGAACACGAAGCAGAAGTCGCTCTGTGTCTCGTCCTCCATTGAAACGCCTCCGAATGGACTCTGAGGGACGCTCAAGGAGTGTGTCCAGGCCGCCACGGGACGAGATGGGTGTTACAGATGTTAACGTAAGTTACTTTATAATATATACGCATTCATTTATTATGAATCTCTGTGACTGTTGCAATATAATGATGAAAGCTTTATACCTATATAATGATGAATTTGATACTCTTAATTTTTATGATCAAATTAGACATCGTAATTCCAACAAAAGAATTTTCTCTTGGGTGTATCCTAGTCTCTGGAGAACATAGTAGTTCATAAGATTCTTCATTTGTTCATGTACAATTTATCTCACGTTTTGCTTGTATGTTTTCCTGACCTTAAAACAAGTGATAATCTGCCATTCTTTCTTTGTTCATGTACGTTTTGTCTCACATTTTGCGTATGTTTTCCCGACATCAAAACAAGTGCTAATCCGTCGGCGAAAGATCTGGTGATCATGGAAGATATGACATGATTTCTTGGCCCAAATTGTTCCGCTTTGCGTGAATCGGAGTCAGTTCGTTCATTCTTCAGAGCTTATTATAACAAGGTTATGGCGCCCACCTGGACGTTTCATAATTATTGTTATATTCTTTAATTTTTCTTTTCTCTCTACTTCTCTATCTATCCGATGAAGCTTTTAGCGAAGGAATTTATAGTGTATCTTTAAAAAAAAAAAAAAAAAAAAAAAAAAAAAAAAACACTAAATGAAAAGCTTGAGTTGCGTGATAATGTGTTCACTATTTTTGATAACAGGAATATCTTGAGCAATGGCTTTTATATATAGAGTATAAAAATGAAAGTTGTTTTCCCGATATAAAAACCCACACCGTTGATTTAGCATACTTCTAAGCAATTATATCTAAAAGGCGTAGGAGGCTGTTTATTGTTTTTATCCGTTTCCTAGGGTGCGGGAAGTGGTTTAAAATTTATGCCAATAATAGAATGTCTCACAGAGTCCTTCATGTTGCAAACATTAAGGGGGGAAAGGACAATTTCTGTAATATTTTCTCAATACATAAAAGTGACATCGAGGTTGTCTGTCATCATCACAGAAGAACGGCTTGAATTGTATAAAACGAATTTTTGAACATAGTTAAGCTTAGCTTAGACTGGGTTTTCTTATGTCACTTTCATTAAAATGCGCATCCCAAATGGGGGAGGATTAAAAATGTAGACTAAAAATAGTATCTGATGAGCTTCTCACGTCATTACTAATTCCTCAGAATTCCTCTTTACAAATAAGTAGTGATGTGCTCCAGTGTTCCTGAAAATTCCGCTTTCGAGGAGCAGGAAGGAGAAAGAAATTTCTAAACTAACTTAATTTCCTATTGTATATTCGTAAAATGGCTAAAGTCAGGAAACGTTTCCTTTGTAAATGAATTTTTGAACATGGCGTTTGGACCGATCTTGGTTTTTATGATTTCACTTTGATTGAAATGCATATTCTAAGCTGAGGAGGAGATTATAAATTTTTCGCAAAGTATAACGGTTGTCCCGTCTGAAATGCATTTTTGAACATAGCCCTTCAGTAGAGCAGTTATCTTCATTTCACTTTGATTCAAATACCCATCGCGTGGGGCGCGGGGGCTCAGTAGTAGAGCGTTCACCTACGGTGCTTGGGGTCCCTGGTTCGATCTCAGCTTGCGCCGTGTGAACTTTGTGGTGGACAAACACCGTGCTCGTGGGTTTTCTCGGGGTTATCCAGTGTCCTCCTACTTTTTTCATTCGACCATTTCACTCATCTCTCATCATCACAGTCTCCTTTAGCCTAACTAGCATAACCGTGGGACGTAAAGCTTAAGAATTTCATTTCATTTTTCAAATACCCATCGCCATCAAATGAGCTTTGGTGGTGAACGAACACCGTGTACGTGGGTTTTCTCGGGGTACTCCCACTTTTTTATACTTCATTATCATTATTATTAGAGCATAACCGTGGGTGTCGGAAATTAGGGACAGTCGGCCACGTCAGACCGCTGTTGCCCCTTTTTTTTTTAAGTAAGATAAGACGAATCTAATTTTGGTTTATAATTTAACAGTAATTAACTACAATTCAAGGGTGAGAGCACCCGACTAATGGTACAGCGTTCACCTTCAGTAAGAGAGATACCTTGTTCAATGCCAGACCATGTGAATTTATGGAGGAACCTGAGCCGCTATGGCTCAGTGGTAGAGCGTTCACTTCTGGTGCATGGGGGTCCTTGGTTAGATCCCAGATCGCGCCTTGTGAACTTTGTGGTGGACAGATATCGTGTGGGTGGATTTTCTTGGGATTTTCCCGTTTCCTTCCACCAGTTCATTCATTTCTCATTATCGCCGTCTCTTTTAGTCTAGCCGGCATAACCGTGGGACGTAAAACTTAACGACTTCATTTCATTTGCTATCAAGGAACCCCGTAGGTTTTCTCGTTTTCTGATTCCACATTCACATTCAGGTTTTATATATATAATCATTCTGTTTGATTAATCATCCGTATCTTTAGCCTACAAAGCATTAAACATGAAACGTAAAACTGAAAAAAAATTATTTCTCATTTATATATAAGAAGCACTTACTGTATGTACTTTTGAAAACAACTGTTAAAAGCTTAAACGTATTGTTTACTACATATATATAATTAGGATAGTCCTTACCGACCGAGTTTCAGGTCGATACCTACTTCCAAGAATGATTCCATATCAGGCCAAAGTAACCGATGAGAAATATTAACTCAGTTGATAATATTAAATGGTGACCGAAGAGACTTCAAATTTTCAGTCCATTTACAATATACAACATGAGGCAAAGGTACCGTGTAAGTTTGAAAAGATTACAGGGATTCACACCATTTCCTGGATAGCGGTAATTAAGATACAACCACATCTATTACTGTATAGTACCATCATAGCGGCCATTTTGAATTCAGGTTCAAAATTTTTAGTGGGAAGAGAGTAATGTGACATATTGTTTTGGGATACTTGTTCACTACAAACATGTGTCTCATGACATTTCCATTTTATCTCTAATTATTTAATAGTTACCACCTTCATAATATCTGTTTATTAACCTGAAATTGTCTTTCCAAACTTACAAGATACCTTTGCCGCATATTGTAGTGTTGTGAATGCATTGAAAATTTGAGATCGCTTGGGGCACCATTTTATATTATTCAGTTGATCTAATTTTTCTCATGGGTTACTTTGGTCTGATGTGGAAGCATTCTATTGAGCAAGACTCAAAAAAACCCGGAAAGACTAGAAAAATAAAGACCACCCTGATAAGTCAAAATTTTCTGAACTTTGTTTTTTTATCCTAAGTTTTTGTGATAAACAAAATCAATATAAATCCGTTGTAAATAGACCTGAAACAGCGTGCTTTTGCATAGCGTGGACGTTCCTTAAAACCATTTAATCATGTTATTGAAGGTACGCCTGTAATTTTATTTTCTAGCTCTTACGCTAGATACTTCATCTTATAAGGGTGAGAGGAAGTAAAAATATAATAAATCAAAAAAAGAATGGCACAGAATTATTAAGCATGAAGGTGGGTGCCATGTTGGAATAGAGTCACGTTATAGTGTTACCGGTTTCAGAATAGAGTAGATTTAATTGAGATTGATAGAACTAATAATTAGAACAGGTTGGTTGGTAAGAATACTGAAGAGAGAAGAAGTAATAAATGAAGAGAGAAAATTACGTACGTATAATTATGTGCAGAATTAAGATATATATATAAAATTTATATATACAAGGTGTACGTGCAAAATTCCACTATTCTATATTGGAAACCATCCATTCCCAACAGCTTTTTTTGTATCTTTACTCATAACGAAATTGGTATATGACCCCGAACGTTTGATAAATCCGATATAATGTTTAATATTTTTTTTAAAAAAAGTAATTACAATAATGTGAGGTAATAGCAGAATGAAAAATAACTGGAGAAAGAAATTAACAATAATAAAAATAGATGTATTTGAAATGGAGTGAGTGGAGTCTGGCAGGATATTATATATTGTTAAGTTAAGGGTCAGTTCGGGGATACAGTGGTGATGTGTCTTCCTATGTCTTTCCATGGATATGGAGGAGTCTGAGGGAAGAATTTATAATAAACTTATGTAGATGGATTGTGTGTTCTGAGACAGCTAGAGGGGGAATTTGAACATCGATGTAGTTTCTGTGATTCTTAACGCGAATCAAGAAAAGAGTTACAGGTTCGCCAACATAGGAAGCTGGATAATGGATACGTTTAACGATCGGCAACGACGAAATCGTAGGAAATATGAGTTATCTTTGCTTTATGAAGGGAGGTTGGAGTGCCAAATTGATCTCGAACATAATGAAGATTATGTATATATGCTTCTGATATTTTGGGGCCGCGGTGGCTCAGTGGTGGAGCGTTCACCTATAGAACTTGGGGTCCCGGGTTTGATCCCAGCCTCTGTCAAGTGAACTTTGTGGTTGACAAATACCGTGTGCATGGGTTTTCTCGGGTTCTCCCGTTTCCTCCCACTTTCTTCATTCCACTATTTCATTCATTACTCATCATCACCGTCTTCTTTAGCCTAACCGGCATAACCGTGGGACGTAAAACTCAAAGATTTCATTTCATTTCATTTTTGGTTCTGATATTTTCTCGGTGGAGATGCTGGCAATTTCAAGAGAACTGTTCTCGTAATAAATATGTGAAGTTTGAGGGGAAGGGCGGTTGGTAAACTACTTCAAGATGGGTCGGTTTCAACTGACGCACAATGCGAAATTTCAGCAATCTAGCGGAACTTAAATGTTGCGTGTTATTTACACGTAGTCTTTTATGTGGTTCAGAGAAATTCATGTTGTATAAGTAACTTGGATATATTCCCACGCTTGATATGTGCAGATAGTTACATGCAGTGATTATCTTCTTGGCAATAACCATGCATTATTTGGTCAGGAACCAAGAGTTTGTGTTAGATTATAAAAAATACCTGCAGACACATGATGACTGTTAGAAACAAAATGAAAGAAAATTAAATATGAATAGGGACCATTACATATTTGTTGTATAATGTCCTGGATAGAATAGAGGGATAAGAGTGATTGATGTACAATTGAAACACAAAAGTATTACCTTTACAGATGAAAAAAATAATGAAATACAATATTACGTAAAGTTCTTGTATAACATGGCACATATGTAACCGTTATTCAGAATCAATAGTATCTGAGTGGTCTAAGGGCCGGAAATTTCCATCATCATCGTCAGGGAGGTTGTAAGACGGTTCTTTTAACAAACACAGAACGTCAGACATGAATTTACCCCTTTTAGTCTTTGGAAATATCCGGAGACTGTTGACAAGTGGATCTGAAGTAAATAGTAGTCGATGCATTAAGTCTATATTAGTGTCAAGTCTAGATGTTTTCCTCGAGAAAAGTTCACGATATTTCCTACAATCTTTGTTCTTTGCCTCTAGAGCTTCTTCCGAATATTGTCCTTTAGGTAGTATACTAGCTAATATTATATCTACGATGAAACAGCACTTCATGCACTCTCACGGGCATTAAATACCAAGAGTAATGTTGTAGATACAAATTTAAAGTGTCCTTAGTATAATCACCAAATTTATCGACATCTACAGGAAACCCGCAGTTCAGGCATTCCAAAATGACATGAAAACGCTTTATCAAATCAACATGAATACCTCTTACTTCAGCAGCTTTTTCTGCGTTTCTAAAAAAACTTTCTTGCTGTGTTGCCGTCGTTAGTATATCCACTGTCTTGTTTTGGCATATGTAATAATAATCCCAGCTCGCTCCTGGCCTGTTGTATTTGATTCTTTTCCTGTTCCATTTTCGTTTTATTATCACCGCTAGCTCGCCATAACTGAAAGTCCAGTCTGGACGAAATGTGCAGAATACTTCCATAAAGCGTATCCAGGAGTGAAGAGGTGATAATCCAAAAGATAGTAAATTGTTATCCACACATTTTCTGGAAAGGATGTGTAGGAAATTCATTTCACTGGGCTTTGCGCGGCACAAATAACTTGTTTGAGACGACACAGCATTGCGAACTTTAACATCAATCATGCAGAAGATCATTGTGGTACTAACAGCAAACGTATTATCGTCCACAGTTACAATTGTTAAGGAGAATTCACTAATCTGTTTAATTTTATCTACTTCTGCAGTTATGAAATCAACAAACTCTTTATGAAAGGCAAATTTTATGGGGTGACAATATCGCGCAGAGGATGGAGCCATATTTTGTCAAATTATGGTTCTTACGTTGCTATTTACGGAGTACATTTGAATTGGTACCAGAGCTATGCTGAAAAGGCTTTCGTCAGTAGATTGCCTTTCAGTAAACTTCTGTTTATACCTACTTTGTTGTGCCCCATCACATCCCCACTTTACAATCATCTTCACACAAAGTCTGGAAAACATTTTCTTGTACTTGGCTTAGTCGTGTCACAGTGTGATCTATACGTGATTGCACTGATACTTCCGCTGACGTTTCTGTTGTTAGTATACCAGAACGATAGCACAAGGTTTATTATCTTTAAACCAGCTTGACAATTTTCTTATCAGAAATCTGTAGGGGACCTTAAGTGAAGGGTATGTTTTCCATTAATTTCGAATTTCTGTTTGCATGAATTTTATTACATTCTGTTAAGCTTAGTTGACTGATAATAGGAAGAGAGAGTATTGATGTTCAGCTTGAGTTTTATTGATGTTGTATCATAGGATTGACGAATTGGAGGTATTTATAATTGTTAAATGGGGAACTACTTTTGAAATCGTAATTGTCATACGAGGAGGAATCAGAAACTAAGGTTACAAGGCCAGTATTTCTGGATTTTTTTCTGTTATAGGGGAGTGAAGAGTATGCAGTAATTTTAATACATGGAGTTGGCAACTGTCCAGAGTTTCAACCACCCGCCACCTACTGCGCTAGTTGTAGATAATCACAAATGGCGACTCGTTTGCAAAAGTAGTCTCGCGATGAAGTCCGCTCAGTTATTAGATTTCTGTGGGCGAAACATGTAACTTCGACTGAAATTCGCCTGCAGCTGGTAGAGGCAAAGCAATCAGGAGGAAACAGCCAGGACTTCTTACTGAAGGTGTCATCTTCCTTCACGACAACGCGCGACCGCATACAGCCTAGAAGACCATCAAGCTGTTGAAGAAGTTTTGCTGGGACATAATCGACCATCCTCCCACAGCCCAGACCTCGCTTCAAGCGACTTTCAACTGTTTCCGTACTTGAAGGAGAGCCTAGGAGTCTGTCACTTTACTTCAGACGAGGAGGTGAAACATTTCGTGACAGCGCGACTGAACACGCAAGGACATAATTTTTACCAGGAGGGAATCATAAAACTCACCCTACGATGCAACAAGTACCTCGACCGATGTATGTAGTATATGTTGGCTATATTGGTTGTATGAAATAATATATACACATTTCACTGCAGGCTTTGTAACCTTACTTTCTGATCAATCCTCGTCAAATGTCTTTATATGTTTATCCCATTATCTACTGATACGAATCACAATGCTGCAGATGCAGATAGATATATTGAGAATGTGATTTTTGTATCGGCTTAGACCTCTACCTATATACATCTGACCTTAATGAGGCACATAATAGCATGGCACGGTCGTGGAAGAGTGACATTGATGATATGATCCTTTGAGGTGCTGAATAAACTTTTTCTTTCTCTCTTAATGAAAAAGACTAAGTTGCGATTGTAAGACAGAGTGTAGTTTCTACGTAACTATTCTTATACTAAAAATACGTATTATGTTCGGATCAATTAAAACAAAAGTCACTTTTAAAATGAGTTAACTTTGCTTTCTTTTTTTTCAGATGAAGAAGAAATTAAAGAAGATAGCTCATAAGGCGATATCAAAGAAGGTAGCAAAGAGAGGACTGAAGGGTGAGGGTGACAGGTTTATTGGAAACAAGATGCCCAAACATTTGTTCGCAGGAAAACGAGGAGTTGGGAAGGCTGACAGAAGATAACCGTACAAAACAACTAGTCTGTTATTTATTGATCGTCCATCTGTTCTTTCAATATTTATTAAATTGATTGGACACGTTGTTTTGTCAAATTGTAACATAAAAATAAGTTCTTCCGAACAATCTCTTTTGTTTTTCCTCGTCTAATTTCCTTTTCCTTCCACTGTAAACGTTTAATTTAATTTAACTTTTCATTGTAACACACAGAAACATGAAGTACAAGAAGCTATTTAGCAACAGCTGTAGCTCAATAATAGAGCGATCACTTCTGGTGCATGGAGTCCTATTTCGATTCCAGCTTTCGCCAAGTGGGCTTTGTGGTGGACAAATCCCGTGTACGTGGGTTTTGTGAGGGTTCTCCAAGGATGTTATAAAATAGAGGATCTGCCCTTACAACAAAATCTTGAAGCCTTACGTTAGTTTCGCCACCCCTACTCTGCCTACTCCACCCAACAAGATCGCAATGTTTTGAGCCAACATTCATGGCAGAAACGAGAGTAGCCAATCAGACGCGAGATGCTCGATTGTTTTTTGGCTTCATTGATTTAATAGGATGAAGATACTTATGGGCAGGTCTCTATTTTATAACATCCTTAGGGTTCTCCCGTTTCTTTCATTCTACCATTATCATTCTTCTCATCATTACCGTCTACTTTTTCCTTAGAGCATAATCGTGGGACAAGAAGTAATAAAAGAAAAATAACTGTTCTGTGCAGTATGATGCCACGGAAACCTCTTTTTGAAACATTACGCAATACTGAGTTAATAGCATTTAAAATATGAAATTAATCTCGAGCAAATCTGGCAGGAACTGAATTTACCAAACTTACCTTGAATGTTCCCCGCATTAAACCTACCCACCCTCATGACAATTAGTCGTCCCCGTTAGTTTAGTAACTAGCGCGTGCCTTTGGTGTACGTCGTCCCAGGTTTGATCCCGGTGGGGGAGCACAAGAAATTAATTTCATAATTATTCACTAGTCAAAAGAGCATAACGTGGGACGTTAAACTAAAATTCGTGACTTGACAATTGACTATTCGCTACATTCTTGTATTTCATAATTGAATTATAAGTGTGATACTAACATATGTGTGGCTTCGCATGCTTGCTTTCACAGCAGCATTTGAGAGGTAAATCAATTTAAAATGTAGTTCAAGAATGTTTACTAGTTTTTTAAATACTTGAAAAAAAAAAAGTATCGTAAATATGTATCAGGTGCAGTTAAGTTCTGAAGTTGTAATGTGCATTAAAAGGTACTTCATTTCTTGGCTCATACTAATTTGTATACGAGTGTCGCAAAGCATGTAAATCTACTATTGAAACCCTGTCGTTCTCGAAACAATATGTGTTAGTCTTTTTTCCTGCGAGAAGTTTTCAGCCACGGCGAAATTGTGATGATATACGTAAGGGTAGGTGTTTAGAGAGATTTGCGCTATGAAATGGACGAAGGCTAGAAAGAGCAAAGACAGAATACGTGACCAAAGGTCAGTGCCTTACGTACCTCATTGTAATGCAGAGTGGCGACAGATCTGGAAAACAGGAAATTTAGATTTGCTAAGAATGAAATTTTAAAAACATTTGAATTGAAAATTTTAAGACTATTTCAGATGTGATCGATTATTATTATTATTATTATTATTATTATTATCAAACCTAGAAACTTCCCTGTATTTTCCACTAACGATGTGTAACAAACTTATGTCCTGTAGTTGTGGAATATTATATTGGCGAATCATCCCAAAAATACAGTTGTATCAACAAACCAATGGGAAATTTATTTCCGACGCACGCATAATTCCAACTTTTTTCTTTTTTTCTGACGGTATATAGTGGAAATCCCCTTCTAAATAGAATGCTGTATTTGCGTGTTTCTTCGATTGAGCAATGTCTAAGAAGTCTATTAACCGCTTAACGGTTTTACCCGAATTATTACGTTCAAGGGTAATATGTAAATCTTGATTATCCCGAGTTATTACGTTGAAACCGTATTTTTCCGTTCGAATCTGTATTTAAGCGAAATGTTTTGTTGTAAGAAGAAAAGGTGCAGGCAGCAAACCTTAACAAGCAAATTAACCGTCTTTTGTTTTGGTTTATTGAGTTTTACACCAGGTGACAGTGTATTACTCCTGCAGTAATTCAGTTTATATTTCTCAGTATTATCGTGGCCAGGATGCTGTTCGTAAGTTGTGTTTCTTTCCTTGAAGAAAATTTGTGATTCAGACAGCATTGTTGTGAACGGTGTCAACAATGAGCAACGAAGAAGGAAGTTTCAGTGCAATTAGTATAGATTCAAATGGGACGAGTGACAGTGAATTACCTGTTTCAAACAGCGATTCTAATAATTCTGGTCATGGAATTGCAGATCTTTCTGCTGCTCGCCAATGGACTGAGATTAACCCGGATAATATTCCGGTTTCTGTGCCACATTTTCCGTTCAATGGCTCACCGGGATTGCTCGTAAACTTCGATATGGATGCAGATATTTTGCAATATTTCGAGCATTTTTTGATCGTGAACTGATAGAGATGATTTGTGAGCAAATACATATGCTGAACAATGTAACCAGAATCAGTATAATCCCAAGCCCTTTCCTCCGTTGACTGGGAATGAACTTACGTGTTTTCTCGGACTAGTAATTTTGCAGGGAATTTTGCAAAAGCCGCAATTGGAAATGTATTGGTCGAAGAATCCTCTTCTTGTGACGCCATTTTTTGCTCAGACAATGGCTTTTCGTAGTTTCAAACAATATTTCCATTTTTCAAATAACGAAGAATATGATCCAGATACACATCCGAACCCAAAACTGAATAAAATTTGGCCGGTTTTAGATAAGTTAGTTACCACATTTCAGGAAACCATTAGTTCCGGATAGAGACATCACGATTGATGAAAGTCTTCTGTTGTTCAAAGGACGTTTATCATGGATACAATACTTGCCGCTGAAAAGAGTTCGATTCGGCATCAAGAGCTACATGCTGTGAGAGTCGAAATCAGGGTACGTATGGAACTTGATCATATATTGTGGAAAAGACACGAAACTAAGCGACAAGTACAGTAACCTTCCTGTTTCTTTTCATGTCGTTATGACATTGATTGATCCTTTGTTAGATAAGGAACATTGTCTTACTATTGATAATTTCTACACGTCATCTGAGCTTGCAGATCGTCTTGTGTCCCAACGAACTGATGTGTATGGAACAGTGAAACTTACACGTAAGGATATGCCAACGGGACTAAACAATAAGTTGAAGAAAGGAGATATTGTAGGGTTTCAGAGGGGAAAAGTGACTGTAATGGTGTGGAAAGATAAACGAAATGTTTCGCTTTTATCATCTGTGCACAGCATACAAATGGCTGAAGTAGAAAAAAGAGGTGAGAAAAACAAGAGGCCAGAATGTGTGATAGCGTACAATGATACAATGGGCGGTGTAGATAGAGTTGACCAGCATCTTTCAGACTATTCTACGCCCAGGAAAAGAGGGAAGAAATATTACAAGATATTTTTCCACCTCCTTGACCTTGCTTTATGGAATTCATTCATCATATATACAATGTCAGGTGGTACAAAAAGCCCACTTATGTACCGCCTGGCCGTAATTGAGAAAATCATGGAAAAGTACCATGATACTGACATGAAGCCAAGAACACGACGGTCAGGTGTGATACCTTCTCCACTGAGACTGACTGGCCGGCACTTCCCGGACTATATCCCACCAACAGCAAATAAGATCAATGCAACAAGGCAGTGTGCAGTATGCAGTCGGGTTCGTGATGCTAAAAGCAGAAAGATTCGCCGTGAATCGCGCTTTTATTGTCCAGATTGCGATGTGGCACTTTGTGTGGTTCCATGTTTTCGTGTGTATCACAGTGGCAGACCTTCCAACAAAGTGATTGATAAAGTGGAAAGCACTGAACTAAAGTGGAGACTAATTCAAAAAGAAAAAGCAAATCTTTTTAATTATTTTTCATTTCTCATGGTGTTTTATATTACTCTGTTTTTACATTTAGCGTTCAGAATAAACATTTTGTGTAAGTGAGCTTATATTTGTACGAGGGTATCCCGCGCATATTTTATTTTATTCTTACAGTTTGTTTTATATTTTTCAGTGCCCGAAATATTTCGGGATAATCCCGATTGAATGTTTTCACGTTTTAAATAGCCTCAACTTATAAGACGATAGAAATTTTGCCATGATTCTGTTCAGGACTAAGCAAATAAAGCTTTTGTTTAAATAAAACATATTTTTTCAGCACGCAAATTCATTTAATCTTACAATTATTTTATTTTCAACTGTGACCGAAAAAACTCGGGATAATCCAGAAGTAGTATTTTGAGGGGCTATAACTTTCGAAATTTGGTTCTGAATGACAAAATAGTCGTGTTAGCACGCACTTATGATAGATTTAAAATATAAAAAAAAAAAAAAAAAATATGACCTTTTTGGGACGTTTCTCTAAAATAAATTCGACCGTTAAGCGGTTAATTCACTAATCTTTCTGTTACGTATATGGTGAGTTGATGACATCCTGTTTCCCCACTCGCCAAAAATACGAGAAAGTTCTATTTTGAATCAAACTAAGATAGGTATGTGTGGGCACCATAGATCAATGACAGTCTGGTATAATGTAATGACGTAAATAGGCTCTTTACAGAATATGAAATTATTCATAATCTGAATGAGTGGCGCCTATTTATATATTTCTGAGAAACTAGTGTCAAAGCTGTTCTCATCGATTATGGTAACGAGAAATCCTCAATACCATTGGTCCATTTCGTTCAGGTAAAAGAAATCTACGAGAACATGAGTCTATTTCTGAAATATAGTGGCTATTCCAACCACAACTGGGAAATCTGTGGTGATCTCAAAGCTCTGATGGTAAGACTTCCACTGGGAATGCAGATTGGTTACACAAAACATTCCTGATTCTTATGTCACTGGAACAGTAGTGCAAGGAAGACAATTATGCAGTAAAACAGTGCAGTGAAGACAAGAAAAAGCTTCAATCTTGGTGAACAGATGTATTGCATGAATTCCGTGTTGACAAAGACAGTCTACTACCACCGCTGTCTGAAATTGGCTTCATGAAAAATTTTGTGTAAGTAATAGACGAAGATGTTAGGCGGTTTTCAATTCTTAGTGTCAAAGTTCCCTGCGATTAGTACAGAAGGTTGTTCGCTGTATATCCGCCCATTTTCGATTCTGTACTGCCACCTGGCATATCATGCTGGAACTGTGGGTTTATTGGCGGGAGCAGTGTTGTGTCTGACCTTGTAGGTGCGTGAGTGTTATCAAATAGCACCGAAGATCAACAGTATTGGGAGAGTTACGTAATGGCCCTATTGCACGCTAAGTTTTTATACGTACGCATTGTGAAACAGCGTCGGGAGAATAGGTTAAAACTTAGTGTAACGATTGCGAAAGCTATTATGGCCCGTTACACAGAACAGACTTCCCTTGCTAAATGTTCACCCACAAAAACCATCAGAAGGGCTGCCAGAAAAATGACACCAGTAGTGCTAAAAGGAGCGTCCGTCGATTGGTGTGCCAAGAATATTCCCCGACGCAACGTAATATGCGACACAGATTCCACCTCGCCCCGTCAACTGTGAACAAAACAATTCGCAAGCGCCTCAGGTTGAAGTGTGTGCGGAAGGTGCTACCGCGTCACATTGCCGAACTTAAATGATCTGCAGAAAATTGTATGAAGAGTTCCTAGCGGGTTCCAAATGGAAGAAAGTTGTCACAATGAATGAATTATATGTCCATCTCACTGCTGGTGGTCACATACAGTGATGTAAATTTTCCGATTCATAAAAACATACTTCACTTATTCCTACATCGTTGTTTAGCCGTATACTTTATTTGTAATAAATATTGTCTGAAAAAAAAAAAAGTTATATGAAGTGGAAAATATCGATTATTCATTTCTGCAAAAATGTTTCAAAAACTTCAATGTATTCTTCCCTCAAAATTCACCTTTGATCTCACATAATCAATTCGTTAATTTAATGCGCGTAAGACGGTTTTATCATAGCTTTAAACACAACAAAATCAAAGCATTTCTTATTTTCTATTACAAAAATAATCTTAATAAGGAACTGTACTTTTATGTAGTCATTTCATTACATAGGCAGGCGTATATGTGAAGAAATAGTGGAGTTTTCTGTTTTTGAAATAGCTGGTTAATTCACAAAGGTTTGTTTTCTCTTTCTCGTTACATTTTAAACAATGGGATGGGATATTTGTACTCTACGAACTCGATTTCTGTTCCCTGTACTTTAACCATACTTCCCTGTATCTGCGAATAATGAGTTAAATGCATGCAACTACTAGGCCTAAATGAGCTCCTCCGTGGCTAAGCGTACGCGCCTTTGGCGCGGGAGACCCGGGTTCGATTCCCGGCGGGAGCTCATGTGGTTCGGATTCCACGTTAATCAGTAGGTCCACGTCTCATATAGTCTCGCTGCTGAAAAGGGACGTTAAACTCAAAATCAACTCAACTACTAGGCCTAAATATTTATAAATGGAAACCACTTTGTTATACATATAATTTATTCAATAAGCTTCGTAGTGGAAGATGGACTTAACTTCTTTGCAATCAGTCAGTGTCGTGCCGTGGGGGGGTGGGGTGCGAGCGGGGCAACGGCCCCGGGCGCCGAAGGAAGGAGACGAAAAATTCGGGAGAAAAAAGAAGAACGTGCACTCAGCGACGTTAGTCTTCATGAAGAGTAGCAAAAATTAGTTGAAAGTTTTCCTTCTTGCTTCCTGCAGTGCCGTGCAGTGGTAAATCGGCGCCTTCTTCTCCGTACATATGAGTGAAGTCAACAGACCAGCCGCGAAGCGCCACCATAGTTCGCGCGAAACGCAAGAAAATTTTAAAAATTAACCGTGCTTTTCCTTGATTTTGAGCACTTTTTGTTACATTTTCCTATATATATAGTTTGTTAATGAACTATACCGACAAACTGTAAGAAGTGATTTTTTTTATTATTATTATTTTTACATCAAAATAAGAGAAAAAGTTCATATGGAGCTTTGGGGAAAAGTCCATAGTTTCAGAGCTAGGGCTGTCCAAAAACGCGAAAAAAGCCAAATTTCAATAGGCCCTATTTCGAATTCCAGAAACTGGATGGTGGTCCTAATCAGCGTAAAGGAAGTCACGCATATGCAATCCAAAAATGCAGATTTCATTAATTTTCAGTGGGTGTACAGTGTATTCCATACAGGGTGAAATTTCCAGACAGGCCATCAACCGAATTTTGAGATATGCTCTGACTTTATGTTTGGTCCAAAGTATGCAAACGATAAGCCTTGATAGCAGTTTCCTTTGGCGCGATATCGGAAGTAATAGCTATTAAGAATCGTCAGCAACACGATGTCTCGTACTCGGGAAAACGCATGCTGCAATGCTTTCTTTCATGCTTATAAGTGAAGAAAACGTGAAATATATCGTGACGAAACACATTGCATCACACATTATTCCGAATACAAAAAGACATGAAACTGCCGGTTTCTAACACTTCCGACTTCCCCTCGAGGCATTGGATGTCCATTGTTCTCAAGGTTTACCTTCTGCCTGCTTTGGACACTCTGAAATCAGGGTATATCTGATAACGCTGTTGAGAGCATATCTGAGAATTACACCCTGTAGGGAATACCCTATATACCGGTACCTATTGAAAATTGACGAAATATGCATTTTTGAATTGTGTATGCGTGGCTTCCTTTACGCTGATAAGGACCACCATCCAAAGTTTTTGGAATTCGAAATAGGGCCTGAATTTTGGACAGCCTTAGCTCTGAAACTATTCACTTTTCGCCATAGGTCCATAGGAACTTTTTCTCTTACTTTGATGTGAGGAATCACCTCTTACAGTTTGTCGGTATAGTTCATTAACACTCTCTCTATATATATATTCTCCTGAATTTTGGGCCCTGTTACTTCGGGGCCCAAGGCCATTGTCCTGCTCTCCCCTCCCCACGGTCCTGTCAGCAAAATCCTTTACTGACTTCCGTATATCCATTTCTTCAGCTTCGCATTTATTGAGAGCAGTGCTAGATTACTTTAGTTATTTTTGGCGCAATCTGCTTCTCACATAGTTTTATATTAATTTCAAGTTTGAGAACGATCTTTCCGCAGAATTGACAGAGACAGGGAGCGTGAAAACCAATAAATACTAGGTAATAAGTTATGTAGAGATAGTGATTCACAATTAAACGTCTTGTAGGTCAAACACAGAATTTTGAACACTTATTTCAGATTTCAGCTGTTTCACAAAGCAAATTACTTTCATTGGAAACGAAGAACCAATATCACAACTGTAAGTTGTTTGAAGTATCTATACCCTTCTTAGAATTTCATCATCAATGAGATTAATTATATTGGCAGGAAACAAAAAGGAAAATTTGGATACTATGTCACACAAAGATGTAAAAAAAGACAATGGAACTGTGAATTTAGCATGACAAATAGTTTAAAATAGATGTTGATTCTAAAGTTTGATTCAATATTTCCCGCCAAATAAAAATATATAGCCTATAAAAGCCGACGAACTGACTTCGTTTTTGTTCATGATGCTTGACCTACACGTCAAGTTTCCCAAAGATAGCCGAAAAAAGGGGAAGGTGGAACAACATTACCGATTAATACAAAACTGAAAAGCACGTTGATTCGACCTATTAGGAGGCTAGGGTGAAGGGCCCTTTTGGAAGTATATCGGGCTCCCCCGCATTGCGGCGTTTCGCGCCATAGTAGTTACGCCACTGGTGTGTTTGCAATAATCAGCAAATAATATGTAATTGATTTTTGCGAAAGCTTGTTACGGAAAAGCCCCAGGTTATAATAGAGGCAAGATTAGGTAGCCAGGTTATTTTTCCTGTGCTTGAAAATGTAGCGGCGCAAATCTGTCTTCAGCATTGAGGGGGACGGGTAAGATTTTTTTTTTTTTTTTTTTTTTTTTAAGCGATGATCAAGACATTTATGAAGTTGAAAAACAACGCTGTGGAGGTTCAGGGGACCAGAGTTGTCTTCAACATTTGAGTCAACATAAAACTGGCCTAACTTTGTACAAACAAGGATGCTCCTCATATTTTTCAATCAGTATAATAATAACTTCCCTACTGCAACTGATTTTTCTTTACTACAATTTAATTTCCCACACAAAACAAAGAGCGTGGATATTTGGCACAAAATCTTTCGCTTCCTTTTAACACACTACGGTGCTGCAATCGGACCACAAATGCTGGGGAAAATATTACGAAATAGAGCAGGTTCTATCGACAAGAAATGCCATAGAATATGCCATGGCATGGGAAATGCTGTAGCATTTGCTACAGGATATCGACGATACGATTTTTACGAGAAATGCTACAATAAATGCCTCCCGTCTAAAACTAGCCTTAGGCTAGTTTTAGACGGTAGCATTTCTCGTAGCAGATCTGCTGCCAAAAATCTCGTATAATATTCTATGGCATCAAAAGTACGTGGTGCTTTACACGGTAGCATTATGATAAGCGTCTTGTCGTAACGCAGCAAACAAATCACTGGAGAAGAGCGCAATTATGGCTCCAAAACTAAAGCGTGAGGTAGCTAAAGCTATAGTAGTTGTAACAACAGTTCTCGTCGGTTATATTAAAAAACGAATACCACAAAGAAATATATGGTCAAAGAGCATTCCTACTCCAACTCATTTTTCTTTACTACAATTCAATTTCCCACACAAAACAAAGAGCATGGATATTTGGCACAAAATCTTTCTCTTCCTTTTAACACACCGCGGCGCTGCAATCAGACCAGAAATGCTTGGGAAAATGCTACGAAATAGAGCAGGTTCTATCGACAAGAAATGCCATAGGATATGCCATGGCATGGGAAATGCTATAGCATTTGCTACTTTACACGGTAGAATATCGATGATACGATTTTTGCTACGAGAAATGCTTCCGTCTAAAACTAGCCTTACAGGGAGGCGCCGAACGGCAGTGGTATGCTAACTCCTCTGCAATAACACGAAATTTTCCTGAGAGTCTGCTTTTTCTGAATATTTTTGAGAAGGTCATTAGAACATGATGGTGGTCGGTGCCCATGGGCATGGGCGGCGATTAGGGGGGCAAGAGGGGGTAGTTGCCCCCCACTTTTTTGAAGTGACCTCTTAATGTATATAGTTCCATTTGGAAATGTAAAGTTTTTCTATGTATTACTGGTTCATAAAAAAATGATGCCATATAATATTTGCTATTATGTGAGTACGTATTGATTATTTGTTTTCCCGTGGAGTTACGATAACTACAAGAATTGCGATTTAGATAAGATAAGATAAGATATGCTTTATTGTCATTAAACAACATTTGTTGCAATAGACATTGTCAAATAACATATATATATATATATATATATATATATATATATATATATATATATATATATATATATATATATATATAGATAGATAGATAGATAGATAGATAGATAGATAGATAGATTTAATTGCAATTAATATTGCAATTATGTATTTCTTTAAATGTCGTAACATATTCTTGTAGTATTTACTGTCTCATTTTCAAAGTAATAACATACATGTAATAGCATGTGTGGAATTGTAAATATAACGTGTTCATTAATCCTCAGTTTCAATATAACTTCTATAAAACAAGCCTCATTCATTACTATGATTAATATTATCCTTTTTATTTATTGTTTTACAAATTTGTTATTAAATAACCTATCACACAATTTTCCATACTGAATTTTAAGATGTTCATGAGCTAGGAATTAAATCTCTTCTTACACTTCTGTTCTGTAAGAGTACACAGGGCTAGTACCTACTTGCCTTGCTCTTGTCAATTTACTTTATAAAATATGAAATACGATATTTTAACTGGAAAAGATAGTATGCTATTAGTCATACTACAACCTTTCGCCTAATATCCAGATCATGTCTTGCCCTCCCACTTTTAACGTCCAATCCCTGCCACTGCCCATGGGGTTGACTTCAATACAGTGATCGGGGTAAAATATGACAAACCAACAAGGACTGGCGCATTCATTCACTATTCCTGGCTTGAATGTACTGTTAATATTCTCTGCAGTTGGTTGTGTGCAATATCCTAGTTTGAATCCGTAAAAATATTCCTATTGTTTTTTTTTTTTTTCAATTTACACTTTCATACGTTCCTGATTTTATGGTACCGCCAGTCTATTTCCTGGACGTGTCCAAAGTTTGTGACATTAGGTGCGTTAGTCCATTCTTGTATTGTTGCAGACGTAATTTTCCCGCCAGACTTCAAAACGGACATTTCATTCGGACCAACTAATAATGATTGCGTCTTCAAATCATCTGTAGGCACGGACTATGTATTTTTTCTTCAACAACTTCCTTAGCGAAGTAGTACTTTCTATAATTAAAGAAGTGCATTTAAATACATAGGTGTAATGAACGTGACATTAATTTCGAGAAACGAAATTTTAGATGTATTTCTGGTATTGCGCAAAGTGACCTCAGGAATGGAAGAATAAATGCTATGTAAATTATAATGCCAACAGTGACTGTAGTTTGTAAACAAATATCACCACGCATACCCACTATCGCTAACGCCTACAGCTGCATCTCCGTGTAAAACCTACCAGCTTCACCCTGCTCTGAACCGGTTTAGGTAGAAGTCTTGATTTTGGAATCATCTGGTACATGTTTTTTTTTTTCTGCCATAATAGTATATGTTTTTGTGAATATCAGTTTGTATATATATTATCAAACAGCAGACAGGTTATTTGAACATGCGCCAAGAAATTAATATTCTAGAATTTATTGGAATTTAGAGGAGAGAAAAATTATGTAAAAAAAAAATTATGAACTGGTTACTACATTCTTAATCGGCCTCAAAATTTGTGTTTTAGTTTGCGATAATCTGCATAGCAACTATAATTGCTTTTAGCATATTTTGTATTATGTTGAGAATTGCAATTTTTCCTATTAATTTCATTATTCCATAACAAACTTCGCAAAATTAGCAAATATAAAAGCAACGTTAATAATGAAGTTTTATGATCTCAAAATAAAACGCAAATTTTGCGTTGTATCGATGTATACCGCTACAAAATGTGGCCCTCTGAGTGTGCTGTGGAGAGACATGATTTGACCAAAAAAAAAAAAGTAAAGTATATGACCTTAGGACGAAATGAAATCTTATTATTATTTCATGTTATTAAGTTAGTTGTATTTATCAATAATTTATGCAAATTCGCAATAGACATACAGTGACATTTGATTACTTTACTTCTGGTTTAGCCTAGTGCTCTTAATTTAGTTTTTTGGGGGGAAACTTGTATGGAGGAACTTAGCACACTGTTGCAGCAGACGGTGTAATGAGCGGAATGCGGCGTGGAATGCGACATTGTTGACATAATTATGAAATAACCCTAGGAAGAAAGTTGAGCTGTTTCATAATTTCGTATAACCTAATTTTATAGATTAAAACCAATACTTAACGTTCTTTGTGTACTCAGAAATTGAAAGAGATCTTTATATTAAACAGTAAACAACTTCACACAGGTTGTTGATAATGTAAGTAGCAGCTGTAGTCACTGCATTAGCTTGTTTAATTTAACTTGATTCGTTTATAAACAATTTAGAAAGCATACTGTCTACCCATATATTCAGTACTTACTTGAGAGGACTATAGCACGAAAACAATTGTGCTGTACATTAGAACATCCAGCATACATGCTTTGCACTTATTCGGGGTATCTTCATATCGTGTAGTTGTGTTTACAGTATTAAGACCCGGTGAAAGTAATCTCAATAGATGCTAATTATGTATAAGGGAAGTATATTTTCATGTTTTTCTTTCAACAAGTGAAATTTCCTGTGTTTGTGTAGTTTGGCAAGGTTCTAGATTACTGGTCCCCCTTCCCATTGAGCAGTAATAAAGAGAAAACAACGTGCCCTGCGAGGCTCTAAGCCTCCAACACTCGCTAACGCTCGCTCTTCAATACTGTGCAAATTAAATGTATAAACTTTAGTACATAAAGAAACCAACCCAGCTACTAACCTACATGGGGGACTAGTAATCTAGAACCTTCCCGTGTAGTTTGGATAATGGCAGTTCACTTTTGAAAACTTATTTTGCGAAAAAAATTACATTATACATTGTCGTCTTCCCATTTCTAGGTGCAATAAAAAGATATATTCAAAAATTTTGATTTGACTACTCAAACGGTTGTTGAATTAAGCTGCAGCAACTTCTCTTATGTGTAATTCACCCTTTATCATTTACTAGCACAAAATGTATCCTACGCGGCAGCTGAATCGACATTTGGCTTGAACCAATATTGCATAGTACAATATTATTGAACTCCAGTGGGAAAATCATCTTTCAGCAAGCATATGTTGCATTTTCATAAGTATTCGTCTCACTAAAGGTGTTATTTAGTTTCTCCCTCAAATCACTTGGTTGTGACTGAGTCACTTAGAAGTGATTGTGGTTAGGTTAGCTCACTGTAAGTCACAGTACTGGCTCTGGAGCCGTTGATGAATTTGGGAGAGAGATCTAAATGCCATCCCAATGCAAAAATGCATGATGCTAATTTGATCACTTATTTCTTTCCTCAAAGTACAGAGCTGCTTTCGGGTCAATAGTCGAAAATGGTGTTAAGCAGGGTTGGTAAAAAAAAAAAAAAAAAAAAAAAAGATGTTTTTTTATTGAAAAGTTTTTTTTTTGTTGTTGTTGTTTAAACCTTTTTTTTTTTTTTTTAATATTTTGCTCTATCTATTTATATCACATATGGACAGAATAAGTTTTTCTCGCCTTGGTGTTATTATGCAACAACCGGTTATGCTGGAAGGGGTTACATAAGCTTAAAAAGGAATCCAAACCGCTTCTCGGCTTACATCCGAGAGAAATTGTCCTCCATTTGAACTCGAAACCGGGACTAATTGGCCATAAATGCGATAGTCTGCCGACTCACTCACAAAGGACCCCTGATAAAAATACGTTGTACTTATCTTTACATACTTGTTAATATAACTGTGAAGAGTCATTTCAGAAGGACAAAAAAAGATGGGTTAAGTGCCGTATCGCCGAACCAATTTTAGGAAATTTACCGGGTCAATTGGTGATTTTATTTAAGTTTGTGAGGAAGAATGAGTACAAGGGAGGTATGGGGAATAGTAAAAGTTAAGAAAGTGGTTGTATTTGTTGATTGTTTTGATGTTGTTAGCGGCACTGTATGTGGAGGCGGATGGACTATTTCACGGAGAGGTCACTTGTTTTACTATACGGATCCAGAAATTGTTAAATGTACAGAAAAGAATTGGCAAGTCTGTAATTTGCCCATTTCATGTCGAGAACAGAACCCAACCAACCCCTGCCGGGCTTCTGACCCGTTCCTACTATTACTATTACTACTCTTACTCCTGCTTCTATTACTAATACTTATACTATGGATCCGTATTAAAATAATACTGCATGCCTAATGTAACGTAATCTAGCGTAACTTAATGTAATCCAACAAAATATAACCGAATGCAATACACTTTTGTGCTTTTTTTTCAGTTTCAGTTTTCAAAGTGGGCACAAATGCCAAAAAGATAAACAGTTGCACAAGTGAAACCATTATACAGAATTACATATGGACAATTTCAAAATACTGCAGAATACAGAAGAACTAATTTAGTCCAAGTTAGTCCACTACGACTTTTATTAGTCCAGTTTAAAGAAATACAATGACTTAATTTGCATATCAGTAAGAAAAGTAAATAAAGATACGAATTATTTGAGTCCACTTTGGCACTGACCCATTTATACATATGCAGGGTGTTTGAAAACGACACCACCAACGTTTGGGAGGTGATTCCTGACACCAAAATAAGACAAAAAGTATAGACCAATCTGGGTGCACAAATGCTTCCTTTCGGAGTTATAGGCTGCCGAAAACATGAAAAAATGAAATTTAAAAATACATAGCTCCACTACTATATGATCTTTGTTAAACTCAAACTATTCTCCAGATTACAGTTTCTTCTGTAATTTCATGTTCTGTTTTAAATCTCACCGAACTCGTTTATACTCATTAAGCTTTGATCCTTCTGCTCCATACGATTACAATACTAGCCATAGAAAAAGTAAAGGATTCTGTTTGATTCACGGAGATCTACTCTAGGTTTGACTAGAATGCTAAAGTCGATATATTTTTCCGTATTACTAACTTTAACCAATGTGATTCTTAACGTCTTTCGTTTAGTCGTGATGCTAAACTAGAAACAAAAACTAACCACGAATAGTAGTAATTATTAATGATAGTTTGTATGTTTTCGCAGAGACTTTAAGAATTCAAACCGAAACTGGACTCTAGGATGTATAATTAATGCGATTTTTCACTAGTAGTGTTAAAATTTAACGCTATTAGACGTAATTCCGGTGTTACATTGAAGTAATGGAATATATATTAATATATTACAGGATTATAATTATTAATAATGTTCGTACTCACTTAAACGACGGTTTTGTTAATCTTCACCGTAAACGTTTCAGCGAGAGATTTGTCGGTTTCCTCAGTGGGACTTATTTAATGAATTTTAACATTGCTTGGAGAACTACATTACCGGTAACATTCCTGTACTGTAAAGCAAATTATTAAAGATATCTTCTAAATTTTGTTCTTTATGTTTAAAAGAACACACTGACGCGTTAACGACGTAATGGTCCTACTTTTCTTTCGTCTTCTCTTTTTCAGTTTAACATTCAACAATTAAGCCCTTTTAGGCTAAGAGACAAACGAGCGATTAAGGCGATTGATTTTGAAACAAATAGAGGGAGGAAACAGGAGTACCCCGCGGACACAATGTTGTCCACCACCAACGTGCTTGGCCGGGGATCGAACCGGAAAGCGCTCTACCACTGAACCATCGTGTCCCTTCTCTTTCGTTCCCCACTTGTGTTACCTCCTTTTTACTGAGTTCAAGCCGGATGAATGTACTTTTAACCCTTTCCGGATCCTGGCTTTTTGGGCTATTTTTCAGACTTTCAGTCAAGCAGCTACTGTATCGTCACTATTTATCCTAGGATCATGGTTCATACCTCATTCTCTTCAGAATAGAGCTGGCTTTCAAATGGTACCACTTGCATGCTCATACCATATACCAGAAGCGGGAAAAAATGTCAAAGTGAAGGTTTCGGAGGGAAATTTTTTTTCTCGAACTTTGGCGCCCCCTGGACCCCCCCCCCCCCTGTGTGAACGTAGCCATCTAAAAAAATCTGAGAAATAGTACTTGGTATACTGAATGTGTGTGCCAAATTTCAAGTTTCTATCTTGAATAGTAAGGGAGGGAGAAATTTTATCAAAATTTCCCACCATGCCCCAAATTAGCACAAAACACTATGATCTCAGGGAAAAAATTCCTGAGACATCCCTGATTACCCTAGAGTCATGTGTCGCCCATATTCTCTTTTGAATAGAACTGCCTTTCAGGCGGTACCATTCACATGTCTCCATCATGTATCTAAGGCGGGAAATTCCAGAAAAAAGGGATTTTTTTGGTCTAAATTTCCCTTTTTTCAACTTTTAGCCCCTCTGGACCCTCCTGTTTTAATGCAGAAATCTGAAAAAAATCTTAAATACTACTCGGTGGACTGAATGTTTGTGCACAATTTCAATCTTCTAGGTGCAAAAATAAGCCCGCCAAAAAAAAAAAAAATCAGAAATTTCCCCATGTTACCCTATACAGAAGTATATTTTGAAAAAAATTCACTGGGACGTCCCTAATTACCGTAGAATAATAATTCAACCGTCATTCTCTTCAGAATGGAACTGTCTTTCAGACGGTATGACTCACGTGTCTCCATCATGTATGTAAGGCGGGAAAATCCTGAAAAACGGAATTTTTTTGGTCTAAAAATCCCTTTTTTCAGTTTTTCCCCCTCTGGAACCCCCCCCTGTTTTAACGCAGAGATCTGAAAAAATCTGATAAATGCTACTAGGTAGGCTGAATGTTTGTGCACAATTTCAATCTTCTAGGTGCAAAAGTAAGCCCGCCAAAAAAAAATATACCCACCATGTCCCATTTTTCCCTATATAGAAGTATACTTTTCAAAAAATCCCTGAGACGTCCCTAATTACCCTAGGACAATGATTCGACCGTCCTTCTCTTCAGAATGGAACTGCCTTTCAGACGGTATGACCCACGTGTCCCCATCATGTATGTGAGGCGAGGAAATGACGAGAAACGGGATTTTGGGGGTAAAAATATCCCTTTTTCACCCCTTTGCCCCTCTGGTTCCCCCCCTGTTTTAGCACTGACGTCGGAACAAAAAGCTGGTAAATACTACTCGGCGGACTGAATGTTTGTGCAAAATTTCAATCTTCTACGTGGAAAAATAAGCCCGCCAAAAAATATTGAACATAGGCTTAGTAAATGAGAAAATAAATTTTTGACTTATGACGTCATCACCTCCTATGTCTGGATGCAGGAAGGTCTGAAACCATACGTAATGTCTTCTACAAGGCCTCTGGACTTGAAAAAAAAAAAAAAAACCGGACGAAAAAGCTCAAATAGAAGAGAAATAACGCAATGTACCATGAAAAATGCGTATGGTACAAATTTTACCATAGGATCCCCAAGGGGTTAATGGAGATTGAAAGAAAACTAGGGTTATTTCATCATTCAACTTGAATGTGTTCTTTAAAAAGCGAAGAACTAGTCTAGATTAACAATAAACAGGGTTGGCAAAAACCATGTTTTTTTTTAAAAAAAAGTTTTTTTTTTTTTTTTTTACACCAGGTTTTCTTGGTTTAAATAAATTGCTCGATGTATTTATATCACGTATGGACAGAAATAAGTTTGTTTCGCCTTGGTGTTTTTATACATCTACCGGGTTGTGCTGAAAGGGGTTACATAAGCTTAGAGCGGAATCCAAACCGTTTCTCGGTTTACATCCGAAAGAAATTGTCCTCCATTTGAACTCGAAACCAGAACTAATTAGCCACAAAAGCGATACATATGCCGACTCACGAAGACTCCTGATAAATATACGTTGTACTGATCTTTACATATTTGTTAATATAATTGTGAAGAGTCATTTCAGAAGGACAAATAAATAAAAATAGAAAGAAAATAAACAGTTGCACAAATGAAACCATTATACAAAATTACATATAAACAATTTCAAAATACTGCAGAGTACAGAAGAACTAATTTAGTCCAAGTGAGTTCACTACGATTTTTACAGTCCAAGTTAAAGAAATACGATGACTTAATTTGTATATCAGTAAGAGAAGAATAAAGATACGAATTATTTCAGTCCACTTTAGTTCTGACCCATTTATACATAAATAGATATCAAAGATACTTCTGATTTCAATAAATGCCTCTCGTTGGGTTTCTTATGACCCTCCTTCCTCCCACACACACACTCCAATAAAAAGTACGGCACTTCGATGTAGTTTATCAACAGTAAACATTATTAAAACGAAACAATATATTGATTGCAACTGCATAACAATAATAACAAACTATATATATAAAGAAACATTCATAAACTAATAAGAACAAAAGTTGCTTTTGTAGCATAATCTCTCTGAGTACTGAATGGGGAATTTAGGTCTGAATATAATACGAATAATATACGGGAGTGAAACGTGATAACCCACAAATGTGTTTTCATCAAGATTTTATGAACATTTACACTTTTACGAACATTTTTCGTTTTTTGGTTTAACGAGTTTTTTAACGGTAAGTAAGATAGATAGCTTTCATAGTAATTTATTTTACAATGCAAAAATGTTACCGGTAATGTGATTCTCGTGCAACGTAAAGAAATCGTATTCAAGAAAGCAACAAGCCGATCGCTGAAACGTCTACTGTGAAGATTTACAAAACGGCTGTTTAAGTGTGTATAAACATTATTAATATCGATATTTGTCCTATAGGTCAGAGAAAAATTTAAATTATTGTGTAGTGACATAGTTTATTGCATTGAGAACACACTTATTGAAACTTTCAGCGTGAAATATAGTTGGAACATTTAAAAGTTTGGAGCTGGATAAAAATATACAATTTAGCACCGTATGCATACCGGAAGTAAATATATATATTTCCATAAACAGTAAGAACTTAATATAATTCAGCAAACGTTCTTTTTCGCAGATTCTATGAGAAATCGTTAGTTTAGACAGAGAAGAAATGACGATTTTGACGCAATGGTCCGAACAGGTGAACAGAGTTGGAGTGGATATGATCGTAGCTTTGCAAAAAGGGTAAGTAAGTTATTTCATAACTATTGAATAATAATTACGTGTAATAAATACAATACAAGACATTATGAAGACACATACAAACTTTTTTTCACATCTGAACTTTAAATCTTATTTTAAACAAATGAATGACGTATCAATTAAGATGGCAACTTTCTTTTACAATTATTTTCTTTATCTTATTTCATAACGTACCTGACCATTTCTTCTTAGTACTGGTAGATCAATAGGATGCTAATTTGCCCTGAATATATATACATTTTTGGTGAATAAACAGATAAATTTCCCAACACTACCCTAAGTTGAATCTTCCAGAAATTTTTTTACACCTATTATGTATTATTATTTTTTTATGAAACATTTTTGTGTGTTCAGTGGTTAATAACGTAATCTCATTGCTTATCCAGAATCCATCTGTGGTAGTTTAAGTTTGCTTCTTTGTTCTAATGAAATAAGATTCATAATACGATAAAGTATACATTTCAACGCACTATTTTTCCATTAAAACTCAACATTTGTATATTTTCGTGGTGCGTCGTGGCGTTAGTATATCATGAACTTCATTTCTGTTGACTTTTACGAGCATTTATTACTCCGGGATTATTTCTTAAACTGCTATTTATTATATATTTATTATTCTTCTGGTATGTGAGGACAACGTACCTTCAACACTTAAAATAAAAAAAAAAAAATAAGTAGTTTTGTAAGAAAGTCTGCTTGTGAATTGTGAAACAACGTAACTTTTAACATTGTATACAGAATATAAAGTGGCTGCCAGTTATGATCATTATTTTTATTTTCTTCTCCCAATATCTGTCAGCTGTAGATAAGTTGGTTCAGTATTATTGACCTATTATGTCTAAATCCATATCGATGACTTCTAGTCTTTTCGGCTATATACAGAGGTGCTACAAGAACATTGGTCAAGATTTTGTAGGATATTGGTAGTAGCAGTATTTCTCGATAATTATTGTAATTTATTTTGCCGCTTTTCTTAAATGTAGATAATATTAGCAATTACTTCTATTCCTTACGAATTTGCTTTTCCTTAAATATAAACTAATTATTTGCTGAGCAAAACTATATATTTTCATTAAAATTCAACACGTGTTATAGTTTCGCTAACTACCTCTTTGACATAGTGTCTGATGAAGCCAAAGAGTTAGTTGCCGAAACTGTAACACGTGTTGAATTTTAATGACAATATATAGTTTTGCTGAGCAAATAATTAGTTTATATTTAATTATAACAAAGCAATGCTTTTTCTTCAATATTAAACAGTTTTCTCAGATGTTTCCTTTCCGCAACATAAAACCTCGAATCAAAGAGAATTTTTGTGACGGGGAAAAATGGTAAGAAACAATAGCCTATTTCAGGTATTACTATCAGCTATATAGAAATAAACATGGGATTCGGAGTGTATGTTTTTAGACTTACAAATATATTGCATAGATTAGCGTTATTTGATCAAGAAGAGTAAAATCAAGTATCAGTTCCTTTGCATTGTTGAAGTTTACATCTATAGTGAGTAAATATGGTTTTCCTTTTTTTCTTCAGATTTCCAAACGGCGAGGACTTCTTCATGTCGGTGACGAGGGCAGCCGATCCACAGTACGTGGTATTTTACGTCTTCCCCCTCCTCGCAGTTCTCAACGCCAACGTGGCAGCCCAGTTCCTTACAACAGCAATGGTATCTGACTGGCTGAATGTTCTCGTAAAGTGGTGGGTAGGGTGATAAGAGCATGCAACAAAGAGCTACGTAGTTCCTGGATTCACCTAGATACTATAGTTTGCTGGCACTTTGTTTCAAATACAAGAAAGGCTTTATCATCCTTATATGTAGAAATAAGCACTTTTTTAACTCATAGTAGGATTACAATTTGCTTTTTCTGTTACATTTATTTTACATATCATTTTTGAGCATTGTGTATTATCGGTCGTATTTGTAGTACACGTAGTTAATCCGGGGTTTGTTGTCCGTTAGAAACGTAATAATTTTGGCATTGACCCAGCATCGTGAATACAGGTAAAATTTGAATAAGTAAGTAATGCAGCTAGAATCAAGCACTTGAGATTCAATTCGCTGACAGCGTATCATCTACTCAAAACCGTTCTTGCTACAACGCCATTGCTTCATGTTACTTTTTAATCTTAAATAATCCCCATTCGTGGTTGAGTGGTGTATACTTTGTATGAGCGAATTCCTTGATTGGATTCTCGGTCGATATACTTTTCTCAGATACAGACCTCGAATATTAGTTCGGATCTCACTTCAAAGACTAGGTCCCGTCTCATACAGCCTTAGTGCTGAAAAGGGACATTCAACTCCAAGTAACCAATCAGATATTGTTATCTAATTTATATTATCTTTCAGATTCAACTTTTTATATTTTTGTGGTGATGGGTGAGCATTTCTCATAACGAAAGCCAATAGGACGAAGATTTTTCCCACTTCTTATGTAACAGGCTGGTAAAGTATTGATCAAACTACGAATTATTATCATGACTATACAGACTACGTATGATAGTCATTGTAAAACGAAATGGAAAAGATCAGAACGGAGGAGGAAAGTTGTATTTGAGCGGAAACAATATATTACCATAAAATGGACGAGTAATGGTTAGCAAGAACTAACACTAAAGTCGAACACATATTCTAGGTAGGAGCATGACAGTTACAATAAACGTTAGAAAAGAGACTGTGTGAGGACGAAAAGAAAACCTATGATGACCGATACAATTATTATTATTAAGTATTCTATCTTTTGCCAAGTCTTGGGACTAATGAATTTTTGAAGGTTTGGGCCTGAAGATGTTTCTTTCACGTTTCTCGATCTTCACTTTCTCTTTTAACTCCCAATGCTTTCTAAAAGTCCCTCGCCAAGTGAACTTTGTGGTGGACAAACACCGTGTGCGTGGGTTTCCTCGGGGTTCTCCCGTTTCCTCCCACTTTCTTCATTCCACCATTTTTCATTCATTACTCATCATCACCGTCTCCTTTAGCCTAACCGGCATAACTGTGGGACGTAAAACTCAAAGATTTCGTTTTTTTTCTTTCTAAAAGTACGTACTAGAGAGATTTGAGGAATGCCTTCGGGTCTCATCCTAACCGAAGGGAAAATCCCAACCTATACCTCCTCCTGGGAGAAAGTGGGCAACGGCTTAGGCGGCTAACATAGGTGGGGACCGCATGATTCCCGGGATAAGGGGTCAACCTCCATCAGGTTCCAACGGCCTCCTTGCGGAGTTTAGGGCACCTTCTTGTCCTTAGGAGGGAAACCGGCCTGAAAGATGGATGAACCACCAGGTGGTCAACGGCATGGATATGTGGAAAGGAAATGGGAATACATTTTTTTCTCAGGAGGGACGAAGGGGATAATAATAACACAATTACCGACCAAATATGCGGGAAAGCATTCAAAAGAGCGTAGAAATGGATATTGATCTATACTGACAATAGGTCAACATAAAAAGTTTTTTTTTTTTTCATCGGGGATCGAACATAGAACCTCGCGCGTAATAGGTCATTGATTGGACATTTCAAGAAATAGAAAGGAAGTCAAAACTAGAAAGTCTGATAACTTCAGGACCAAATAATAAGAATACTTAAATACAAAGTAAATAGGAAGGAATGTAAAGAAAATAATAAAGGAAGAAAAGCCCAAAACATGGTCAGAATTCAAAACAAAGCTGGAAAGAGATGTTAAAATAAACATAGAAGAGTTGTATGAGGTAATTCAAAATGTTAAGGATCAACAAACATAGCGAATTGCAGATGTCAGCGGGAAAGTGATCACGCAACCAGAAAATATATAGAAGAAGAAATGGAAGAAGTATTTTGAGAAGTTACCAAACAAAAATTCGTCACAACAAAACCAAGAAGCTAAAAGAAATACCTTTACAAGCAACTATAGATAGACATATTGGTAGCACTAATAGAGATAAACTTAAGAGGCAAAGTTCCTGAAGCAAAAGGAATGGTTATGCAAATGGTACTAGCAGCACACTGGGTCTGCAGGGTGAAGAAGTGTTTCTAGAGAGAAGAAATGGTGCCAACCTTCAAGAAAGTAGTTAAGAAAAATGGTGCAACTAACTTAGTGTAACATCAAGAAGATAGTGTAGCAGAAATTTCGAAATTACTTTACATTATCAAGCCAGTACAAAATCGAACAGAATAGAATCACTGGGCTTTAGGGAAGGAAGATCTCGTATTTGCACTGAAGTAGCTAATTGAAAAAAAGCCGAAAATCTTCCAAAGCAATTAAGCCATAGCACTCGTAGATCCAAAGCAGCGCCGTAACTTAGATTTTTTCTTGGGGGGAGGAGAGCATTAATACACGTATTTGGGGCCCTTAGAAAATTTGCTTTTCTAATTCTTGGGCCCCTCTTTCCATCTTTCTCTTACTCTTTATGGCTTCCCCGGAGCCTGTGTACCTTATCGCTCGGTATGGTCTCCGGGGCCGTTAGTTACGACCTTGGGTCCGTTCCATACATGACAAATCAATTAAGGGGAAAATATTTTCAAATCTCAAATCCACACGAATAAATATTATTTCTAGGGCCCCTAATAGAAGACATTTTTTTACTGAAAGGGCCCACGACTCATTTTTTTGTTTAATTTACCTTTTATGTGTTGTTTCATTTATGTAATGTAGTGAACCTGTTTAATGCTTCATTTATAATTTCATGTTCGTATCGCATATGCAATAAGAAAATTTTGTCTGAAAATGGGCTCCCCCTCAAACGGCCGGGAGCTTCCCTAGAGGATCAGTTGCTCCCTGCTTCCCCACAAGTTACGGCCCTGATCCAAAGGAAACAAGTGAAAGTGTTCCAGGAAGAACATGTGGGGAAAAATATCCGACGAAGAAATAATGTGGTGAATCAATTCTATGAAGATTATTAATTCACAGTGCAGACGAACCCTGGAAAAAAGTGAATGGTTCGAAATGAATTATAGTCTGAAACAAAACATTACTTTGACTCGTACTCTACTACTAATCAACGTCATTGCGAAAGTTACAGTTGTAAGATAAACACTGAGTTTTTGAGGCCTATATAAATAACTTTTCTCCTGCTGTTTTTATTTATTTATTTATTTATTTATTTATATATATATATATATATATATATATATATATATATATATATATATATATAAATTCATTCTCGAAGAGGACTTCCATGAAATATTAGTGCATAGGATCTTCCGAAAACACTTTAAATTTTATTGTTTACTATTGCTTGTAGATCCTCATAGGTTTTCACTTATTGACACTTGTTCCAGACAATAGAATATTTAATGCTACAGATAATAGAGTATAGAAAACTATTTTACAGAAATATACTACTTATATAGATTAGATAAATATATACAAATATGTTCCTCCATCACAACGGCGCATAGTAAATCCTATTTAAAAATAAATAAAAAAAAAAAAACACTTTTTACGCTCAAAATGAGCATAATCTTCTTCCCTGTGTAATATCGTTAGTGAATTATACGTGCTAATTTTGAAAATTAAAAATTTTAACTTTCTGTTTTAGTGGGCTAGAACAGGATAGAATATGGGGATATCTTAGAACTAGACGAAATATCCGTTCTTCGAATGTTATATTCGCCTAAGCATTTAGAATGTGCTCTTTAAACCAACTGTTAGGATAAAACCTAGCTTGAGATAGGTATTATTTTCCAAAATTCATTTCAGATAATTCAACCGTTTTCCTATGATGTGATTACAAAAACAGACGATGTCAATTTCAATATGGCAAAAGTAACTACAGAAATTGCTCCTTACCCTCTCCTTAAAAGCGGAATTTTCGCAAACTCCAGAACACCCGTCCGCTTATTGTTGTATTCGATTAAACTTGAGCTAGAATATCATCGAGACGATCACCAATCAGCTTAGTGACAACCGATTGATTCGATAGTAATCTCACTCATGAGAGCCGCGATGGCTGAGTGGTAGAGGATACATCTTTTATGGATGGAGTCCCTGATTCAATCCCAGCTCGCGCAATTGGGCGTTGTGATAGGCGTTTGTTTTCTCGGAGTTCTCACCATTTTATTTATGCTCATCATCACCGTCCCCTTTAGCGTCGGTCAATTTGGACATCTAATTTTTCACCCCTTCTCACATCTCCATGCCCATGGGCTGAACTTGGATTTCAATGGCATAGAGTGTTATCGTTCATCTCAGTGACTCCGAAAATGGAGACAACACTAATATCGGCCGTTTTCGACTATTTTTACATCACCCTTACCCTTAGAGGTGTCAGCCCCGCAGTATTTTCTCCATATTGTAAGTTATACTTGTACTAAGTTTGGTTGAAATTATTCCATGCATTTCAGAATTATACTGGAACACACACATATCCATTTTTATATGCCGTGTTTGCCGGAATTTAAGCCGCATCCTGAAATTCTAAGGAACGGAAAATAAATAAATAAAATGATACCTGAATATAGGTCGAAGGGAGAAAAATTTCGCTTACCTACACATTCAGTGAAATATACGTAACTACGCCTTATTCCTATACTTTATGATGTTTCCTTCTATGCGCGATCATTCATATTAGCGACGGATCAGTAGATCTATCTCAGTAGAAATAAATACGGTGTAAGCGTAGATAGTAAAAACGAAGAGTACATCATCAAGAATGCCGATATCGACAATGCTATTTTTTCGATAGCATTACGGTATCTACAATGCAGGCTAGGGGCGCGGTAACTCAGTGGTACAGCGCTTACCTCTGAAGCTTGGGGTCCCTGTTTCGATACCTGGTCAAGTAAGTGTGTGGTAGACAATATCGTGTCTGTGAATTTGCTTGGGGTACTGTGTCTTTCATAATTCCAGCAATTCTTCCATTATCATTCACTTGCCGTGATCATCGTCTCTTTTAGCCTAAAAGCCATAATCGTAGGACGTTGAACTGAAAGATTTCATTTCATTTTAGAAAGCAGCCAATATCTGCAGTGATATTATAATGCCTTATTTTTATTTCAAAATAAGAAATTAGCACATTCTTAACAGTATACGATATAACGAAATCTTAAATTTTGTAAGCTCGCGAATATAAGATGCATCCTAATTTTTGGCAATTGAAATTTCGATAAAATGCGCATATTCGAGCCAATGCGATATATAGATAATGGGCATTAAGTGATTTAATAAAAGAAAATTTTTAAATTAGAATTAAAATTTTTAAGTTTCAAAATTAACAGCGTGCAACTCACTAACAAAATTACATAGGGAATGTAAACTTCTAATGGTCTTTTAGACCACCTCACATAACCTTTTGTATTGCACACTAAAGTGTTGCTGTTAATTTGATAACCACTTTTACATATAAATCTGTTTATCTTATTATTTTTCTGTTCATTTTCAGTCCTTACTAATCAAAATCCAGCTATGTGCTAAGTGAAAGTAACAAAAGTTTTGCAAAGTGACATGTGTAAATAACATTTAATACCATTATCATCATCAGGAAAGTGGCATTGCCGCAAGCGATTCTGAAAATAACTGTCTATTATTCATTGTACGTAGCCTATTATTTTGTAGTTCGTGGTTTTCACCTCCCCCGTAATATGTTGTAATCAAATTTTCTATGAAGTGTCAGTACTTGAATTGGATCGGGGCCGCGGTGACTCATTTGTAGGGCATTCACCGTTGTTACATGGGGTCCTTGATTCGATCCCAGCTTGCACCAAGTGAGCTTTGTGGTAGACAAACACCGTGTGGGTGGATTTTCTCGGGGTTCTCCCGTTTCCTCCCACTTTCTTCATTCCACCATTTAGTTCATTTATCATCATTACCGTCTCCTTTAGCCTTGCCGGCATAACCGTGGGGCGTAAAATTTAAAGATTTCATTTTTGAAGTTGGATCACGAATGTATTGAGTACAAATGTAATTGTTTTTATATGTGTAGCAGTTAATTAACGTTTATACAAAATATAAAACTGACAGAGGCAACGAGAAACAAATTCAGATAAAAGTAAGCATTTAGTTGGAAGTATGGTCGCATTCCAGATTTATTGCACAAGTTTTTACCGAAATTTGTAGTTTTAGGTTAAGTTTGCATGAGAAAGAGTGTAGCAGTTTTTTCTGTATTTCTTCTAGTGCCTCAATAGTAGTTTAATCTGAGGTTCTCAGTTTTGATCCAGTTTAATTTTATTAGAAAAGAAATGTTGCATAAATTTGTAAATGACTGTATCTCCTGGCACCTGTATTTCTATGTATGTTGTATATAGCTTTTGTCTGTTTATTTTTCACCTTTCACGTACTTCAGTAAAGAATACTGCCTTAGTTTTGTTGTTTATGCTAATGTTCAGTTAATAAGCTTACTTTTTAAGATTAATATACTAACGTTTAGAAGTGCGTTTCAGTCTTAAGACCCTTGAAATATTCGTAATATATTTCGAATAAAGGAAGAAAGAGAGTAGGACAAATGCACTTTGCTTGATGGAAGATAATACAATGGTAACTCAGTGTTAAAGAGCATCTGTTTGACAGTAAAGTTCTTGTTATCTTGGCCATGTATAAATTTATTCGGGATTTTTTTGTTTCTTCCAGTTTTTTTACTTCACACTATTTTTTTCTGTTAATAATTCATTTGCATTTACATTTATTTTCCTTAATTTATATGAGGGGACGGTCGCTTGGTGGTAGATCACCTCTGATGTGAGGGGATTCTGGTTCGATTATAAGCCAGAAGTTTTTGGTGGACACATTATACTAGTGTTTGGTTTTCTCGGGATTGTTTTGTTTCCTCCCATATTCTCATTCCACCAATTATTTCTTAATCTTTCATTTTACTGATTAACTTTCTCCTTTAACTTAAGGGTAATAAATCTATATATATCTTTTCCTTAACTTACAATGCATAACACGTCACGTTACAGTAGTAATCAGGACATGCAGGACGCTCATCACTGATTGATGGGTTTTGATCGCGTGACGGTTTGGCTGTGTAAGGTCGCATGACCTGATGGCGGGACATTCAAATTAGCCCCGTTCCCTGGGTCACGTGGTATGAGGTCACTGGCGCGGGATTTTGAAACAAGGTCCATGGGTCCCTTGGTCTTGGGGGTCATGATCCTTGAGTGATTTATGGGATCCTATTCTGGGATGAATATTTTGAGCTCTCTTGGATGATGTTTATATAGCTTGTGTTCGTATCATAGGGCTTCGGTATGTATCTCTGAATTTTTAAGTGGTCCATCGTGTTCCCTAAATTTGGGAGGATTTCTGACCTAGTTTATCTTCTACAACAATTTTCTTAAAAATTTGAAGTCCTCAAGTTTTTATAGTTTGAAAAATTTCTTTAAAATTTTTCATTCACTGAATTTATTCAGTTACGGATTTATTATTTTTGAATATTTTCACTGATTGACTTTTTTGTTTGAAAATTTTAACATTTATTATTTATTTATTTATTTATTTATTGTTTACTGGATTATTTTTAGTTCAAAAATTTTTGCACGTCCGGATTATTTTTTAGTTTAGTTTATTTTTCAGTTTTCACATCCTGATTTTTTTTTAGTTTGAAAGGTTTGCTTAAAATGTTTTCACTCACTGAAAATTTCAGTGGCTTAAATTTTTTGGAGAACAAGCCTAAAAAAAAGTCGTCAAAAACAATGTAACATCATAGTAAGCATGCCGATGTCCAAACTCGTAAGTAAAGATCCAGACCAAGGTAAGACTCCCAAATTATGGCTCATAAATCTGGTTCGAAGAGTACATTGACATAGTTGTACAGCTTAAAGTACTTCGCTTTTCACTTTAAGGTGACTTTCTTAAAACCCAGATCTAAAGGGGCTACAAAAATTGTCAAAACCATGCACGCACCTCACATAAACCAATGTATTTGCTTACACATTCTTTTGGTTCTTTTTTAATCCCCATTAAAGTATGAAAATGGACCATCCAAACTTACAAACCTATACACTCGAGTCCTAGGGAACAGTTACTAGTTTTTACTTTTTGACAATTGTCAAATTTAAGGATAGGTCATGTGCATCTCCTCCCGAAATTTAAGGTGGTAGTTTCAAGGGCTCCATGGCCTGTAAAGGAAAATTAACTCATGTGCTTACTGCCTAATAATAAGACCGTATGTTATAATAAAGCATCATCATTGAAGATAAACTAGTTCAGTAAACCTTCCAAGTTGATTTTTTTTTTTTTTTTTTTTTTTTTTTTTTCAAATTTAGGGAACAAGAGGATTACTTAAACTTTCAGATATACATACCAAAGTCTTATGATACGAACACAAGTTCTAGAGCCATATGAGGTTTTTGGTGAACAAACGGTGTGTATGTGGCCTTTCTCAGGATTCTCCTGTTTCCTCTTACTTTCTTCATTCTACTATTTCATTCGTTCTCATCATCATCGCCTCCTACCCGGCACAACCGTGGACTTAAAATTGAAAGATTTCATTTCATATCAGGAAACTGCATTAGCATATTACTGTTTCTCAATGTAATGCATTAATTACTTTCTTTTCCTTTTCGTTAGTGCTTAAATGTGCAATGTGATTTTGTTTATAATTTCTAGGGTAATAAGAGGTCACCGGCCGTATTGGTGGGTGCGAGAGACGGAAGTGTATGGAAAATTGACGAGGCCTGAACTTCTGCATGCTCCGGGTACTTGTGAAACAGGACCAGGTACACCATCAGGTCACTTAATGGTCTCCAGTGCTGTAGGCTTTATGCTGATAACTACCATGCTACAGCATATGGTCTTTCCAAGCAATATAAGGTTCGTAATCTATATTATTATGTTATATAGCGGAATATTCTAAACTATTCAGAGTTTTTTTTTTTTTTTTTTTTCAGATCTAGAAACATCATGATTAGAATGATTTCAAAATCTTCCTCCAGAAAACATTTTCAAGCAAGATATATTAACTTACTACACCAGAACGAGGTAAAGTCACTCATAGCCAAACAAATTCGGAAGATGTAAATTAACTTCTTAATTGAAAATCCAACTAATCACGAATAAAGCTAGAATTATCCAAAATTCGGAATATCCAAAAGTATGCATTTTTAAGGCGAGATTTGGGCTCGGGAGGTTTTACTCTGAAAGTTTAGATTTCGCTTCAGTTCATACTAGGATGTTTGAAGAAATTGTAGTTTGCGTTCTATTTTCGACTGTGTCCTGCTTATGAATTGTTTTAGTTTTTTTTACTTATGTTTCCCTCCAATAACTGGCTAAGTTGTACCATTCTATAGATTAGGGTTGCACTACATCATAGCTCCAAACTGATGAGCTGTACACTTCTAAACGCCTTCAAGCACCTCTATTTTACTGTCGTCACAAATTGTTACTTGTATTCATTCTTCAATCTTCTGGAGTTTTAGATGGATTTTTATTGCCACGGTGTCTTCAAAGATACCATACGATGTTGTTCTTATTCATAACTTTCAAATAGGTAATATTCCTTCTATTTAGCACAGGTCTGTTCTATATTTTGCTTGTGTCTTCCACGAATAATGATCTTTAAAATATCTCTGGACTTCTTTTCTCCTGCAAAAAAAGAAAAAAAAAAACAAGATATTATTTTTCATCCAAAGCAAAGTAGGAAGGTTGGTGCAGGCAAATGTTGGTTGAAAGCCCCACAACCTCATCAAGATCTCTACCTCTGTGAGGGCCTACTTATGACTGGAGAAGGACGTAAGATCATATGCACCATACGATCTTACGCCGGAGAACCAGATTCTAGCAAATTCCTTGATATTTCACTTAGCAAACCCTTTGGAATTCCTTTAATGCCAAAGGTTTTGCTGCGATATTTTACCAAAGAATTTGTTATTATCAGACCAGAGAATGATAAAGTAGAAGGATTCTAATGTGTGTGTGTGTGTGTGTGTGTGTGTGTGTGTGTGTGTAGAGGATTGTTGAAAATGAGAAAATAAGGAAATTTAAAAGAAAGTGTTAGTGTAAGCAATGAGGGGAAAATGAAAATAAATGAATAAAATGCTGCTATGGTTATAAAGGAACATTGTTGTATTTTGTATTTTATTTTTTACTCTTAAATTGACATTTTTTGTAACTATTGTTTCATCACTATTGTTGTTAATTTATTCAACAATTAGAGCAATAAAAATGTGTTGGTTCTTCTCTTGTGTTCTAACATAAAAATACACGTTTTTACGAGGTTTGTGATAGATCTCTTGCAGTGCTCCTAGTATTTCTGAGACAAATTTCACACCAATGAAACAAAATTTTTCCTTTTCAAGTTAAATTTCACGTAGGTTGTAAATGATGGTATTTCTGCATTTATGACAACTAGTTTACGCATGCTTATAAAGAAATGCATTTCTATTGTATTTGTAAAATAACATATTCACTAAAACACTATATCAGGTAGTCTAAAATGTATTGAGTCTTTTGCACACGAAATGGCATCTGTGTACAGAACCTCAGAGTATATGAGTCGCAGTGGGTCAGACCAGGCTTGCCCACCATACGATAATGCTCTTACGATAATAGGTGAATATACTATAATTTTAGAACGCACACGTTTTTTCAGTCTTTGAATGAGCAAATAAATTGCAGATGCGCACTAAATAATTATAAAACACACACACTAAGGTTTTTAACAGTCATTTCCTATCAAATAAATCGATAACGATTTGCGAATTGGCAAATGGCAGTCTTTAAATTCAATTGTGTTTAGGAGGGGATGAAAATATTGTTGTTGTTCAAAGTACAGCAATGTTAATAAGGATTTTAAAAAATGAGGACAGTGACGAAGATTTGGAGTTGAAAACTGAAGATTGCTAAATAAGTTTATTATATATTATTAGTAATATTATGCTTGTTTCTACAATTATCACATATACAACCAATATAAAATTTTTTTGTAATATACGATAATTTTAGAAATGAAAATTGATAATTTTGCTCTCTGAGGTTGGCAGCTCTGGCCAGACTTAAAGTCATTTGACTGCTGCTACTCTACATATTAAGATGCTAGGTTTATATGTTTGTCCCCAATCCTTTCGAAAAACCCTGTCGTTATTGTTCTATTCAACTTTTTAGGGGCCTTTGAGCCCATAAGATTAACATTGTTGCAGACCGAAACTATGGTGTTAGGCAACCAGTAGAGAAGCTACATATGGCGGGTTGACAGACATTGAAGACGCATTGCTTAAATCTGATTGACAAAACCTATTGCATGCTGTCAACTTCAAAGGCTTCAAGAGACGCAATGAGGCTTACTCGGACGGTTCTGGATTTATTAGAAAAAAAATATTTCCACATGATATTGCGTTACTTCTACAAATTTGGTACAAACTCGTTCCAATATCTATACATAGCAATTCACTTCCTTTGTGAGTCTCCTTCCTTTACTTGTGTGAGTAAGGAGACATGCACAGTGGAAAGGAGATTCATGGTCATAATAGAACGATGCGCTGAGTAGACAGGGCAGGTTCAACTAGTCTATATATTAAAATGCTTGGTTTATATGTTTTTGTCAAGAAAAGTTTATATATTTCTGGGCGTTTATATGTTTGTGGCCAATCCTTTCGACAGTGAGTTCACGGGAACCATAGGCTCTAGAAAGATGCCGTTTTCATTGGTGGATTGCAAATTTTGTGTAGATTGTTCAGTTCTAATTGAATATATAAAAAACGTGGCCGTTATTTCTTTATTACATTTTTACGGTCACACTGTGTGTTGAAATTTTAGAAAAGTAAAGCATCATATCCTGAAGTTATACATTCCAACACCACATTTTTGTTTATCGAGGTTGTATATCTCTCAGGCGTTTGATTCATGGCCAAATGATAATGAAAAACGAAGGAAAACCATTTCTCCAGTCTAAGATAAATCTATATTATTTAGTGTTTTTTGTCCAATGAACACCATATATCATTGACATGATAATTTATTGTGTGTATAATGTATTTGCTTATTACATAATGCATGCAAGAAGAAAGAAAACACTGATCATACATGAATTAGAAACTCCAACTGGATGTAGGCTCAAATCTTGCAACCGATGCGAGATATTGAAAAAAATAATTGAAAATATCTCCCCTTTATGATACTCCTTGGTGATTTTTATCAAGACGTCCTTGACATGTCTGTAAAGTGACATGTACAGATGTTGTGAGAAATGACATGGAGATTCATGCTCATATGTGAATGATGCGCTGCGTATAGATTATTATTATTATTATTATTATTATTATTATTATTATTATTATTATTATTATTATTATTATTAAAAAATAAGAAATCATATAGTGTTTTAATTTTTATAACATTCTGTCTGAAAGCCTTCTTAACTAAATACAGATAGCTTTGAGCGCTCACTATACATGTGAAGTTATTTACAGTATTTTTAACTCCTTTTGTTTTGTTCATTGTTGACGGAAACGTTATAATAATAATAGATAAAGAATTGAGCAGTTAGGAAAAATGAAACTTCTGGTTCGAATCCGTACTACGTGAGTTTATATCCGTGGGTTTTCTGAGGGTTCTCCCACATTCTCGTTCCACCAATTATTTCATGATCATTCACTTTCAGTAAGCATCCGTCACCATTAACTCAAAAGACATTACTAAGTATTTTTATCGATTTATTTTTATTTTTTCCTCTGCGTTTAGTACACTTTTTCTAATCATCGTCTTAGTAGGAGTATTGTACAGTGTAAGGATATTATCATGTATAGAAACTAGGGAGCCGCGGTGGCTGAGTGGTAGAGCGTTCACCTCTGGTGCTTGGGGTCCCGGGTTCGATCCCAGCCCCCGCCAAGTGAACCTTGTGGTGGACAAACGCCGTGTGCGTGGGTTTTCTCGGGGTTCTCCCGTTTCCTCCCACTTTCTTCATTCCACCATTTCATTCATTAATCATCATCACCGTCTCCTTTAGCCTAACCGGCATAATCGTGGGACGTGAAAGATTTCATTTCATTTATATAGAAACTAGGACTTATCGGCAACTTGCATGCTTGTAAATTTCCTTTGACCTTTAAACCAGACAATATTTCAGTAGTATTGATCGTAAGTGGACAAGGGCAACATCTTCTCTAATGATGAGTTTCTTTTCTTGTTTTATTATTTTGTGAATTCTTTTATATTATTATTATTATTATTATTATTATTATTATTATTATTATTATTATTATTATTTTGTTACATTGGATATATCCTTGATGTACGAAAGAGTACACCAAATTAACAAAATGTGAGAAGTCGTAGCAGATATTGATCTATAGTTGTTATTGATGTATTGTATTTGAATATTAGTTGTCTTTTATTGTTTCAGTCACAAAGGTCAGATAATGGTTCAAAGCCTTTTGTGGGCGGCATACGTGATCTTTTTGTTACTGGTTGCCGCATCAAGAATTTTCATAGCCGCCCATTTTCCCCATCAATGTATTCTCGGATTTATATGTGGTAAGTGGTATATGTTATTTCTGTTCATTTGTAGTAGTTTGTTGTGTAAGGTAATATCTCTACTTTGTTTTTACACTCTTTTCAACGGTTGTGTACGCTACGTGACGGAGAAGAATGAGTTCTATTTCCAGTGTGAATTTATGTGCTGTGGTTCAGATGCCACATTAAGTTGTCCAACATCTCATTTAGCTATGGTGCTGAAAAGAGTCGCGGAAAAACAATGACCTACTTTGTCATAAGTTGCATTGTCAGATCAAATGAAAATTAAGAAAAACATATATAAAACTTCGAGAAGTTGTTAAGTTGTTAATGTGTCACACACCTTACCTAATATGTACTTTATCTCTACATATTATAATCCAACCTAAAACAAAGTAACAGCGTATTCATTTAACATTATTTCAATTTGCTTAGACATTTTACTTTGCCAGAAACAGTGGATTTTTTTACATGCTTGATTGTCATGTGATTTCATATTAAAATTTTTGAATTCGCAAAACCCTGTTTCTTATTCTCTAGTTTGTACGAAGGAGGATCAGAAACTAAGGTTACAAGGTCGATATTTCTGGAGTTTCGTCTGTTACAGGAAAATAAGGAGCATGCGGCAATTTTAGTACGTGGAGTTGGCAATTTTGCAGTTTCAGCCACCCGCTACCTACGGCGCTAGTTGTAGGTAGACATAAATGGCAACTCGTTTGGAGAACTGAACTACTCAGTTATTCTTTCTGTGGTTGAAACTTGTAACCGTGGCTGAAATTTACCAGCATCTGGTAGAGGTTTACGGCGAGAGATTGTAATGTCTCGCCAGCATGTCGCAGACTGTTGTCGAAAGTTTGAGGTTGGTAGAGAAAACGTCACCGATGCGGAACGCAGTGGCCGACCTAGAACGACATCAACAGATTAGAACACTGCTCGCGTGAAGAAGCTGATTCAAGACAACAGGAAGATCATGTTACGGCATTGGGACTTTTACTTGTTCCCGCACTTTAAGGAGCACCTAGGAGATCGTCGCTTCGCTTCAGGCGAGGAAGTGAAACACTTCGTATCAACGTGGCTGAACACCCAAGAACATTATCTGTACCAGGAGGAAATCTTCAAACTCATCCCATGATGCGATAGGTGCCTGAAGTGAGACTATGTCGAAAAATAACTCATGTGGGCATTATGTTGGCTGTATTTGTTGTATGAAATAATATACATTTTTCACTGCAGATTTTGTAACCTTACTTTCTGATCACTTCCCGTAAATGGGTGCAGTTTGTGGCTGGAATTAGATTCCATGACACATTCCGCCGAGAACGGTGCCATAATTCTGTAATACTGCTCTCTTCTAGTTTGGGATTGCCTTACATAATGGTCTGCGCTGCAGGCCACCTCACCTGATTGAAGCCCCGCTTATGGTTCGGAGCCCACACTAGATCGTCAATTTTGACTCGTAGCCATCCTCATGGTCTAATGGTTAGTGTGCGTGTCTTTGGTGCATATGATCCAAGGTTCGATTTCCAGTTGGAGAGCATTAAACGCATTTACGGTGGTTCGGATTTTACCTTAAACTATTGGTCCATGTCTCGTATAGCCTCAGCGCTCCAAAGGGACTAAACTTCAACAAACAATTTTAATTTCCCGTATTCACTAGAGTTCTTGTAAGTTTACAAAATGAGGTCTTATGTGTTGCTAATCTACTAATGCTATTATTTTATTTGTTAGGTATTATAGTAGCAAAGTATGTGGCGAGTAAGATGAATGAGTTGCAGGTGATCTCTCGGGGAACAGCTCTTAAACTTAGCCTCGGGATGATAGCTACTTCATTTGCTTTCTATTGGACTCAGAAAGCTTTTGGCATTGACCCTCAATGGTCGATTCATCTAGCGTTCAAATGGTGTTCTAACATTAACTACATCCATGTCAGTACAACTCCTCTGTATTCATTAGTGAGGGATTGTGGAACTGCCCTCGGCCTCTCCCTCGCCCTCAGTGCTCGACATTCCCGTGGCATGAATGAAGACGATAAGGAGCCTGATAACATGTCATATATCGCCGCTAAGGTCATCTGCACTAGTTTACTCGTCATTGGTGAGAATCAGCTGGAGAAGTATATACCTGGAAGTGATGCCCGTATATTTTATGTATGTCATTATCTGTTAGTTGCTCTCTTAGTGTACTTGATGCTTGCGACGATTCCGTGGCTGTGTTCGTCTCTAAAGAAGAGAAAGGAAGATTGAAGAAAGCAAACTTATTGCTTTCTTGTGTTATCAACAGTTGGAAAATGCGTACGCGCACAACAGTGACGTAGCCAGGGAATGTAGTTTCTCTCTTATCAATACATGTAATGTCATAATTTACATGTTACAGCTTGATTGATTGGCACAATTTATTTTTCACCTATTAGTACAAAATAAAGCTCTCTGAATCATTGTTATTATGTATTTTTAGTTGAAACAACTATATTGTTATATATAGCTCTCTCTGTTTATCGTCTGTATTCAAATTCATATCAACACGTACATTCTACAAGGAGTATTATGTTAAAATTTAAATTTGTGCATGGTAGCAGTTAAATACACACACACACACACACTTTGACAAACTATTAAATTTTGATTCTATTTTGATGCCTTTTGGTAGTTATTTAGTTTTCATAAAACTCAGTTTTCAATTGTTGAGAGTAAAATTAACTTACAAGATATCTCTACATTTGTCTTAGATGCCTTAATAGCAAATACCAATTACTCTCTGAGGATTTGTTTATTCTCTCGGAACAATGGAAAATAAAAATCACATTACATAGAAACTTATAACAATTTCAGTCTTACAAATAACTATATCTTAAAGTACTTATCACTTCCATATTTGATATTACAATTTATTGGAAGACAAATTTCTTACCCAGAATAAATGAAAAATGCTTACGAAATTTCAGATCTAAATCCAATAGCCAGATCAAAAAGTTTGGTCGCCATCTTTCTTCGCAATTTAAAGGCGAACAAAGTAAAGACCAAATCGTATCAGCAAATTGAAATATTTGATCGGGAACGGTGATCAGAAATTTCTTGCCCCATTTTAGAGAGCTTAGTAAATATTCAAATATTTTAAAGCCGAGTTCGCTATAAGCTGTCGTTTCCTATACTTTGAAAAAATACTAAAAAGTGCTAGGTCAATAATTGACCTAATAGATTTAACTATTTATTATAATGCCTATATTAAAATTCGTCAGAATATATTCGCAAAATATTATATTATATTTTATAGAAAATATGAAAGTATATTTCGTGCTGGAAGCGATTGCAGGAATAGAAAGCAAGCCATATGTGTATACAAACGTGGAACACTACTTCCTGTCTACATTAGATACTGGTAGTGTTTTTTTTTTTTTTTTTTTTTCTTCCTTTTCTCTTCTTGGAAGAATTAGATGCCAGTACTCAACACGTTTGTTACTGTACGTCAGGGTTTCTCAACCTGGGGGTCGCGATAGGGTTCGATGGGGGTCGGGATCGAAAAGATAAGAGGAAGAGAGAAATGTAATTAGAATCTAGTACCAGAGAATATTTTTAAATATTATTTTGAGTTTTGTTCTGATAGGCATATTTTTATTTTTATACATGCTGTTAAGAACAACAAAAAAGGCCTACTAAACATTTTTAACAGGTGCAGAGTTGTTTAAAAATCCATTTAAATGAGAGAGTTACGATATGAAACTAATGAGAACTGCATATTAAAATATCAGAAAAATACAAATGCAACAAAACTTGCATATTGAAATACAATTAAAATTGAAAGCTAATGAGATACCTGAGCATGGTGTGATTTCACTAGTGCGGACGTACACTATGAAGTCATTTAAAATGCTCAGTAACCTTTTTAACAAAAATTAGAAATCACTTTATTTTTTATGATGTGACTCAAAATTAAGGGAGTTACGAAGTTTCAAAATTTTCAAACAGCCTCCATTTTGAAAGAGTATGACGGATCGGATTCGATATTTGTAATATGAATGAACTGACCAAATTTGGTTTCAATCCATTCGCTTTTAGGAAAGTTACTGTATCCAGTATATACAAGAAATGGATTTTACTATAATGGAAATAGATGGATATCGTGAGATCTCCTCACTAGATATATTAAAAATTCAATACAAGCTTATTACAAACCAGAAATTATAAGAGGGTCGCTGGCAAGAGGATGTGATAAAATGTGGGTCGTGATAGAAATTAGGTTGAGAACCACTGCTCTACGTGTTCTGACTGGTTAAAAAGGAAATCGTCAAAATCTAAACAAGTGCAAGAATATATTGCCATGTATTGATAGCATTACCTTATGTAATATAGTTTTCTTCCAGTCTTTGAATCGATATATATTGAAATATTCATTTTATAAATACGAAAAAAATAATAAATAAATAAATAAATAGAGAATTAGCATCTTTTTAAATGCATTAGAAAAAAGGGGTCCGGTAGTGCGTACCGCCAGAAAAAAAAAAAAAACTGGTTACTGAACATGCCTGCAGAATAATGATAAAATTAAACTTTCCGATAAACTTTGCTCCTCTTAAATTGTATTTTGTTGAAAAAAAAATTGTGTTTAATTTTATCATAGTAGAGAGGTAGTCAATTCCTATGATATTGCTTTAACATTTTACACATCTGCATCTTCTTTCTCGTATTATTACTACTTAAAATCAATCTTATATGGAAAATTCATTGATTTCAATATCAATTTTGTTTCCAGTAGGATTAACGTACATTTTGATAATTCAAATAAGAATTTTTATAATACGTGAGATTCTTCTAGAACTAAGACCTGTGAGCCTCATTCTCACTAATTTTCTTTTTATGTTACTAGTTGAGCATGTTAAAGTTTACCCCAGTTGTTTTGTAGGTATATTATTCGTCTATCAACGATAGAAACAAACCTCGCTTTTTTTTCTTTTTTTTTCTTTTTTTTTTTTACTACTACTACTACTACTACACGATTTGACGTTCAACAGAATACATAGCATGTTCTTCATTCTTTTTAGGATATTATTGTAGATTGAATTAACATTCCATTTCTTAAAAACAGATTAAGTATTGGCTTATGCATATGTCGAAATAAGATATTTCCAATTCTTTAACATTATCTTGCACATTTTGTTAAGATTAACAATCGCCTATAATGTGCCCCTGGGAATTCTAAAAGGATTTTTTATAAAATTCAACTTATTCGACAGAAGTCACTAAAATCAGCAACAAGTTATTAACATTTTAATGATCAGTACATACACCAGTTCTCAGCTTGTGGTAAAAGCAATGTAAAAGCAATCCTTGATGTGACTTTTAATGCGTGTTACGTTTGCTTTTGTGTTGGTACCACTAAGGATTTAGGAATTAGATTTCTGGGCTTTCGGCATCTATGGCCATGTTAGCCCTTCACATCCCTTAACGAGCACACTATCCGGGAAAAGGGAAGGAAGGAAGCGGCCTGGGACCTATATGTTAGGTACCACCCCGGCATTTGCCTGCTGTGAATGAGGAAAACCGGGAATCGAACCCGACACCGCTCGCACCAAAGACGAGAGCGTTAGTGACTACGCTGTGCGGGCCACATGGTACCACTAAGTTGAGAGTTTGTGTGTGTACTGATCATTAAAATGTTAATAACTTATTGCTGATTTTAGTGTTTTGTGTGGAAAAAGGCGTAAGTTGAATTAAAAAGGAATTGTGAATCCGAAGCTCTTCTTCGCTTACTGTTTTACCGTTGAAAGCAACAGCATTGATTGTCAAAATTATACTAGGAATATAAAAATCCGCTTAGAATTCCTAGGTCCATTACTGTATATACATGAGTATTAGTTACAAATATTTTCTGTGCTTGTTCTTTCCTCAGTAGGCATATACAACTCATATAATTTAAAAATAAAAACATGAACCCTGGATACGTCACTGTAAGACAGTGTTGTAATGTTATGCCAGCTATCAAAGAATGCTTTGTGTAAAGCGCACTGTTACTTCAATGCTAGTCAGTTAACTCTTTATTGTAGCGTGTAAAATTGCCTTAAATTAACATTTACAATGGAGTGATTAAAATAAACTTGGCCTTGCTATGAGATTTACAACAATCTCGTCCAACTTTCTCTGATCTCAGTGGCGTCTGAAAGGGAACAGGCATTTCTTCTATAGTTGCAGCGTCATGCTCAAATATATGCTTTATTAATAATATACTATGTGTTGAACTTATGTGTGTTATATATTAAACGACTCTTGATCGTGTGAAAGAATATTTTTCATTGACATGATAAGTGAATGACGTCCTTAGAATATACACAATATGGAGATACTGTAACGTGTTATGTATGAAATTTCTGCTCTGGCATGAGAACTTTAAATGAATTTCTTCAATATCATCATAAAATATTCACTAATCCTACTGAAGTTTAAAGAATCAGGTCATACTGTAGTACCTTATTCCATGATGATTGTCATTGAGTTTCTTTATCACTAGAAAATTTTCGACAAGCTGCTTGGTTTCTTCTACAGTAGTACATGTATTTAGGAACTAAAGAATCTGATTAGAAAGTAACCACTATGAAGCTGAATAATAAATACAGAAAGTAGAAGGAAAGTTACACACAAAAGAAAGACAACGAGAATGTAAAATTGTGCATTGAGACTTTTTTTAAATTGTATTTTATTTTCTAACTGTTTCTTGAATATTTCTCTGCAAATTCTATTCCCGTGGACTACGGCGGAAATTCTTTAGAATAATTGACAATGACTGCTACTTATTTTGATCAGTCTCTCTGTTTGTAGAGATAGATTTTTCAGGACATTAGAAAATTACATTATGCATGTGATCCATTAAGTGTTTTGACAAACATACTAAGGAGAAAAGGAATGTTGAAAGGTGATCTAGTTATAAAATATTCGACAAGAATCATCACTGAATGAGGTACGTATAGTGGTATTTCATAAAAAGTTAATATGTATATGTTTTAATGGATAACTTTGAGGCAGAAACCGTATCATATGCGACGATGGACAGAAAACTGGGAAATCTGTCGAGGGAAGGGTAGTCATTGCTTGGTTTCGGTTCCGATGCGTACTTTATTTTATTTTATTTTATTTTATTTTATTTTATTTTATTTTATTTTATTTTTTTTTTTTTTTTGGAACACCATTTTGATATTGTTCTTGTTATTACTGTGTATTGAAAGGTCGATTCCGCTTCTCATGCTTGCCTTATGCAAGCAAATATAGATTGATATATATTGGTTTCGAAGAATAATAACATTGACCACAAAGAAAAATTCTTTAAAAATAATAATAATAATTGCAAATTTAAAAATAGTAAAAGATACCGAAAATTTCTATTCTTCTTTAATAAACATATAAATTTCCTTGTTATACAGTATAAGTACACGAGTGATTTTACTACGCTATGAAAGATTGAGAAACTGTGTTTTAAGGCCAGTGAATTGTCAACAGCTTATCTAAGTTCGTTACAACTGCACTTGTAAGTTCAATGCCAATATATTCACCTGTGGAAACTTCCCGTAAGTGGCAGGAACAGATAGGCATTTTTTTCAGATTATATATAAAAGAGGCAAGGACAATAGATAAAATATTGGGAGTATTAGAAAATAGATAAGATACAATTATTTGGAATTGACTCTCAGATGAACTTTTTTGTTATTACCGTGACTTTCCATCAAACATCCGGGCTCTAGTTGTAAACGTGCATGTAGGCTTGAAAATAATAATAAAAACTTGGCAATCGATATGAGTTAACAGCAGATCCAATAGTAATTATAAAGTTCGGAATATAATTGTGCAACTGTCCGTCTTGAATGAAATGTTCCTTGTTAATTTTGTCATTTTATTTGTTGTGAAAATTAATTAATGGCATTATTCTTTGAAAGTAATGTCGTTCGAATATCCTCCTTTGCTTCGGGATTCGGAAGGTTCAATTTTGCACCACTTTTGCACACATATTGCGTGGTAAATTCGCAATGATGTGTTCATTGTTTCCTTTCAGTTCGCGAATTGTTTGTGGCTTATTTTCATAGACGTGAGACTTTAGAACCCCATAGATCCAGAGGATAGAGATTACATGATGTGAACGGCCAGTTCGTACAGAACAGAAGTGCAGAGTAGTCCATTCCACCCATCAAATCAGAGGAAAACATTGAACATGATATTCAAAACATAATGTAATGGGTTACATTTCATAATTCAAATATACAGGATGGAACATTTATCTTGATACGCCCTTGTAACTTTTAAATTAATAGATACAAAACGATGGAACTTGGTGTTATCCAATTATCGACAGCGAACATTGTTTGACGTATACTGGGATACAACCAGATTTACAGTGTGCTGTCAACCAAACATAAAGTAGTACTTTTTTTTTTTCAAGTGACATTGCGTCAGCTTATTACATATTTCAAATTTACATATTAAACGCATCCTTTTTATGCAGTGTTGCAAACTAAGGACACTAACTATATCAGAATTATATTTAAAAAGTACCAAATTTTGGAGCCTTCTATAACAGTAATAATACAAGTAAGATAGATGGAGCAACTGATATCCAAAGTACGTTAGTGTTGAATACTACGGTCATCATATGATGTATTTCGAACAAATAGAAACGAAGTTACAATTAATTGAAATGTTTACTTTCTTCATACGACTTTATTTCGAAAAATCTACGTAGGTAAGTATCACATCCAATGTAAGCAGGTGGTTTTGAATGAGACCTAAAAATCATCAAACCGTTTACAGCAATTCAATATCTCAAACTGTTCTGGGGTCGCGATGGCTCAGTGGTAGAGCGTTAAGCTCTGCGTGTATGGGGTTCTTGGTTCGATTCCAGCTCGCGCCAAGTGAGCTTTGTGGTGGACAGATACCGTGTGCTGGGTTTCTGTGGGTTCTCCCGTGTCCTTCCACTTTCTTAATTCCACCATTTCATTCATTTCACATAACCGTCTTCTTTAGCCTAGCCGACATAACTGTGGACGTTAAACTTAAAGATTTCATTTTTTCAAACTGTTCCGGAGATATGAAAAAAAAGGGTAAAATTTGCTATAGTGCTTAAATTGGCGTACTTATGAAAACTTTTTAGAAAACGCTTGTTGCTTTCCTTTTGTGCCAGACAGAATTTTCAGCAGTGTTATAAACTTTTTAGTGTTTTATCTTATGTCCAGAACGATTTAAGATACCAAATTTCTGTAAACGGCATTTTGATATTTGCATCTATTGAAAGCCATCTCTGATTGGATGAGGTAGACATCTAAGCAATTTTTCGAAATAAGGGCTTTTGAAAGAAGTCAAATTTTCAATCTCTTGTAACTGTGTTTCTGTTCATTCGAAATCCCCTATATCATGACCATAGAATTAGACACTCAAGTATTTCAGATGTGCATGGGACCCATTCGTACTAGAATAGACTTTGGTGGAGAAAATATTTAGTAGATTCAGTATCAAAGAAAGTTGAATGAGTTTGTTGTATCACTTTGCCTTATCTTAATGGCAATCGTTATATCTGGATACATTAAATATGGATAATAAATTTTATTTGTAATGTTTGAATGTGTTTCAGTACAAAGGAAAGGTAAGTGCTGGTAAGGGCAGGTTGCTTATGGTGCTTCAACATATGCATATAGTTCTGCTAGAATTATTGCAATAAAAGTACTCATTTGTAAATGTACTGTCTTTTATTTATGTGAGAAAAAAAAAGAATTATAGAAAATAAATGTATTTATTATTTATCATTAAGTGGGTCGGTGCAGTAAATGTAGAAAAAAATGTGTTTACATATGTAAATTCGTGATTAGAAATCATAGATTATAGGTCACAGTGTTACTGTTGTGAAAGCATAGTTATAATCATCTCTAGTAACCTGGGTGTAAGCATCATTTTGTCTGTTCACAGAGAGAAAAGAAATTTCTGAAATTCGAGACATGTACTGCATATAATACAGTATAATGTTGTGTAAAACACTTGAAGCTCACATACTAGATATTAAAAGTTTCTTGTTTTATGATGTTCTATGAATAAGCAAAGTAATGTTGAAAATGAATAGCTTATATAATAGAATATGCTGTTACTAGCTGTATCCATCGAACAGCTCCTCTAAATCTGAAAACTTTTTTTCTATTTTTAGAAATTTATTCAACTTGAAAAACCCTTCGTTATGGTAATTACAGGCGAAAATTGTTTTTATTTCTTAATCCGATCCAGTAAAGATATGAAAGTAGTTTATTGGCGTATGTAAATATGAATTAAGAACGGGTTGAAATGTATTTGTTTTACTAGTACTGATAGTAATTAGTTCAGAAGAAAGAAATAAAACCAGTCGGAACGAGTTGGTGTAACGCGATTTTTGTCTCATAAGGTCGCATCTGTAAATATCTGTTCTTAATTTATTTATTTGTTAACTTGCGTGTACTGACTGCTCTTTTGCCGCATTCATATTACTTTGACTTCTTTTCAACTTCAGTAATAAGTGTAATTTCGTGCAGAAAAGAACTGCCTTAGCATTGAACAGAAGCTGGTTTTACATTTTAACATTAAACATTTTCGCATTAACCCGATAACTATAATCAGTTTCCCGTGTGGTTGCTTTAAGATTTATGTAAAATAAGTAGCGAAAGAAATATGAAAATTAGGAGAGTATTAATAGCACTGTTAGACAACATATACTTGCAAAAATCTTACGTTTTCTTGTTGTTGTGTTCTTTTTAAAATCGTGTCTTTTCTTCTTCCTTCACTATCTGTCAGTGTAAACTACGTGTCTTTGTAGCAGTCTTCATGTACTCTTCTGTTTTTTCATGGTGTCAAAGTTTGTTTGAATTACTTTGTACCACAACTTTATACGAATTCATCTTGTTTGAATCTTAACTAAATACATATCATATCTCAAATCAGATAAAGAACTTCTAATTGGGCGGTTTTTCGCTATAGCTATACTGAAATTATGTTTACTTTCACCCAAAACTAGGTTTATTTTTTTGCTTACTGCTAGATAATTAGAGAAGTTGTTGAACGACTGAAGAGAAGTTGCACAGCAACGTTTTTTCTTAACAACATTGTTTGTATCAATTATTTCTGATGGGATCGGAGTAAATTTCTGCATGTAAAGAATTTTCTCTTTCATATATAGGAAATCGTGTCAAACATCCGAAAGAAAACAATCTAAGGAAATGAATTTTTGGGTATGACTATAGAAAAATGATGCGAAGACAAGAAACTCATATCCGTCCACTTCAGCCTCAAAGAACTGGTATAGTTAGTTACATTTTTCAAACTTCGTGAATAAGTCATGCGAAGTAATTTTGGTCCAAATGGGACATATCAAGATCCAGGATACAAGCGCAGCATTAAATAATAATAATAATAATAATAATAAATATATATGTCTAACGTGTGATTTTTCAAAAATGTTATAAAGGCAGTAGGGAGGGAGCGAGATTAAAACAGTATCTTTCTCAACTTTGAAGAAATGGAGTTTTCCGTGGAAATTTACTCAAATTATACCAGGAAAACTTTTAGCGTTCTTTTATCGATTTACTCGTGTCTTGTCCACACACTTTAAAGTAGATTGAAATCTTCTAGTTCTTATCTCGTTTTATGCTTTTGTTGCTGTCTGTTTAAAAAACTTGGAAGCTTTCTTGTACAGAAAACCAACTGTTTAATTTACTTTCATATATTCTTCAATTTGTCTTCATTTTTTAAAAATGTATCGCTGAAGAAAAAAAGAATTCAATGTAATATGAACTGTGGCATGATTATTTTTAAGTTTTATATAAATTTTTATATTGTATATGAAGTAAAAATGACGTATTTCTCTGTTATAATTTTATTTAAGTTATTGCCTTCATTCAGTAGTATCTTGTGTTGTGAATATCTTGTCGTAAAATTCAAGCTCTGTTTTACAAAATATAACTCCAGAAGGCACTGAAAAAAATGACCCCTGAAATGATGACATAAGCACACTCGGTGTATGATGTTTTATTGATGATGATATTAAATTTGAATTTTGTGTTAGAAGAATGTACACTGTGTGAATTCCGCAGCTTAATTTTGAAGGGTTTTTTTTTTTTTTTTTTTTTTTTTTTTTTTTTTTTTTTTTTTAAGTTAAAACAAGAAATGCATAATGGAAATTGATCATTCTAAAGACTGAATCTTGATTCTTTCAAGCTGCGTGAATAATAACGTATGTTTCTTAGAAACAGCAGAGAATAGGCAGATATATCTATAAATGATAAACAGTTTTCTGTAAAATGAAGGATTTCTTAATTTGTATGGAAAGTACTTGTAGTTCATTGTTGAGGGTAGCTGCTTTGATTTCTGTTGCTGACTTTATGAAATGTAAACTATCTTAAAGTTTATGTTATCCGTTGAAGAAACAGGTTATAAACTCAAAACAATTATTTCTTTCAATGTTTCAGTTCAGAAATAAGAGGGTACTTTTTGTCTTCCTGTAGGATAGGGTTCTTGAATAATAAAAGTATTGAGATCCAGTTTTCATTGCTAAAATGAATCGTAAATAATGTACACAAAAAAAAAAAAAAAAAATGATTTTATTTCATTTTAGATACCGGTTAATTGCACTGCCAAATTCATGCAAGGAACACAACTGAAATAAAGAGAACTCTACTTTAATTAAGCTAATTTCCAATCTGAAAAAGTCTTCCCCTCTGGTGGCTAGCGCGTCTGCCTTTGGTGTGCGTAGTCCCGGGTTCGATTCCCAATGGGAGAGCATAATAATTTAATTTCACAATCCTTCTTTTCCATTAATCACCCATGAGATGTTAAACTAAAAAAAAAAAAAAAAAAAAAAAAATAGTTTTTTCCAGTATGGAAAGCTGAACTGAACTTGGTAAGAAGGCTAGTTTACTCAGTTTCGATAAATTGTCAGAATTCAAGATTCATTTGGTTTTAAGCAGAAGAAGGTTCGTAGTGAATCGAACACGTAAACAGCAATCTGTTCGCTAGACCATTAACAGAAGTAATTCTTATCTACATATATACTTTTTTTCGCTCTTCACTAAAACATGAAATTTCGTGTAACTTACGTGCCATTAATTGACTCTGCCTTATCCTAATAAATTGATGAAAATAAATAAAACTTATAATTGTAAATGCTGAAGAAAATATTAACATATATTTTTGTATTTACCTTAAATAAAGCATGCTTGTAGTTTCTTGATTTAGAATTTGCGAGTAGTTCTGGCTAAAAGTTGGGTAAAATTTAGAGAATGTGAAATGTTACGGTAATAAAAAAATAAGTAAACTGGAAAAATAGCTTAAAGAGATAAATGGACGTATATTTGAATTGTCAGAAACTTACCTAATTAAGCGCCACTAATACTTTCAGATCATATGGTTTCAACGACAAACTGTCATCATCATCAGTGGAGAAACTTAAGATACAAAGCACAGTTTGCAGTTTACATTATAAAATGTTGCCTTCTACTTTTTTGCACTGAAAATATATTGTTGATATGGATGAAAACTTGTGAATCACTTGAATTACTTGGCACTGGTGATGAAATGAGAACCAACTGTTAAAAAAAAAAAAAAAAATTAAAAATATGAATAACGTAAGACTGAAGGTCTCACTTTTAGGTTACAAGGTGAGAAATTTAGTGCAAATATTGAAGTGCAGTTCTAAATTTACCAAGATGTTTGAAATCAATGTCTTAATCTAATTTCATCCTTTTCTTAGTGTGAAGTTTTACAGTTGGAAAATTCAGTATTATAGTTAACCGTCGTTTTCCCATTTTTCATACTTTCAGTTTTCAGCAGGTAGTTCTCTTTCTTCATCAGTGCCAAGTAATACAAGTTTATACCCATACCAACAGTATATTTTTTGTACAAAGAGGTATAAGTCAGTACTGCATAATATTAAGATTTGGAGATTTTTTTTATATCGCCACTGATGATGATAAGAGGTTTGCGGCTGCAACTATATGACCTTTAAGTATTAGTGGGGTTTAATTAGGTAAATTTTTAACAAATAAATAGAAAGTATAAACAATGTGATTTATTAAATTTATATTTGAATAATAGTACTAATTTCCAACACCGACCCACTAATTAAGTGGAAAGCAGTTTTTAGTGTTTGTTATTTTTAAAAAAATGATGATTGGTAGAGAAATGAGGGTATTGTTGACAATATGTACTCCTTGTAGAAGTACTGACCATAATTAAAGAATTATGGTATAGAAGTGTGTGCACTTAGTTCTATTGTGCAAATTCTTCCTTAATGTGTGATGATGAATTTTGTATAACTCAAGAAGTTCGAAGTGCAGGCATTAAATGAATGTCTACGCTCCATTTACTTAAGAAGGGTTAACGAATTAGTTGAACAAGTTTGTATAATGATTATCTAGAAGTACTGAATAGATAGTGAAATTTCGAATTGAGTAATTGGAGTTAACGTCTTTCAAATAAGTTAAGTTATAGGATTACTCGAAACTTGTTTCAATCTTAGTTAAAATTTTTACAGTATATAATGCTAGTAACTTTGTTGACCGCAATTGTGATAAGGTTCTTGTTAGAATTCTCATTATAATGATTATAGCACGTAATTTTCAGCATTTTACACCTGAATAGTGTACGTATAAATAAAAACTGAGTGAATTAAGTCTCAGAATAATACATAAGTCTTGGCAAAGAGCCATATTTTCGTGGGATTACAGAAAACTACACTAACATCGGTTTAATTTTGTCGTGGAATGGAAATTTGAGTCAACTTTTACAGTCCTAAGTAGAAATCCTTTAGTCAGATGTTTTGTGGTATACTTCTAGAAAATTATCGCAAAATTAAAAACATTTTCTGTTTGCTTTATAAATTCTTACGTAAACGAAGGAGTAAGCAATTTAACTGTTAAATGTGAACAAAAGAATTCTCGTGCCTTAAAACAGCCAAAAGACATCAAACCTGCGTACAGTTTCGAGGCACTCCTCACATCATTTTTGGCACATGAGGCCGCGGTGGCTCAGTGGTAGAGCCTTCACCTCTGATGCATGGGGTCCTTGGTTCGATCCCACTTTGTGCCAAGTGAGCTTTCTGGTCGACAATCACCGTGTGCGTGGGTTTGCTTGGGGTTCGCCCGTTTCCTCCCACTTTTCACTCCACCATTTCATTCATTTCTCATAATCACCGTCTCCTTTATTCTAGCCGGCATAACCGTGAGACGTAAAGCCTAAAGATTTCATTTCAAGATTTAGTTCTTTGACACATCTGAAGAAAACATGCTGCTGCATAAAAAAGAGAATCTTGCTAAGAAGTATTTACCAAAGGTTTTTCGTTACACATACAATCGAAAGAGAAGAAAATTTTACTATTAAATTTCAATCTTATCTCATCATTTTGATGCACAAATAATTGATCTCATACATTTGTCTTCTATGTAGCACGTGTGCGTGGGTTTTCTCGGGGTTCTCACACGTCTTTCATTCCACCATTTTCATCCAATTCTTATCATCATTGTCTCCTTTAGTCTGGCCGGTATAATCGTGGGACGTGAAACTTAAAGATTTTATTTCAGTTTTTCTTAGAAAGAGCTGAGGAATGCCGTTAAACTTTGTGTAGATTTTATGTCTTTTGGATGTTTAAAGGAGAAGATTTTTATTATTTTTTATTATGTACAGTTAGTAGGTATGTATCACATCATATGAATTATTAATGTAATTAAGTATATTGTGCAGCATGTGCAATTGTGCAACATGATAGATTTCTTTGTGTTAATAGTTTCAAAAATGGTGAAACTAAGTGAACGTGATTAACATTGTAAATATGTTAATTGACCATTCATTCAGAAAAATCCCAATATCTGAGGAAAGCAAATTTTGAGGTCGTATCACCACTATACTACTATATGATCTCCTATTCTCAAGTTTGTACTAACGTAATCTTGCCATTATATGCTGTGGCAGCTCAAATATAGAAGTGTGTGCTGTGCAAGAAAGAACAAGCAACCGGGTAAAGTCTGTGTTGTGTATAGCTAATGTAATCAGTTATAAGTATATTCTGTATCACAGTTAAATGATTTGACATACGTCTCCTTTCTGGCGTGTTTTAATAGCACTTGGCAGCTTGATATTGCATTTATACAGCTAACAATCTTTTCTTACAACTTTATTATGAGATTTTTTAAAGAGGTAATTAAGAATTGAACTTTTATGATGTACTGATGCATGTTTTCCAGTTTGTTATAAAGGGTCCAGTTCGTCATTTTTGAAAATTTGATATTTGATATGCTACTCTTGATGAAAAAGATTATCATACCATTCCAATTCATAATCACTGCTTCGAAACATTTGAAATCAATATCACAACATTGTATACTATTTGATATGTGCCTGTTTGTTCTCATTCATTTTGTATGATCGCATGTCTCACGTATGAACTTCCCTCCATGCATTTTTGGGTCTTGTTGCTACAGCATTGTGTATATATATTATATGAGAAACATGTTTAACTTATTTTTTATGTACTTATTCTGTTACATATGCGAGCTAGTATATATAAATATATATATAAAGAAGTGTGTAGTTCAGCGTATGGCGTTGTTGCTATAAAAATATTAAATAATTAAAATTGTCTTTTAATTTACCCTTCGTTAAGTATTCAGTGACGGATTAGGATACATATTAGTAGGTAAAAATTCACTAAAATACCCAAATGGTAATTGCAAATCGCGCTACGTTTTAATGACCCCGTGTTATTACCCTTATGTTCGTGTTTTTAAGAAATTTTTCCTTTTGTAGAACTACGTATTTTGATTATGTACTGTTTGTATGTGAAAGTAATGTGTTGATCTGCACGTGTCACTCCTGTTACTGAGACTCTCAACTAGAAATTGTGTTCATATAACAGGCCTTTAGGGCCCAATTACAGTATTCTGTATAGTATTCTAAAGTGGTTCAATAAGTTAGCTCTCAAATCGATTGCAGACATACTACCGATATCTTAACTTTTATTTACCTTGCTCTACCTGTTATAAGAAGTACATATTCGCCACATAGGAGACTTCATTAGTACGTTCGTCTTAGCTTTCTGACAGCAAAAGAAATCTGTGTTTGCTAGCTTAGTTTCTAAGATAGAAACCTGAAGATGAATCTTATTTGTTAGTTCCTAACATCTATCTCATTGTTAATGATTTTGAATAAAAATAATACATCAAGAATGCTTCTCCTTTGCTCACGGGTTTCAAAATGAAAATTTGCTACTAGAGTAGCAGCAGAATCAAATTGTCAGGTATCTTACGAAGTTAATCTGTATCGTCTCTATCTAGTAGGTAACATGATTTGGGTTCCATATTTGGCTGGCATATCCTAAATTCGACCGCACGAAAAATGTGTACAATGTCTCGAACACATGCATCGTATTGAAGTTTCTACCTATTCTTACTACCAAGCCTAAGTTTCTCTATACTTCATTATTTATATTTCTTACATGAGTTTTAAACGACAAGCAGCTATCATAAGTTACACCCAGATCTTTCACTGATTCTGTGTTTTTAAGTAGAGTTCCTCTATCTGCGTCCACCACAAGTCTTTATGTTGATATACTAACAGCTACAAGAGAAAATCGACCTGTCATACGTTCGAGAAAACACTCATTGATATACTTCATTTCCGCTCTCTAAATCGTATTCTATCTGTTAATAAGACTTCGATGCACCGTCTCGATGGATTTTAAAACGTGTATCCTGGCTACGGGTTCAATTAGAATAACTAATAAAGAGTGTGTGCAAAATTACAAAATGTAATCGGATTTACAGACACCGATTTTATGAAATTACACAGTTTTGAGATCAAATTTCGCATTTAAAATATTCATCAAACGTTCATAGTTGGAATTCAAGGCAAATTACAAGTGTGACTGGAACGTAGGATACAATTTAAAGTAAGGAATTATAGGCACTGGAAGCATTTTAAAGTAAGTTGTAAATGTTAAAACTACAGTTCAATGCTTTAATTAGGCAGGAGCATAGGCAATCTGGTGTCGGTGTATATTATTTCATCTTGATTTACGGCTTCATGAAAGTAGAGAAAACAACGTAGTTGCTTCAATGTTCTAATATTATACACTTGTAATTCCAAAATTTCGATGCACTGCAGGTAAAGAATCATATTCAAATGATTTCACATGGTATTTGTAACGATCTTAGGTCAAGTAAGGTAAATATATTGAATTGGGTCATTCATAAGAATTAAACTATCAGGTGTCTACTCAAAATACGATTTTGAAAATATTTAACCCATTTCTGCCCACTGTCGACAAATGTCAACGTGATTTTCATAAGCTTCTGTAGGAAGTGCAAATAGTGTGAAGTACACATTATATTTTTGGTGCGAGTCGATACCCGCTGTCTACGGTAACCTAAGCAAACTTCCAGTTCGCGTTTTGTACTGTTCGTGGAGATGTTCACACGTAAAAGCAATGTAATAGCACTTCCAAGAGAAGTTCTTTTATAGTTATTGTTATATATTTACCACGGTCAATCGACAGTACGTTTTCTAAGATACGAGCTTATATTCACAAATACTTAGTTTGCTGTTATTAATTAAAACTGTTATATAAAAAAGTATTACTTCCATTGTTGTGTCGACATTCATCTACAGTGAGCACGAACGGGTAATCAGAATCTATTCCTTGCTGCGTTACATAACATATCATAGATTGGCTGTTTTAGTGCGGGTAGCACATGCATTTCCACTAAAATTGGAGGAAGTAACATTTAGTGATAATAAAGTATAATTCAGGTCAAAATGAGTACTTTATATTTTATGACAGTTTGAAATCAAAGTGAAACAATAATAATTTTGAAGCGGGGGCGTCATTTAGGGTGGCAGGGATCAATTTCCCTTTAGTTTCAGGTTTCAGATATAGTTAATAGTTCAGCATTATGTTTTAGCATCAGCTTTGGTATTATACGCGAAAATCATATGACTTAGTCTGACTAAAAGGATCACTAATGGGTAATGAAGATTTTTAATTTTACTGTAGTCGTTCGTGCTCACTGTCAACAAGTATCGACGTCTGGTATCTCGCACGTTATGAAGTGAAATCTCTGAAAAACATCCCGTGCATTCACTAATGTCCTGAATAATATGTGAAGGAAATCAAAATATTCAACAAAAAAATTGGGCAGAAATGGGTTAAGAGGAATAAAACAACACAGCGGTGGGTTGTTAATTTGCCTTTGGAAAAAGGTAGAAGAGAAAGGAATGGTTCTTGACAAGATATTTTCATAGCGATGATTCAAGGATATGAATCTTGTTCCTACAATAGAGAAAACTAATCAAAATGTATAGTTCTACAAGAAGCAAAATTTCTTAAAAATAGACACATGAAGAAGATGATAAGAGGCCGTTGAAACATAGCGTTGATTTTACCATTTCCATTTAGGTACTTCAGTGAGTATAATTCTAATTTTTAGTTATCTTCCGTTCTTCAGCTAGCCAGTTGAATAGGCTATTTTGAACTGTACAATGTGTTTCAATGTATTTTCGAGTATAAAGGAGTGTGCAGTGAAGGATAGTGATCCTGTATAAAAGTAGCACAATAGAATTTAGTTGGCATTTTATATTAGGCGTTCCGAATAGTAGGGACAAACTCAACAAATATTCGTGTCCTTTGCATTCTGAGCGATAAAAGTAATCGTCCATTTAGTTAATTAATGGGTATGAAACGCATTTGCATAATTTTCCAGAGATTTTGCAGTACCTCCTACTTCCGAGTAGTAACAACGAACTCAATACAGGCTTGTTTCCTGAAAATTAAGGCTCTGAACGGTGAAGCCGTTCGTCTATTTATTTTGAAATTATATTATGTAAAGAAAAGAAGGGGACCGACTTCCACAAATTATACATATAGGCACGAGAACTGGCTGCCACAGAGCACTTTGGTATAACTAGAACATCTCAAACGTAATTTCCGAGTTTGAGATTGCACCAACATGTGTTAAGTTTGCTCCTACTACTCGCAAGTCTTATACACAGAATGGCTAAAATGTCTTAATGCCGTTGATGTTGGAACTGCCTTCCCTTAATTAAAAATAAAATCCGGCCAAAGCAAATCACTTTTAATGAATAATAGTGTTTAAAAAGTTTGGGTAATGTACCATTGCTTTCATCAGCCACATTACCTTAGTATGTAATGGAGATAAAGTGTCTGATAAAGGCAATGGTACATAGGCGAATAATAACTTAAGTCAAGAAAAGAACTGATGAAACAGCGTATTGCTTTAATTCAGTGCCCAGACTTTATATACATACATAAGAAAAAACTAAACATTTTAAATTCGCAAGCTATGAAAAGAGCGTGAAACAAGTACTTCTGAGAAGACAAGGTTACTGCTTCCTTTTGTAATTGATGGGACAGGAGAGCATGTTGCTCGTTGAAAATCTTTCTGGAACCTTAGACTTAAGTTGGATACTATCACCCTTATTTTATTTCTTATAAGTAAGAGTATGGTTGACCTCGAAAACAACATAGGCTCTACCATATTAATAAAACTTTCCTAATACTTCACGGTGTTCATATAAGGCAGCGAAAGCGCTCAGTTCGGGAAACTCTGCGTTAATGCAAAACGACTTGCACATATTCGTCACCATTTTCTCAAAGCTTAATATTTCTTAGTATTCTGTTCTCTTGAATATGACGATCCATGGCCGCCTTTGCATGTAAGTATCGCCCGTTAGACGTGATTCAAATTCAGGATTTTTACAGCAAATACAGTTGATTTCAATATCTACTATGTGACAAGGCCAAGGCCATGGAAGTAGTCACATGACCATCGTGAAAATTCCAAGGGGTGATTTTTTCCAGTTCAATGTCTTAAACAACAATAATAATTACAATAAAAGAACCATCACTTCCAGACTATAACAACGCTGTATAGACAGGGCATTGGCAATCTCTGCGATCCTAAAAAAATGAAACAAAAAGTGTGATTGTTCAAAATTATAGATTTATTATTATTATTATTTATTAACTTGGTTCAAAGTTGTAGATACAACCTGTAAAGCTCATTTACACTGGAACTATTAGCCATAAAAAAAAAAAAAAAAAAAAAAAAAAAAAAAAAAAAAAAAGCCGGACAGAGCCTGTATTTAAAGATAACGTCCTGACATCCGTCTGGTGGACCTAAAGACAAATTCAAGGATGACAAGCCGAGCTACCGAATTCGAATTCGGGATATCCCGATTGTAGAGCGAAGGTGCTAACTACTAGCTACACTCGCTTTTTTTCTTTAAAAAGTAAACAAGAGACTTCACTTAACATTAGCAATAATGTTAAAATAATATGTAGAACGTTCTATAAGTCATTTTATCAGTTTAGTTACACATCATAGTTTTCTGTTCAGCGTAAAGGTACAATTGCCAATGGTATTGTTCAAAATGCCATTAGTTGTTAGCAAAACGTTGCAAACAGTGATTGACAATAAATTAAGGACATTAAATGACTGGATAATGGATTCTTATGTTGTGCACTTCCTCTCATCTTTAGCATGTTTCGACCATAATTTGAGCATAAACGTATTCTGTGGAAATATTATGTATCATTGCAGACAAAAAAAATATTATGTACCATTGCAGACCTTAACACAGCTCAGGACAAAAAACGACTTACGTTGCTCGAATAAATAATAGATTCATCTACAGCTAGACATGGCTGCAGTACGGGTTTAGTTTGAGTGTGTTGTTTGAATTTTATTTATAAATAATAATATTTAAATTTATAACATGCTCCTTTTATTTTTGTAACATTGTAGAGATGTGATTGTAAAATAATAATATTTTTTTTATTAATTTTTCAATAATTGTCAATATAATTCCCAAAGGATATGGAGGGAAATACAAATCACGAGTGATAATTGAAAGTAACGATTATACATATATTTTAAAAGTGAAAAGAATATCTGTTTGATATACTTGTTATACTCAGAGAACTTCAAAGCACAAGATGCAAATATATCCAAAACCTAATTTGCAGTTAAATATGCTTACTTACATAAATATTTTTCCTGAACTTATAATTTTGTAGAAATCCTATTGTCGAAGAATTTGAAGCTTAATATATGGCTGGTTTCAGTGAATAACCAGCTAAGTCGGGAAAAGTAAATTTTACAGGAGAGCAGTTTATAGGTAAATTTTAAAGCAATTACCTGGTTAATTTTGACATAACCAAATGTAACTTCCTCAATTTTAAGAATTCGCCTTAGCCGCTTCTACACAATGTAGAACTCACCAAAAGAAGCTTATACCTGTAAAATCTCAATTTTCAGAAAGTCGACTTAGCCGGTTATTCACTGGAACCAGCCATATAAAACGATAATCATGCCTGTTGTTCTGTATGGTTGCGAAACATGGTATCTTATTCTGACGAAAGAACGTAGACTGAAAGTATCTGAGAATATCCTGAGATATTCGGACCCAAGAAGAACGAAAATGGGGAATGCCGGAAATTTCATAACGAGAAACTACATAATTTATACTGTTTACCAAACATTATTAGAGTCATCAAATCTAGGAGACTCAGATGGACAGATCATGTAGCCAGAATGGAAGGAAGTAGAAACGCTTTCAAAGTTTTAACTGGAAATCCAATCGGAAAACTACCATTAGGAAGACCTAGGCGCAGATGGGAGGGCAATTTTAAGCTTGATCTCGCAGAAATAGGAATACAAAGTAGAAACTGGATTGAATTGGCTAAGGATAGAAGTTAATGGAGAGCTTTTGTGAACGCAGCATTGAACCTCCGGGTTCCATAGGCCATAGAATTAGTTAGTTAGTAGTTCTATTGAACCGAATTGAATCCATCGGTGTTAAATTTGTAAAAAGAAAAAAAGAAAGAAAAGAAAAGAAAATGCAGCAAAATAAATTGTTTACACTTTGTGATGTAGCCATTTGCTTCACTTTAAATTGTGGCATTTTATAGAACAGATATTTGTGACAGTTCTAAAATGCTGGCTCACACACATAAGTGAAGATAGGTTTAGTAGCCAAGTTGGTTTCTTTCTTTATCAAAGCACAACAGTGGCGTATCTTATGGGCAACCGAGACTACCGGCGGTAGCCCTGCAACATTAATAAAGAAAGTTAACATAACACGCAGTAGCGTATTTACGATTTTGTTTCGGGGAGAGGCTTTGCCTGAAAATGTGAGAATTTTGCAAGATATTTTATATACTTTACTATAGTAAGTAAGATTTCGGGGGGCTTAAGCCCGGAAGCCCCCCTAAATACGCCACTGATAACACGTATAAATTAATTTAAAATAATGTTCTACAATTTATTATCTTCTTTTCATGGTACTAGTTTCTCTATATTTTTGCAAACGTGAATACGTATTAAGGTAGCCGTTAACGCTTAGAACGCAATCCCTCTCGCTTTCGATAATTTGGCAACACGTGAGTTACCACTGCCTGTGCCAGCAGAGAGAAACGTGTAACTACTTTCGCGCTCACGTAGGTCCTTCCATAACAGTGTGCTAACGAGTTACATGGGTGGCAACCAAGCAAGCTTCCTCTCTGTGGATCGGTTTCCGTAGGCGGAGCGAGTAAATCGAAGTTAAGAACTATCACATAGCAACCAGTTTGGGGCTATCTGAGAATTTCGGGGCATTATTTCGTAACGCTTTGCTTCAACGCAATGCAAAATTTATGTTTTACTTTGCGGTTCTTGTTATTGTAGTTATAATTGCTTATTGCGTTATATGCATTGAGTTGAATACGCTGATTTTGCGCCAACCGTTACGAAATGAGACCCGCAGACAATATTGTAGATTGGAGAATGTGTTAACTTCTATTACTCTGGTAAGCATTCTGAGTAATATCTAGCGGGAAAATTAAATTCTACGAAGGAAATTATCAATTTTTATTTTTGTTACAAAGTAAATTGATTAGCTATAGAACGATTTTTTGTAAGGCTTAAATCAATACACTAATGGATTTAAGGGACCAAATAAAAATACTGTGTGGGATAATCGAGCACATTCCATAACAGTTTGCGTAAACACAACGCAAAATTTGTAATTTGGGTAGCAATAATCGACATACCAATTATAATGACTGTCTGCATTTTTGCGTTAAGTTGCTATACTCAGAATTTTTGCGAAGATGGTACAGAATGACAACCAACGTCAGTAACAGAGGCGACTCTTGAGGGAAGTGACATTGGTAAAAATTAACATTTTACGAATGAAATCCACGAGAAGTTAACTGCCCAAATATATGATGGAATTAATTTACGGTGGAAACAAATGAACGGTCTCAAAGCAAAAGTTCAAACAAAACACACCAATCAGTTTTTGTTCATTGTCATGCATATTTTTTATATTATTATTATTATTATTATTATTATTATTATTATTATTATTATTATTATTATTATTATTATTATTATTATTATTATTATTATTATTATTATAAATGATAATACACAAGGTCAGTGGTGCCATCAAACCAGTATACGCCACTGAAGCCCAGTCCTCAATAGAATTCAGATTAATGCATGCGAATGTATATTTATATTCACTGAATAACAATCAGTACACAATCTGTTCATCTAACGTGTGCAGTGCAATATTTCGAGTTTAATTGTACTTCATCAGCTAATATGCTCAGTATGATATTGTTTGGGATTAAAGCTAACAGTAATTGCATCACTTACAAGACAAAAAACATCATACATTTTCCAAAAATATCTATAATTGGAATTCAGTTTTTGTTTAGTTTTCTCCTGACTAAATTTAAAGACGGATTCATCCTTCTTACAATAAACACTTTCTGTACAACCCTTTCAATGTCAATATTACTGTTGCATTTACATAAAAGTTCAGTCTCCATTAAGTCATGGGCTTTGTTATATCAATATTTAAATGTAAAAGTTTCAAGGATGATTGGCCGTGTTTCACATCCCTCAAATCGAGCTGCTTAATTACGTAGGCGGTATTCCTTTGGTGGTGTCCAGTGACGGTTCTTGAGGGAATTCATATCAGTAAAAATTTAAACTATCACTACAAGCTATGGGATGAAAGTTTAAATTTTTCCTGAAGTTATTTTCTGCCTGGAGCTCCCATTGAAGCCGTCGTATGGTGACTTCTGTCTAGAGCTGCAGCACAGTGACTTCTGCCTAGAGCCTCCTTACAGCGACTCTCTCTAGAGCTGCCATTGGAACCACCGTACGGTGACTTCTGTCTAGAACCGCGGTATATGCACATGAACAGAAATATGGTACTCTCCGTCGGTTTGTAAATTGTTTCATACTGGAATTTGTTTGACCATTTACTTTAGCACTATCCATGTGACCTTAAACTAATGTGACCTAAACATGATTTATGAATGTAGTATTCAAATAGAAAGGCAGCTTAGTAAATTTAATAACTATCATCGTGAGGTCTGTTTCAAACAAGAAATATTTATTTTAAATAATATAGTTGACAGGTTTTGCTACTCCTCGAAACTTGCCGCATCGTGCAAATGCACATGTTGCACATATGGTAGAGACCAGAAGTAATGTAAATTTGATCCACTTCTGGTTTTAGTAGAGTATTGTTCATAGTCATGATATGTTGTCTTGAAACGCTGAATTGTTTGAAAAAAAAAAACGCCTCTCGCTATCTGCTATCACTTTCGTTCTATGTTGATAAATGTAACTGGTATTGAAACCGGAAGTAATAGTAAATTTAAATCACCTTCGGTTTTGTTAGAGTGTTGTGGATAGTCATGCTGTCTTGAGACGCTGAATTGTTAGCAAAAAAACAACTTCTTTGTGTATGTTATCATTCTTGTTCTATGGCGATAAAAGTTGAAACCGGAACTAATAATAAATTTCAACCACTTCCGTTTTTGGTAATGGTATTAATTGTCATGAAATGTTGTCCTGAGATGCTGAATCGTTTGCGAAACACTGCTTCTCGCTATCTGCTACCGTTTTCATTCAATGGTGATAAACATTGAAACCGGAAATGGCTAATTTGAATCACTTCCGGTCAGGCCGGTAGCCAGCCTAAAAAATTAGGGGGGGGGGCTTTATAAATTAGGGGGGCCCGATCCAACCATACTGTAGTTCATCACCATATTATAGTTCATTTGCAAGCCTACCGTGAAAATTTTAAGTGGGACCGGTAAAAATTTAGGGGGCGACCCCCCTTAGACCCCCCTTGGATACGGGCCTGCTTCCGGTTTGAATAGAGGGTTGAAGGAGGATATGGAACCTATCCTTGGGATGCCTAATCGATTGCCAAGAAACGCTTCTCTATATCCCTTACCGTTTTTGCTCTGATACCTGTCGGCAGACAGACAGATGGACAAAAACGTTCTCTAAAGACTTCCAACACTTATGCATAGCATAGTCTGGAAGTCTAGAAATTCCCTCCCGGAAACAGAGGTACTTGACTGTACTTACTTGGAAAGCCGATGAATGCTTTCTGTGTAACTTACGGTACATATTGGTAAAATATTTTAAATGTAACGAATAACGAAACCCCATTTTTTTAAACACTAAAGTTTTATTGCATAAGTAATAGATGTATGTTTCAACAATAACGTGCAAAATATGTAACGTGAACAGCTAACTTATAAGCAAATTCTTTTTATAACTTTCAACTTCTAACAATTTTCATCCAAACATTTTTTTAAAGTATATAACAAATTAGAATTTTATTTATATTCCTCATTGAGGCTTTCAAGGGGGTCAATCTGTATGTCTTAACAAAATTTTACGGACCACAACGCAACGCAAAATCTGGTAGAGTCAATTGTAAGAGCCAACTAAAACGCAGATTTTCGATTGCGTTGACCCAACCCCATACGGAATATGTGCGCAGCTGAGGTCTCATCGTCTCAGCAATTGAACTAGTTCCAGCGGAGACCGATAGATGTCCTGTGTGAATGTAACAGCATCCACTATTTCTTCCGGAAGTGTATAGATGGAACTACTATTCAATATCGTAGATGAATGCATTGTCAAACTCAAAGAAATTATTTATTATAGATTCTGAAACTACTGCACAAGATTATTTCTATATTTAAACATATTATAAATAAACATATAATCGTTAATTTATAATAAAGAATACAGACAACCTTGTAAGAAAGTTATGTTTAATTTATGTTTAAGATTATTTCATTTAACAGTCAAATAAAAAAAAAAAAAAAAAAAAAAAAAAAAAAGATTCCGTCAATGTAGCTAATATAACCCAGCAAATTATTTCTTTACAGTGAAATTTTCTTTTCTGTTATAGCAGAATGTGTATGATACGAGAGTAAGAGAATGAATGTATCCGAAAGTAAAGTTCGAGTAAGAAAATGATTGTCCACGAGTTTTTACTTCGAAAATGGATGAAACAAGGAGGTGTGTGCTCTGCGTTGTCGCCATTATTGTACAATTTTGTTCCGGAATAAAAAGAATCAAAGGTAGCAACTAGGGCCTAGAGTTGAATGGCTCTCATTAGGTTATGGCTTTATTTATTTATTTATTTATTTATTTACTGTAACAACACAACAGGCATTCTGCCCATTTACATTGTTTGTTTACATATAGACCTATGTTGAAATGTCATTATTTTTACGGAAGAAAAAATACAGAATTTTTCAGTTTCACTAATTAACTCAGCTTATCATAGGCCCAGGGGTGCCCACAAGGGGGGGGCTATGACGCAAACTGCGTCATTGAAATATTTGGGGGGTTAAAAATCTATATAAATATGTTTGAGGGGGTGTAAAAATTCATCGAAAAGATTTTTTTTCATGGAAGAACACCTACGGATAGACATTTGAGGGGGGGGTGCGTCATGGACATGAGGGGGGGTGGGCACCACTGCATAGGCCTACTACAAATTGTATTCCTAAACACTTTTTCAGATATATGGAATACATCTATCATTTCACACTTTTCTTTAATATTATTGTAGTAAGAGCTTATTCTCCATAAAGGGGATTTATATAGAATGTCACTACTATTGCTCAACCTCGTTCTAGACGTCGGAAAATGCGCAACACTGCTATTACCAGGCAATGAGTTGTAAGCTCTACAGCGATGCTGGAAGTGCCCCTGTTTTGATTCGAACACTGGTTCACACGTTTCACCATGCTGGCAGCAACTTTACGAACAGTAGAAATGTTAATGTTCTCAATGGTACTGCGAATGTTCGTTTCCAGGTCTTGTATAGTTCGAGAATTGTTCTTGTATACCTCTTGCTTTAACTAGCCTCATAGAAATGAATAGCAGTGTTACCGGGTGCATGTAAGTAGAAGTTTTGTCATGATAATTTCAAAGTTTCTTTTTCGTTGTTTTCAGGAATTGCATAATGTAGACAGATCCTTTACACACCTTTTGATGCACTGAAACATCAGCAATGTTGCTAATTCATGAGTGTTCATTTATGAAAACTACGATTTTCCCTATTCCTCCTTACAGAGGCCTCATCCGATTACTTATCGGTGAAAATGAAAAATTCTTTTCTCTGCTCTATAGTTTACAAGCTACTCCAACTAAACAAACTGAAAGTTAACGACAGAACATCCATACATATGAGTTATGAGTCAATTTACATGTTTTGTAAAAAAAAAAAAAAAAAAAAAAAAAAAAAAAAAAAACTTTCGGTTACATCTAGCAACATTGTGCGGTTCCTAGTGCACTTCAATCGTTGCTTTCTAGTTTAAAAATATATGCATGAACAAAGCTTCATTTTGGTATAATCATTATTTGTGTATTGCTTCAGGTTCAAAAGTTCTACTATCCCAAACTTCGGATTGCACTGTATGTTCGACACCCTATAGTTTCAAGTTCCTGTTTAGTTCCAAGGGATGTTCCAGTTCCAAGGGATGTTATGGAAAAAATTAAAAACATTTAATATTTTAGCATATTTACACAAAAATTACCCGCGATCTGCAAGAATACGAGATTCCATCTACAACTGGCATTCGATAAAAACTCTGCGTACGCCATTGCTGGAACGAGTTCATCTTTTATTTATTACATAGCACGAAATTTCAAGTGTGAATCCAATAGCCAGATTAGGGAGATTGGTCACCATTTTTTCTTCATAATTCGAACGCAAACAAAGTAAAGGCCAAATGACTTAATGTGAAACTAATAAAACCCCCTCGAGCCCTGATTTAATAACATTTTGCCTGACTCAATCTCTTAAGTCTTTTTTTTAATTTTCGTCGTTGTCTTTAAGTTCTCGAAATTCAGAAAGTGGAAGTGAACGTAGCAAAGACGGTAAAAGAAAGAAAAAAAAAACGAATATTAATAATTTCGTTTTTAAAAAGTTCTAAGTAGAAATTTTTTATTTGGGTTTTCATTCGGGTATTGATGCTAGAAGATGGGAAAAATTCTAAAAGAATTATAAGATTGAATGTTGATATTATTCTCCAGGAAGATAAGTCTAGAGAGGCCAATCCTATTTCGTCTAATTCTAAGATGAGATAAACATAATGATGTATTATCGGCAGTGGCGTATTTAGGATTTTGTTTCGGGGGGGTATGCGGGGCGTGAATAAGCACTTATATTTTTTATTTTTGGGTGCCGACAAATTTTAATGAAGTTAAGCATATAACAAGTTAATTTCGGGGGGGCTTGAGCCCGATAGCTACCTCCTAAATACCTCACTAATTGTCGGCAACGCTCTAGGCGTGTAATAAGAAAAGACCAAATAGAAAAATATCCTCCAAAGTTTTGTTCTCCCCCCACTAACCAGAAAATTCTGGAACTCTCACTGACAGATACCTCACGAACAGAATATCTGAACGATATTAAGGCAGGCCGATCACATCAACAAGCAAAACAACTGAGGTGTGTGGCAGAAGAACATGATAACCCTCATTGTAAACTTGTATACACCTGATGCACTTTCCTGGAAATTATTTAATGATTGTAATACATAATCATTAACACTTTCATCTTAGAAAATTATTGAATAAAAATCAGTTAAAAAGGGGAATTCGAGCAGATAGTCCGAAGGTAAGATATTTAACATTAATTTATTTGTAAGTTCAATTGCTTTAATCCAGCAATTTAGTTCTTGTAAGTCATCAACTTTTTCGATCACATCCCTCAACTAACACAGGATCGACAGAAAATATCGTTGCATCGTGCTCACCAACTTCTGCTTAAAAGGAGAAGAATGAGTTTAAATACTTTTTTTTTTTTTAATCAAAGGCTTGGTAAAAGAAGTATATAAAATCAATACAAAAAAGCCTTATGTAACTTATGTGTAATTTTTAAGTATATTTTTCAAATCGGGAGATCAGAACACAAAGGAATCAATTCTAATAATCAGTTTTGATAAAAAAGAAACATAAAGTTTGCACAGTACATTTATGTACACTCATGTCCAAAATAATTGTCGCATATCAATAACTGTCTTGTTCTGAGATTATAATTTGATAATGATGTTGTAGGGTACTTTTAACACTGATACTATGTATATAATCGGGAAATGTATATTTGTGGTCAATTTCATAGGAAAAGAAGTATAAATACGAAAATTAGAATGAGTAAAACAAAATGCTACTAAATTGAGAAGAAAGTTTTATTTTCGTTTTATTGTTCTTATTTACTGCTCTTTGGACATAAAATGTCCCACATACATGTCTTTGCCGATTATACACATACTAACATTATAAGAAATACCGGTCGAATTCGTTATCAAATTATATTCCTAGAACAACATATTTATAGACATGCGACAATAATTTTGGACATGAGTGTACATGGAAAAGTTAATTGTTTTTTTCTTACATTATAAGAGTTATAGACACTATCTGGACGTGAATCTCTTACGCTGTGAAAGGGGCTTTAGATAGAGATCTTAAGGATGAAATATGTCCAAAATCACCAAACGTGGACTTGATTTTCTTGCGCACCGAACGCACTAAATATATTGGCCGGAAGTTTATTTATTTATACAGGGCGTTCTCTTTAATCATTCTGCATGCTGGCATAGTCAAGCAGTGTATGGTAGTAGGCTGCACAAGACTTGTTTGTCACAGTTTGAATCCCGCTCATGTATATAGGTGCTGTGTTGTCTTTCCACTATTCATTTCTCATAGTCTCCTTTAGCTTAAGGAAGACAGTGGGATTTAAAGCTGAAAATAAATAAATAAATACAACATTGAGACCTCAAATATTTTCGAAATGAAAAAAAAAAATGACGTGTTGGTGTATATATATATATAAACGAAGGGGCTGGAAAATTCATGAAATCACCAAGAAGAAATAAAAATTGAAACATATCCTTCTAGTCATTAGAAAGGTCATATATTGTGAACCTCTCATGCCGTATATGATCGCTTTATCATCGTTATTTCCTTTGTTACAGGTTCTGTAAAAAGATATGGCGGAGGATCTAAGGAAATTCGAGAAGAATGATCTTCGCAGTGTATTAACTTTTTTGTGCTGTCAGATAAATCCTTTAAAACACAGTTCTGACCAGAACAAAATGAATTATATTAATAACTATACGTTTTTTGTTACAGTTTCAAGGACCTAACGTCCTCTTCATCAGACATTTAGAAAAGACAGGTCCTTGAAACTGTAACAAAAAACGTATAGTTATTAATATAATTCATTTTGTTCTGGTCAGAACTGTGTTTTAAATGTTATTGTGATTATTCAGAACTATGGAGTTTATTTCTTAAGATAAATCCTCTATGGAAATTCTTAAAACTTTGCAGGATACTTTGGGGAAACACGCTCCTGGATATACAACAGTAGACATTTCTTGAGTGTGGGGGTTTTGGCTGTGGGGGTTTTGACCGTTCGTGCGTTTGGGAGATTTGTCCATTTGTGTGGGGGTTATGACCGTTTGTGTGGGCGTTTTGACATTTCTTGAGTGTGGGGGTTTTGGTTGTGGGGGTTTTGACCGGTTCCCAATGTTTTTATTTGAACTCCCCTTGTCCTATGCGTATCAGAAAAAAGTTAACTTGTCAACAAGATCCGGGCCCTGCTTATTACATTATTTTTCTTAATCTTTTTCTTGTCAGGGGTAATTCTATTAATATATATATATATATATATATATATATATATATATATATATATATATATATATATATATATATATTAATATCATGTGAAATTTCAGATAACATTGCAAGGGGATGCGCAGATCACTTTCCGAATGAACAAGGGATCCGCGTTATCGGAAAGTTTGAGAACTGGCCTATAATATCACATATCCCGTCTCTAAAGTAAAATAATTATAATTTAATTTAATTACATATTTAAAATGCTAAAAGAAATACCGTTATCAAGTATAACATTGTAACATACATGACAACTAAGTACATTTGGGCCCAATACCAATGTAAAGTATAAAATATTATGTTAAATTTCGTACATAAGTAAAACAATCGTAGTATGAAAAAGAAACAGTTAAAGCAAATTTAATTCTGGCAAAGGCAGTAAAGAAGACCACCTGAAACTTACATTATCTACGTATGGGATATGAGTAGTCATCGTTACCCGTTAAGATGTTAACGGATTAACTTGATTAACGAACCCTTCCGAAATAATCGCTCTAATTATCTGTTGGAAAAAAAACAGAATTCAAAAATTCGCTCACATATATGAGATATGGACTAAAGAATATCACCGTCATAGTTGCCGTTATCCGTTAATATTATAACGGATTGACTTTATTAACGAACTCGGAGAGATAATAGCTCTAGCTTCTAATAAAGAAAAAGCACAATTTAAAAATTTTCTTACCTCTATGGGATATGGGTTGTAAATAAGCACCGTTAAACTCGCCATCATCCGTTAATATGTTAACGAGTTGACTCCATTTACGAACTTGACCAAGATAGTCGTACTAACAATGGCAAATATTAGAATTCAAAATTCACTTATATCTATGTATATAGATAGAATATGGACTATAAATTATCACCGTTAAAGTCGCCGTGTAACAGATAGACTTCATTAAGAAACTCGCGCGAGACAATCACTCTAGCTATCTATTGCAAACAACAAAATTGAAAAATTCGCTTATATGTATGATCTATGATCTGTAAATAGGCAGCATTAAAACCGCCGTTATCCGTTAATTCACTAGCGGATCGGCTTTATTAATGAACTCTGCAATCTATTGCAAAAAAAAAATAGAATTAAGAAATTCGTCTCTGTTCAAGAGTTACCATGCGAAATAACGGACTAACAACACAATCTTACGGTGTATGTCTTACTGCGTGATCGTAATAAATAGCAATCAAAGTTCATCATATATCTAGTCTCTAGGATTCAGTTTGTCTATTATTACAAGTACTAACTAAGGTACATATAAGCAGGGCTCTAGTCGAAGATATTCTATACAGCGATATTATACACCGTCGTACACCTGTTTAATCTTAGTCATTAGAATATACTTTCTGCTTAAGGCAGGGGTGCCCACAAGGGGGGGAGCTATGACGCAAACTGCGTCATTGAAATATTTGGGGGGGGTTAAAAACCTATATAAATATGTTTGAGAGGGTGTAAAAATTAATCGAAAGGATTTTTTTTCATGGAAGAACACCTACGGATAGGCAATTGAGGGGGGGTGCGTCATGGACATGAGGGGGGGGGCACCACTGCTTAAGGCAATATAATACTTTCGAATCCTTTATATTTATTTATTTATTTATTTATTTAATCGGGTCATGACTCCACCGGTAAATTGACTATATCAATTTCTTTACTATCTTATTGTTAGCCGCTCTTCAAGTATATCGATTATGCGAAAAACAATATTTTTTGGACTACTCTGCGATTTCTAAAGACGGAGGGAGAAAGAGAGAAAGATTATAGTTCGACTTGTTTTGTTCAGTGAATATTAATACCAAAACTTTGTTTAACTGTAATATTCGTTCCACTCTACTCCTCACTAAAATATTTTTTAATTGGTACAAGCACATAGGAGAGAAGAGAATATTTTTAGCCAGCATCTTTCAAAGGAAGGCCAATTGGATTGGACACATCTTGCGAAGAAATTGTCTTTTTGATATCGCCATAAAAGGAAAGATGGAAGGAAAGCGAGGAATACGAAGAAGAAGAATATAACTGATCGATGATTTGTAAAATGGAAGAGGGAGTTAAAACAGAAAGCTGAAGATCGAGAAACTTGTCTATTGTCATAAATGACTTTTAAGGCAATCTGTAGATGTTCACAAAACAGTAAAAATGTTAGGACTACAACATTGCTTGTTATAAGAGTGTGTTTTGTGCCATTTGACTTGTTTTCCTTTTCCAATGAATTGGAACTCTGAATGAGTATTTATTTAGTAAACTGGTATTTGGCTAACTGTGAGGTCCACTTAAGGACCCGTGTTTTTGCTCGGCCTACGGCCTCGCATATCTTAGGTATCATCCTTTGCATCAAGAGTGAATTTCGTGCATTTGCTCTTAATATGTCCTGAATTTGGGCAGACACCCGCGTTTGCTCAGCCTACGGCCTCGCACCTCTTAAATCCATAACTCTATCGAATTTCAAGTTTGTTTTCGTATTTCAACTACCTAAAAGATAAGATTTTGTATCCCAAGAAAACGCCCATTTAAATAACATAGAGAGTTTTCATTTCCCCTCTAGACCCCTTAAAAACTAAAAATATTCACTTTTGGCAATTTTCCTATGTGTTACTCCCGGAAGGCTACAATCATGCCAAATTTCATCATTGTAGCCCTACAGGAAGTGCCTAAACATTTTTGGGTGTAGAAGGTGACCCATATAAATAACATGGGAAAGATTTTTTAGTTTCCCGTAAAACCACTCTAGAGTTGGAAATTTTTATTTTCGATGATTTACTTAGGTAACGTTAACAAAAACGTACAAGTAAACCAAATTTCAAGTTTTTATTCCAATTCCAAATACCTAAAACATGACATTATAGGTTAAAAAAAATCCATTTGAATAACATGGAGAATGTCTTCATCCCTAGTTTAGACCCCTAAAAATAAAAATAAGAAAATCACTTTCGGCAAAATCTGAGATGACGCTGCTGATCAAAACTGTTTTCAAGTACATAATTATTTAACTAATATTATAATTACTGGTACTTCTCATCATGACATTTACATAGATTCATTGTAGCTTAAATTGCAGCACCATACAATACAATGTAGGAAGAGGTCTCCCACTCCATTCTCTGTATGTTCTTTTGTCCTGGTTATCTATTCTATCCACCCTTACTCTTTGCATTAACACTTCGAAATACAGCTATATTATCTGGTATTATACTAAATTTGATAATGTAACGATGGAAATAACAGTACGTTGATGAAACAATGCAGTGTGTACGAAAATACAGTAGCTTAAGCAAAAATGAAGCTTAAAGTCTTTTGATGAAAAAAAGTGGAAGATAGACACCGCATAGAAGATATATAAGGAAGCAAGGGAAAAGAGTGCCGTAACTTGCTGTTCTTAGCAGTCATAATAGGCATTCAATATAGCCTGCAATTTCATCTCCGCACGGAATGGAGGAAGAGAAACAGAAAAAAAAAACTCTATTCGTTTTTGTTTTTTCCTTGATCGTAGTAGATGGCGCTTTTGTCGTCCTGGAACGAAGGAACTTTTTTGCGTTTCTTTTTTTTAATGTCCGTTCTTTCTCCTCTCGTTTCGTAGCTAATTCAGTTTTGTAACGCTGTGAAGATGTTCCCTTTCCGTCCGCGGGATGCAGCGGGGTGTAAAAGGGAAGCTTAGCAGCTGATGATGGATCTGGGCCTCGCTGGGCTGACAGTTTATTCGTTGCTGACGCGTCCCTCTAGGCCCCCGAGTGAGCGTGATGGATAGCTTCCAACTCGACGCCTTAATCTCGACCCGGGCGTCGGGAGTGCTAATGGCAGATCGGTTAATTTCGCCTGGTGCATCCACTAGGGACATTACACCAGATTATTGTTTAATAATTGAATATTATTAGCAGCTCTGATTTGCTTTATCTCGAAGATGATGACTCGGAAGGCGAGCGTGGTGCTTGCTTTATTACAGAATTAAAGTGGATAAATTTAAAATATTTGAAAGCCCTTCCAGAATTTAATCTGGAAAAATAGGGTTAAATTTATCTTTGGGGAATATTCGAATCGAGGGGGCCGCTGCATTATTTCTTGTTGGCGAGAGCTTTAGGACCGGGCTGGGGCATCACTCCGAGATGGAAAAAGGGGGAGGGGGTGTGAGAGAAAAGAGTAGAGGTGGGAAAAGGTGGAGGAGGTCGTGGCGCCGCCCTTGCGGAAGATCTTGAACTAAAGTGATCCTTGCAGAGATGCTGTTTCTCTGTCTCTTCGTTTGGAGCTTTCTCTCTGGAAATCACACACACACACACACAGAAAGATTTCTTTCGATTCGCATGCTCAGTTTCTTTAACACTTTACTAGTATTATTTATTTATTTTATCTTTCACCTCCTAAATAATTATTACAAATTAGTAGGTAATGTTTTCCTACATTTTTTAGAGTTAACATGCCACGATTGAAGAGTCTGAAGGTTCATCGCTACAGATAAAAATATTTTGTTGATTATTTCTTCCGTAATCATAAATATGTGCAACTGGGTTTATAATGAGCCACTCACACTTTCACCACCTTTGAAAATTGAGTTACTAAAACTTGTATTGGTCACCGTCTAATTAACAAAGTTTTATTGTTGTTTCCAATAGTGTCATTCAGGTTGTTTGCTCCAACCGATCGGTAAAATTTGTCAGGCTTTCGTAAGCGGCTGTTAAAAGTATATCTCCACCTCTAGATACAGTACATACTTACAGTATAATAATTATTATATTAACCCTTATTTTAAGAGAAGAATGTCTCAACCTTTGAGTAACGCTAATTTCTCCGCTCCGTTACATGACGCTAATACTAAAGCCTGTGACAAACATCTTAGCATTTCAGCTAAACGAATAAAACGCAAGCTCTGGCGCGACGTTGCCAAGTGGTAAAGGGGTGTGGCTATGACTAAGCAGACAAGCTACAGCGCGATCAGGTGACAGGGGATAGACGTGAATGTGTACAAAATAAACGTGGCAATACCGCTGGCCTCTCATTTGCTAGCAGTATTTAAAGGAAACTTGGAGCACTGCCTTCAAATGTCAAGATGTTTGTCACGCCGTTTAATACATGAAGCTAGAGTGCTGGCCAGGGGCGTACCCACGGGGGGTTCGCTGGGTTCGGATTCCCCCTCTCCCAATTTCGTAACTCAACTAACCTTTGTAGACTTTCTTAACAGAACTATACTTGTTTAACAGAGAAATGATTGATGTACCTAGGTATTATAAATGATTTTACATTTTATCTGTACACTTTCTTTCTTTAAAAATAATTTAGTTCTATCCTCGTTTTTTTTTTTTTTTTTTTTTTTTTTTTTTTTAATATTGATGACAGTAATTCACAATTACTTATTGTCGTTTCGAGTGAAGAATAAGACAGATTTAGGACGTATTGGATCCCTCAAAAATACTTTGTACCCCTCCAGGCAAACATTTCTGGATGCGCGTCTGTGCAAGCCATAATTTAATTCCAACTCAAACTTATTGTTCCAGTTTAATTATTTCCAAATGAAGGATGCTGATGCTGAACATGAATGTGCTTTACTGTTTGTAATTAAAATAAGGATCCTCATTCCTTAACGGTTTGCGTCAACCATAACGGTTTGAGTTATAGCTAGCGATCACAGTATAATTTAGCAATTCTTTGTATGTTTTGCATTACGATGCGCTTCCCAAATTTTGATTGAGGTCCAAGGGCAGTAATCAAATTTAGACTTGAGCATTAGAGTGGGGTGGGTACTCTGAACGGCGAGCGACTCTGAACATATTAACGTTTGTCATTTGTTCTCGAAAAATGTCACTTTGAGTTTGGTAGAAAGTGGTGGAAGTGGAAGATGTTTGTGTGGTGAACTAATTATTCGTGCGACGTGAGGAACTCACGTTTATTTTGGAGAGGAAAGCGAAAGAGACAAACACAAATGTAAATACGAAGTAATAAAATAGTCACACTGTACTTTGAGAGTTTCTATATATAGTATGTAATTTCTATCTCAGAACTACGTTGTTGATGCATGGAAGTCTGTCGGGGATTTAGTCATGCCCGACTGCTGCATGCTGATTGATGCTGCCATCTGTGAAAAATTACGAACACTTAACCGACAATCTGCGTTGTGGGGCTACTCTGAACAGATTTGATGGGGTGATACTGAACACAGCTTTGTATTGCTGTTATGTTGTTTCTACCATACAATTTGTATATAGTGCCTTATCAGGGTTTCATGTTTCATTACAGCTGCCCAGAGACTACAAAAGAGTAAAGAATGACACAAAATGCAAACGATGGAATGAGCAAACAATGGCGCAAGCCTATGAGGAAATTTAAAAAGAAAAACTGTTCCTCTGCCAGGCTGTCGAGAAATACGAGATACCCAAGTGCACGTTACACTTGTGGTTGAAATCTGCCAGTAGGAAGTCACGTGGAGGTCAGCTCGTGTATGAGGAAAAAAGAGTCAAGACCAAATGGCAAACTTTGCCTTGTTGCTCAAGTTGGTAATGAAATCTTTCCCTTTAACACCGCAAAATATAAGAAAATCTGCATTTGACTACGCTGAAAAGAAAGCAGTGAAGCATCCTTTCAACAGGGAGATGCGATCGGCAGGAAAAGATTGACTTTGATTGTTTCTCAAACGACACTCTGGCTTATCGTTACGAATCTCGCAACAACTATTTCTTACAAGAGCGAGAAGCTGTCATAGAATATTTTGATCTCCTGCGTCAAACCGTAGAAGGCGCTGGCTTGGTCAACTCTTCGGATCACATCTACAGCGTGAAAGAGACTGACCTTTCTCTCAACAATAAATTAAAGCGTGTTGTGGCAGACAAGGTTGTACAAATGCAGTGTTCGTAACATCCACCGAGAAAGAAGAAAATGTTTTGTTAATTGCGTGATGTAATGCTGCAAGCGCTTTCATTTCTCCAATGGCTGACTGGATCCAATGTTCAAAATGCAGGCGTTGGTACCACGTAGTCTGCGTGAGCTCTGGTGACAATGTACTTTTTATCTGTGGACCATGCAGAACCAGTGCATGAGCACATGCCAGTTTTGCTTAGTTCTGCTGGAGCTACGTTCCCAAAGGAGCTTTGCGTACACAGTAGATATATTATTGATTTTATTTTGACTATAGTAAATCTCTTCCTTTGTTCTTATTGTACAGATCATACATGCACATTACCCTTTCCTAAAATATGTACGTTAGTTTTTTTTTTTTTTTTTTAATGTTCAGTGTCACCCCTCCGTTGTTCAGTTTCACCTCTCGGTCGTGGGTGACTCTGAACAGAACACACGTGTTTATTTCCACGGACGTAGCATCCATTCTGTACGAGATATTGTGCTGTCTTTGCACCGAATGTTGAACAAGATATTGGGCTTTCGATTCCATGCAAAGTTTCTTCCATTTGCTTACAAGGTGAATTACCATGAAATAGTTCAGTGTCCTCCCACCCCACTCTAGTATTTGCGTAACTGCATGTTAGTTGATGGGCAAACTAAAATTTAAAAAAAAAAAATGTTAAGTATAAACAATCAGATCTTTTAAGTAAGGATGATTTTCACCTATAGCATTCAGCAGATCGAAGATTTGGAGGTAGCGTAGTCGCTAACGCTCTCGTCTCTGTTGCGAGAAGTCTCAGGTTTGATTCCTGCTGGAGACACTCGGTCAAAAAAGTGTAAAAGCTTTTTCAGACCAGCCATCCTGAGTGAGGTTTTCATCACTCACACCAGACAAATGCCGGAATAGTACCTAACATATAGGTCCTAGGCCGCTTCCCTCCTTCCCTTTTCTCAGGTACTGTGATCACCGAGGGACGTCATCCCTGATACATCACGGACTAACATGACAATAAATGCCCGAAAGCCAGGAGGTCCTAACCTCGAAGGCTTGGAGGAAACAATTTTTATTATTATTATTATTATTATTATTATTATTATTATTATTATTATTATTATTATTATTATTATTATTATTATTATTATAAATACAGATTTTTCCTCACTCATTATTGTTTTGTAGATCCTGTTTCGTGTAGCCTCGCTGCTGAAAAGGAATACTTAAATCAATCTAATTAACGAGAGTGTCGCGACAAAGGAACGCAGTACATTGAAACTAATTAGTGTATTCAATAGAGTTAATTAAACTAAGTGGCATATCCAAAAGGAAAACTTCTTTGATTACGATTATCAGAGAAAACCAGTTGTACGAATAAACGAGTAAAGTTTGCAAGAAGTTGCCTGGATTTTGTGAAAACTTGGAAACTAGACAAGAATTCTGAACACGATATATTAACCAGAATATTTGTGAAAATACGTCTGTCAAAATTGATCTAAATACTACTTGTTTTAATTGATTTGGGAACGCTTCAGAACATTAGTTCTTCTTCATTTAACGAATCTATGTCTTTCCCTTTCTCTATGATATTTACCTTTTGGGGGGGAGGGGGAGAGACATGAAATTCTGAATGCCCAAAAGCTCGATCAATCTAAACTACTTTACTATTAACAAATATTGGTTAGTTAGGACAATAAAATTAGGATATGTTGGTAAGTATTTTAATAACAAACTATGAAGAAATCTCGAGTAAAATAATAAAAAACATATTGAAAAAGATTTTACAGTATTTACGTCCTTCCTCTCTTTATTTAAATATAACAATTTTCCTTTCATTATGACCTCAACTATTATAAAAAGTACATACTCAATAATGTCTTGTAAAATAGTTTACAATATCTGCGTTCCTTTCTCCGTTGAATCAACTGTTAACAACTTTTTTCCGCATAAATTTTTGTTATTATTATTCCGTCAACTACTGGCTGTTCCAAATGGCAGGTTAAAGGAGCAGTAGAAAATTGTTTCTGAAATAACATGTTTGATACTGCAAGGATGCGATGACGAAAAATTATGATAAAAAATGCCCACGCTGTTACACAACGGCACTATGCTTTCGGAAGCTTGAAATCTCCCTGATTAGTAGCAGAAATTCTGAGAATTCCGTAACTTTTCTAGAAATTTCAAATTCCCTGACTCTTCCAGGTTATCTCGGTCACCTCGCCACCATGTATTGCAAGTAATACAAATTTCCTCAAAAGAAAGAGTAACCAAAAGCTTGCTGTAGCTTTTTATTTTTAACACTGATCCTTCTTTCTCTCATTTCATTTTGTTTCATCCTTCCTTATTTTTTTATCTCTAGTCTCGAGGGGGGTCCCGACCCCCCTTGGCTACGTGCCTGGGCTCCCCCACAACCACAAAAATCTGAACGCGCCTCCTCTGTCAAAAATGAAATGTGTCAACAACATACATACATATGTCGATAAAAGAAAGACTATCACTGTGATAAACTAGATGTATGTTTCATTTGTTGATCACTAATGGAAATGTCTCATTAATACAGGTGATCTACATTGTACACACTGACTACACCTTTTAATGTTATTTGCCGGTGTTAACAATTATAAATTGTGGTAAGTCAGATATTTATGTTAAAATTGAAAAATACGAGCAGAGAAGAAATTTAAATAATAAAAACTGGCACATTTAAATGTTGATCAAAGTCAATGGATGTGTGAGCTTGTTTTGAGTCAGACAATTTATTAAACCTAGGCACATATTTTGAAATGGCAAGACGGCTTCAAACAATGAAAATAAAACAAATAAGACTATTTGTGGATGGCTGTAGTACTTTAGAAAGGATTAAAACTCAAGAATCAATCATAAAATAATTACAGAAAATTAAGAGAAAGAAAAAATTCAGCTCTCATGGCGAAATTCCAGAGATATTTAAGAAGACATACTATTCTATAGGGATAAAACAGAAGATGGTTAGTGGCCATCTAATAAGCATTATACACGTTTAAGCCAAAGGTGAAAGAGTTATCCTGATCGTATGTGAAATAGAAGCTATACAAAGGCTTAGTCCACTATGCATTACTAAAGAAGAAGAGCGCAGACTTAGGCCGTGTTCAAAAGATACAAGTGCACATTTGAAGTACGCTTATTTCCGGAAGTGACGTCACCTAGTGTGCGTCAAAAGGTCCAAGTTCACAAGTGTGCGAGTGCATAGTGCGTAGTGTGTGAGGATGTACACTACGTTAGTATACTTGTGTGCTTAATATGGCGATTTCTCGTAGAATGACCTAATAAAATTTTAATAGGCATATTCTTAATATTTTTGTTTAAGTAAATATATTTGTGGACTGATTTTATAATAATTTACTTGATAAACATACAAGTTAGTGATTTTACAAGTCGAATATAAAAATATTACGCAAATAACAAATGTATTTACGTTATGTTCTTTGAGTATGCAATAGAATTTAAAATAGTATAGGGAAAACAAACAAATAGTTTCTTTAATAATGCTATAAAGACATTTGTGCTTAAATATTACATGGTTTATGTAGCTTAATTGAAATAGTTGCACTATCGGTAATGCGGCTATTTGCACGTAAATGACAAATTTTAATGGTGTATGAATATATTAAGTTCTAGCATAGTATACATAGATTATTCATTTCTCTATAGCTACAGCTACAGCCGCAGCCGCAAATGTTAATTCATAGACACATAAGCCTAATTTTATAGTTTTGATTCTAAACGAATTCCTTTCAACGATACCATATTTCCTTGCACTTGAGAGAGACTGTAATATACCAATTACCATACATTGTGTATTTTTGACAGGTACCGAAAAGTGAAATACAGATCAAAAATTCCTTTCTCCACATTTATCAAAGATTTCACAAATTACTCCTGGTAAGTCTTTACTATGGCCATTTCATTTTTTTTATTCTTCGATTTAGCGATTTGATCTCTTGGTTCCGGTTTTAACAACTTGCCTCTTCACCCATATACTGTATATAAGGTAGTAGGTAGGTTGGTTCCTTTTTGTACCAAAGTATAATATTTAATTCACATAATATTGACGAGCGAGTGTTAGCGAGTGAAGGCTGGTTGGAACCCCGCAGAGCACTTTCTTTTCCGTCTTCGTTACGAATCGGTTCATTGAACGATTCATTGAAAGAAATGTCCAAAGTAAAGACTTGCCTTCCTCTTAATTCATATAATCCCATTACTGTACCCAGTATTAAAAGATTATGAACAATAATTTCTTCCGTATAGTTGAACAATGAGAGCCATTACATTACATACTGTATTTTTTCATAAAACCGTCTCTTAATTTTCATAAAATTCTTATTATATTTTAGTAGTTTATTTTACGTTTATATTCGGACGAGGGGATTTGTTTCGTTACTGAATAACCATTTTCGCAGTGGGAAGCATGTAGGAGAGTATATTTCAAGGGAGATGTAGGGCGCCGAAAGCGTAGTAAAATGCACGTAAATGTTGAAGTGTATACAATATACAGAACTCCATTCAAGCAGGCTTATAAGATAGTAATCTCGCTTTTTTTTTTTTTTTTTGTTGTTGTTATTTTTACCATACTACTTTCATTAGGGTTATTCGCCTTGAGTATGCATTATCCTTATAAATTGGTATTTCATAGCGACATAATAGCTTTTTTCTGTAATTTTGGTCCTCATGTTGTTCAACTTTACCATTTCTTTCCTTGTCATCCTTCTATGTGTTAACTTTTGCTGTAGATTAAGAATACGGAGACACTATTTCGATGATTTCCAGGTAAAATCAATAAATTCACAGTGAAAGAATAACATCTAAGGAACTTCAATATTAGCGCAATATGGTAGAAAGAGTTCAATCAGTATGCCTGAACTGAAAGAATACAGTAGAACTACAACAATTATACTGTCATTGTTGTGAAATCTACCGTACAGGAAGCAATTATACTCAGTATCAACCCTCTCCCAAAGTAGTTTTGTGCCACATTATTGTAAATACCGCTCCCCTCGGTGTCCTAACGCTCTTTCACGTTGCCTACTTTCAGTTGCAATAAAATTCCTAAACTAATTCGCAAAAGTGTCTTCAGCGCCCTAATCACCAGTGCTACTCTTCTTTCGGGAGATTATTAAATATTCCCTCCGCAAGCATGCCTAATAAAGTAGAATATCGCCAATAGTTTAGTGTTTTTTTATGCTGTTACGAGTTTATTGTGCACATAAGACAACGCACACATATATTATATATGTATTGCCTTTATGCTCCGCTCTTGTTAATCTGCGCGTGAAATACCCAAAATGACAAATATTTGCAGGCACGGCAAAGCTGAAGCTGTTGGCATACATGAAAAAAAACTCTTAAATCATTTTATGGTTACCCCATATAGTCAATCTGTACGGTTTATTTATCTTTAATATAACTGGAAAGTCATTCATCTAAAGAAAAAAAAGCATGCTAATTTTTTCTAGTACGCGAAATTCTCCCTTCTTTTGTCATCAATGTTCCATATTCCACCACAACGAGGCGCTGTAAGCAAGTGCTGATCAAAAGCTAATTTTACGAAGTGTACACTATTTAGTGTGCACTCCATTTGTAGACTTCGAGTGTGCATCCTCGAAGTGTGCACTATGCACTTTTGGACACGGCCTTAAATATGAATATTGCATTGTAAATATGTTCCTTTGTAGGATCATTTTTACAAGTCCTCGTACCTCCTCTGACATTCTTCATCGCCTCCCCAGGGAGGCGCGCCGAACAGTTTGAAAACCCCTGTGATAAGTAATAATTACTGCCACCTATTTTCTCAGAAAATTTGATAGAACTAGATTATTATTATAAGAAAAGGAAGAGTACAGGTGAGGTGTAAAATCAAATCTTTACACTACATCAATCATTTCTCCGTTAAACAAGCATTGTTATGTTAAAGTGTACAAATGTTAGATGAGTTACGAAGTTCTGAGGGGACGTCCACCCCCACCGTGAGGGCGAATTCGGTGAATCCCCGTGTATGTACTCCTGCCTTACATAGCAACATTTTGGGAATTAAGCTGCAACTTCCCTGCTTTGGATATATCACTCAGACAAGATATGATAAGGTACAATTTTATTTTCATATTACAGTCTATGGGGAGAGAGTACACAAAGAAAAGACAAAATTTTACATATTAAGTTAAAGAAGAAGAAAGTTTCTTCCGTTTTTGTAAAAGTTTAAATTTGACAGGATTTTTCTTTTTCTAATTAATCTTAGTTTCTACTTTTATTGTGGGCAAAAAAAAAACTACTCTTGTCTTTTCTACTCAAGAGAGAGAGAGAGAGAGAGCTAGAAAATATATTCTGTTATTATACTATTGTTCTATGTGAGAGAGAAGAAAGGGGTTATAGGGAGCCGAGAGAAGGTGTCTGTTCTGGCAGAGTCGTAATAAGCTGCGTAAAAGCCATAATTAGGGGAAGACCATGAGAGAGAGAGAAAAAAAAAATGAAATCTGGAAAAGAGATGAAACTGCATATGGAAGTTTCCCGTTGAATGATGGCCATATTCCTTGGAATCTGCACCTCCTTATAGCCTCTTGGAGGAAGCGGGAATCCACTCAGGCGTCTTATTTCGTGGATCATGGTTCCGGCTGCAATTACGCTCTGGCGCGGTCGGCCTGCTCATCATGGCTCGGGTCTACATGGTAATCGCAAGGTAATGGTCTGCCAGCCAATAAAAATGGAAATGAGATTAGGTGAGGTCTCCGGATCCCCCGCTGTAATCGCTCGCAAATGGCTCCCGCGGGAAATGGCCCCAACCAAATTAATTCCCTAAACACTTAAAAAATTTAGCGGGATTCAAAATTTCGCGAGGAAGAAGAGGAAGAAGAAAAGAAGTGAGAAAAGAAACTGAAACAAGAGAAGATGTTACGTTGGGAGAATTTTTGCTAAAATTAAGTCTTCTTCTGACGGATCATGACGAGATTTTCTCCGCCGGCAATTAAGCAACTGACAACCCTTCTCATGTACCAATTTCTTCCCCCTTTTTAGCTTCCCTATTAGACCTCCCTCACACAAGATCATTCAATTGAATATCTCCAAGCATACATACACTATACGAATAAGGACAGTAACCAGCACACGGATTTCCATACATTCCTATTGAACACACGTGTCGTTTTATGATTATCATGTTAATTGTAATCCGTATTGATTAAATCTTCATTTACATTTGTTTTTTAATACTTAACTTGTTAATGGCCATACGAGACAGTGTACTAATTATGCATAATTGTTATTTTATTTACTTCTCTTACTGATCTTTATGACTCGAAATTCTACAATATACGATCAATCAATTACTTATTAAGATCCTCTCCTAACTTTGTTACACATACCACTTTCCATTAAATTTTCGATATGGTGCTACTCCCAGAGTTTAACTTAAGAGCTTGACTCTACTGCTATTCTTAGTTTCACAATAATAATAATAATAATAATAATAATAATAATAATAATAATAATAATAATAATAATAATAATAATAATAATAATAATAATAATAATAATAATAATTATTATTATTATTATTATTATTATTATTATTATTATTATTATTATTATTATTATTATATACTAATGTGTCGTATCATAAGCTTTTCGCATTGAAGGAGTCTTGTATCCTCGTCGCCAGAAGTGCCTTTACATCGCAGTGACGGGTATGTGACCGCGCAGTACTCCAAGGAAGGGATGGTTGTATAAGAAGTTTTTATTAATTTTGAAGAGTTTTTATTTTGACTAGGGAATTAACATAGGTATAGGGAGTAAAGACACAGATTTGAAGCATCAGTGCACGAAAAGATTCGTATTCTCAGTTTTTCTATTTATTGATTTATATGTTAAGTTAAACACCACAATATGTATCACTGATATCGCAGATCGTATTATTTTGTAAAATCGTGTCTCTAATCTATTATCAAAATATTCATCTCCAGTCAAGATGTAGAGAGAAGAGAAAGAGATAAGACATCTGTAATATATGTATATGTGACTCAATAAGTAATTGTAGAAATTAGTTAAAGGACACGTAAGAGAGCGAAAAGGAGGTCTCGAAGTCTGAACTTTTTAGAAACGTCCTAGATAGGTGAAAATATAGTTAAAAATTACAGAAGGTATCATGTAATTTATATTTCTTTTCTTATATCCTAGTATACTTTTTCTTTTACATCCAAACATCTCTATTCAGAATTACGAGATAAAGGTGAAGAGAGAAACGTTTCCATCTCAAGAAATGTATCAGAAAAAAATCTTTTGACTTAGACTAGATTCGAACTCGCAACCCTTGAATCCAAGAGTGTGCGCTCTACCGATTGAGCTAACAATTGCTATTGAAAAAGTCAGATTTCTACAACTACCGGTTGCTGAATGGTGTGTATTAACGAAATTGGCCGAGGTAATTGCTTCATATAGCTATTGCAATAATAATAATAATAATAATAATAATAATAATAATAATAATAATAATAATAATAATAATAATAATAATAATAATAATAAAGAAGAAGAAGAACAGAATTTAAAAAGTCGCATTGTTAAAAGTTTGGTGTGCGAAGTTAGTCATAATATGAGATTTTATTTATTATCTAATAAATGTAAGCGTGGTTTATTCGTGTGTGCTATTCAAAGTTGTACGCGTATGGTACAGTAGCATTGTGTCCCAGAACCATGAAGAAAGTTTCGGTTTGAACCTATGCGTGTCCTAAGAGGAAGGAGGAGATTCAAAGAAAGAAAAGTGGTTTAGAAATTATGCAAAAATAGAATATCTCACGAGGTGAGGTGTAATAGAGTTCAGCGTGTCTTTCAGCTGTGACTCTATACAAGGTGTGCATCTACGACTTAACGTGGAACCCGAACCACACGACTCCTGCCGGGAATCGTAACCCGTATCACCTCTAGCTCTATCATGGGAGACACAGGGACATGTAAAAATAATCGAAACTGAACGATATTAATGTTAAATCCATAGCTTTTGAGGTCCTAAAAATTCCTAATTGAAAGATATGAGTGTTTATTCAATAGTTTTCCGGATCGCTGAAGTAAATAATGTCACCCCCGATACCATAAAAGCCCATGTTTTTATTCTTCGTTAGCGGCAAGTTGATTCTTTTGCTCCTGCTGGAAATGGATTCGTACTATTTCATTCCGATTCAAATATGTATTCTACTGGGAAAACTAATCTCAAATATATCTTTGAAATATAAACCTATTCTTCCCGTGCAACGCCGGGTATTTCAATTAGTAATAAATAATTTAAGAAACAATGAGTATATTTAATGGAAACAGATATATGTATTTTTGAGTGTTGTATATGTATTGCTAATTCATACTTTATCTAGTAGAAAATGGTGCACCCATTATATATTCTGAAGCAATAGGGAGAAGTATCGAAGGTATATTTTATTATATCTACTGTCGAATTTAGTGTGGAATAATTTCACACAATTTATTTCGAAACTATCGAGACGAGACTGAGACCGCTATTTGTCGGTTGAAAGGAGACTAGGTAATACTGTAAATAGTCTCGTATTGTCTCGTTTTGATACCAGTCCTACTTCGGGGTTTGTTCTCTAGTAACTGGTTGCGTACTGCACTACAGTATATAAGACGTTGTATATTTAAATGTTTGAGAACTTACCCCACCTCCACTTGACGGATCGTTCTAACTAAAACTACCAGACCGTTTATGTAATTTTGCGATATTTTCTTGCAACAGAGAATGAAAAATATAACAGTTATAATGTTGATCGCGCATAATCCTGTATAGATAAAAGGCACTTTATAGAGTGTCGGACTCCGTGACGTAAATACAGTAGTTACTGGCTTGGTAAGTTCATCACTGAACTTTTTCCGTCATACTCATGCAATGACGTCACCTTTGACACATGCTCGGGACAGGACCACAGGAGGAGTAACACTGTTGTTTGCTTACTCGCTTGCTGCTGTCTATTCTCTTTGGAACCTGATGTGAAATTACTGCTTTATCCTTACTTTCAGCTGTTTTTGCTATTTCTAATTTAGTTATATTAGTGGAATTTTATTCCATCATGGAAATATATTTTATTTCTTTTTAAATGTAAATAAAAAGAAAAGTCTATTTGGACAAGTTTCTCCACAACTCTAGAGGTATTGTCTTGGGTGCGCTTTTCTTTTCTTTTCCTTTAGGGCCGCGGTGGCTTAGTGGCAGAGCTTTCACCTCTAGTGCTTGGAGCCTCGGGTTTGATCCCAGCCCCCACTAATTGAACTTTGTGGCGGACGAAAACCGTGTGGGAGGGTTTCCTCGGGGTTCTCCCATTTCCTCCCACTTTCTTCATTTCATTCATTACTCATCATCACCGTCTCCTTTAGCCTAACCGGCATAACCGTGGGACGTAAAACTTAAAGATTTCATTTCATTTCTTTAACACAAATGCAATTAAAACCTGACTCTGAGAGCGCAACAATGTTATCTTTTTCGAAGGGTCAGTGATTTTGTGTCGAAGGTAATGTCACGCGAAGAGACAGGCTGCGCGTGGGCTTACCTTGTATTACGTTCAACAACATTGCTCTTGGCCAAGTGGCCTATTGCTTATGCCTTTAGGTATTTGCCCTAAAGCTATACAGCGAGCTGTGTGCGTTCTGTTCCTCCCTGTCCCTGGCTGTTTGCGAAAATATTATTTGCTTTTCATGCATTGGGATAAGGGGTAAGACACCTTGCACACCTTGGGGCAATGGAAGTAGCATATAAAATGATCGAAAACGACAACCGATGTTAATGTAGAGTTCATAGTTTCGAGGTCGCTATAATATTTAGGCGTAAAGCTATCAGCTATTTTCTGTTAGTGGTTTCTTCATATACGTACGTCTACCAAGTTAACGAACCTTGACTTATCTGCGTACAGTAGTTGGTTAGTGTGTCCTCGATGGCTGTTTTTACTTTTTCCATGATCATCCCATACCATACAGTATTTTTTTATGTTTTGAAAAAGCTTGATTTTATCAATTCGTTAAACAACAATGTTTCTTTTTTTCTAACCATGTTTCTTAGTATTATCCTCTTCATTCTAACTAATTTAAATATTTTCAATAATTCAGAATTTTGACTAAAAAAATGTTACAATGATCAAGATTTGTATAAGATGAGGAGCCTTCATTTCTAATCATTTTCTTAACCGGAAGGGAAAACATAAAAAATTGAAATAACTTAGTACACGTAGAAAATCGATAGAAATAATGAACATCAACTATTAGTTGACTGTTAGAAGTATAGTAGATATGGTTCTCAACCCAAGTAGAAGATGCACTCTTTGCTTCATGAAAATAATAAACATTTTTGAAAAATAATTACAGAAAAGTAATTTGATGACATTTACTGAGCGAATGTAGGTTACTGGTTGGTGTTGACGCTTCGTAATTGAGAGTCTCCCGGTTCAGGGAGATGACCCCCCTAAAAAAATTTTCGGGCCCCCATGCAAGCAAGTAGGCTTTTCTTATCCATTCGCCCAGGGAGTGGAGCGAATACTAATAAAAGACGGGCGGTACAAATGGATTTTTTAAAAATCATTTCTGAGGGAAATTTTAATTTAAGTTCCTAATGGCTCAAATCGCTGTCCACTGCTTAATGCTCACTTTTTTTAATATCTATTGGTTCATTTGTCATTCGTCAAGATTTTCATTTCTATCCTAAGTCGTTTCGTTTTTGTTTTATTTTTTTTAATTTATAATGATGTGCGCTTTCACTTTTTAATAGTACTTTGTTTTTCATGTAATAATAATGAACAACGATATAAAACCAAGTGACCATTTTATCGGAAAAGAAAGCTACAAAACATGAAAGAAGATAAGATGCAACCGAAGGCTCTGCAAGATTTTCTTCGCGTTCTGGACAAAATCATACAAATGTTGAGGTGGGGACTTGTCAATACTAGTCACTGTTAACGAAGCATTTGCAGGTCGACATTCTTTTGAAACTGTAAGGTTATTTTACCTGATTGCAGTAATTTAATTGTTGAATTAAAATGGAACGATACGGTCATTTCGGTTACAGGTCTGAATTAAATTTCATGTATTTCAAAATATATTTGAATACAATTAGTTTTCACGCGGCATATAAGTATATAACTTGAAAGGATATAATTGAAAGCGATGAAAGGTCATTTGGATGACAAGTAGTTTTTTTTTCAGTACCCTCACTTCCAATCATAGCAGCGTATACAATGCTTTTTTAAATTATAACAGTATAACAGTAATTATTAATCCATTCTCTGGTATTAAATTTAGACGGAGCGATATTTTAAATTAGTAATAATTCTAATGCAAAGTAGAGTTTTGATTATTAGTTACTTGTGTTCAGGGATGCGCCGACATAGGTGCTAGGGATGTGTACGAGACGAGTCGAGACAGGATTTTCCAGACAAAATTCGAGTCGAGACACGGTTCTTCCATTAGAGAAATATACATTTTCCGAGTCGAGACATCACTTTTATAGCACATTTTCGAGACGAGACAGCTACACATCTTGTCTCGTGGGCATTCCTAATAGGTGCAGTGTTCCTTTCAGAAAAAAATCTTCCGGGGGGTACACTTAGTATTCAGAGGGCCACTGCTGCTATTCTTTTATTTATTATTATATTACAGACGTATTATTTTGATCTCCTCCCGGGGGAAAATGTCCCCCTAAAAATATGTGTGGACGAAACACTACACAGGTAGTCTGAGAGTCTGGATCCCCCAATTAGCACAATGTCAGGGGCAGATACACAAAATTATTTGCATTTATAGGCTATTCCGAAAAATCTTCGGACCCCAAAGATAAATCTTGGGTGCATCTTTGCTTGTGTTTACATTGTGTTTCTGCCTGATTTCGTACGTCTATGTTGGAAAAAACATGAAAGAATTGAATTGTTCTATAGGACTAAGGGGCCCTGAAAAGAATTTTTGCGAAAGAACCTGATTTTAAAGTTCTGCCATTGGATCGAGGACAAATTAAATATCAATTAAGACAGACAACTTTTGTCATTTGTTGTGTATTGAACTAGTTTAACTAAAATTAATAAAGAATTATTTGAAATCAAGTGTATCTCAAGAATGATTAAATGGACTAGCTTTGATGGCCATTGAAAATTACATTCTGAATGAAATTTATATTGATGCAATAATAAGAGATTTTGCCAAATTGAAAACCAGAAAAGTGTCTTTATAACATGAACTTTTCAGTAACAAAGAAAACGAGAAATTAAGCTAATCACCATATTTGTATCACTAGAAAACACTATTTAAATATGCTTTTAATGAAGTGTAAGAGGATATCTCTTTGTCAAAATCAAACTTGTGATAATCTTAGACTTGAAACTCATGAGTTTTATTCTATTTCGACTTTTATGTTTCAACTATATTTGTCAAAATACATCTTAGGTATACATTTTAGTTGTTTCCTGTGCTTATTTAATAAAAAAATATATAAATTATTAAAATTGGAACTTTGGTCATGATTCATCCACAGCTAATTAGGTTAAATTTCGCCATTTTCCTTTAATACTTACAGGAAGACTGAATTATTATATATTGAAAAATTTGTAATTGTAACAATTATCTGAAAAATTTTTGTCCATTCTATTCTTTTATTATCATTTAGGCGGGGGCGACTAAATATTGTTTATTTACACTTACAAAATGTCTACAACCGATCCTGTTACTGTTTATATATATATATATATATATATATATATATATATATATATATATATATATATATATATATATATATATATATAGAGAGAGAGAGAGAGAGAGAGAGAGAGAGAGAAAGTTTTGACTCAGAAAAAAGTACAGAGGGATTTCAAACGAATTATACGTATACATTATCATCTGAACAATTTAACCCTAAAAATGCTTTCGATCACTGAAATAAATTCCTGCCTACGCTCCTGTAAAGCAGTAAGAATTTTAGGGACTGATCATGGGGTAATGCCTCCCTGGAGCAACGACAGTTCCCCAGAAATCATACCTCTGATAGGTCCGGATGTGACACCAGTATTTGTGTATTACCACTCCTCACTCTCAGTGTATTGAAACTTAAGTCAAAGGAACTGTTCTGAAATCTTCACCGGTTCTCTCCTCTGAAACCGCATGCGAATGGGGCCAACCTTGATCATATACCACATCTGGAATATTACCGTTTATGTCAGAGATCCCGAAAAATATATATTCGACACAAATAAAAGATGTTTCCGATTTTATTTAATTTATTTATTTATTTATTTAGCCTCTCAACCTCCCACTCTGACCTCCATGCCAACCAAGGCTTAACTTGAACTTAAGCAACATCGACAGCGTCACTATTCATCTGAGACCACGAAAACTAATACCATAACGATTTCGATATTAATATTGTTCATATTGAGTACTTTTACATGCCACTTCCCCTCTTATTACGGATGGCTTCAGTGTCTCGCCCCCACAACTATGGAGCAATTTCAACTAACTTACGTATAGCTATAAACCACCATCTGTAAAATAAATGTGCGAGTGATCTTTTTCGGGGAGGAATTCATTAGCTACTTTTCCAATATCAATGTGGTGGCTTTTTTTCGCTTTCCATGCTAACGATTGCCAAAGAGCTCAACTGCATTTGCACCACTTTCCTATGAATATAGATTTTAATGGCATTTACTTTACTGAGTGCTTGCTTAGGTGTTACTCTCGTCACAGGAAAAGTGAGATTCTGTTATAAATGAGTAGGGGTCTTAACAAATACGGAAAACTATTAACAATGACACTACTCGAAATGAGTTTTCGCAATATAATGTAACAGTATTTTATTCGAATGTGAAGGAAATCATTGCATAAATTGACCCTTCCCTTCCTTAGAAGTCTAAGCTACAATACGTATATAATAATTTTGAATTAGAAATACATGCATCGAGTTTCATATCCTTAACTTTAAGGTCTCCTGAGTTAAGTAAATGAATAACCTTCCTGCTAACGAAAGAGTAAAGCTTTGCGCTTTAATGGTATCGGGAGTGTAATTATTAATTTCAGCAACCCCAAAAACTATAGAATAGACACTCCTATCTTTCAATTAAGAATTATTAAATTTTCACCCCTCCCATTAAACCTCCATGCCGATAATGCTAAACTTTGATGTGAACGATATAGAAGGTTTCATAATTCATGTACTCAAAAGCTATGGATTTAACATTAATATCGTTTATTTTCGATTATTTTTGCATGTCCCTGTGTCTTCAGGGGCGCCCATTAAGGGGGTAAGAGGGGGCGCTTGCCCAATCTAGAGGAAATTATACTTTGCAAGATCGAAAACCAAATAAAATTGTTTGAATATTTACCCCAAAATTTGCAACTATTTTTGAAATGTCGCTTATACTTACCCCCTTTGAAAACCACAATATGGGCGCCCTTGTGTGTATCTCATGATTAGGCTTCGGATTTTTGCATATTTGCATGTTTTTTTCCTGATGAGATATTGATATGCTCTTTAAACAGAAATATGTTTCAGGTGTTTTGGGATAAAATGGCAGAGTTTCATAGTGCATATATTTGCATATTTCGGAGGTTAGTGCATGTTTATGTCGTTACTGCATATAAATGCATATTTAAAGGGACGACCAAATTGATAATTTTTAACGTCCACCAACTTTCCTCATAAATGGAATTTCAAGTTTCTAATATAAATAGACTCAAGATCTTTAAATGGTTCATTGTTGTCGGTTAGGAATATCGTCCAAGGTGATTTCAAATGATAATAAGAAAAGGGGGAGTGATTCATCTTCCCGGCAATGATGCATGACTTGTCACCTTCTTGGAAGAAGATATAAATAACGGTGTCAAATCACCTACAACAAAATTTCCACGTCACTCATCTCGGAAGTTAAAGTTGCTACTGTTGTGTGTGTGCATTTGAAATTGTGTGGTCCTGTGGCAGTATAAGAGTACCAAAAGAAAAATCTGGGTCCATTTAGTTGTAGTGCGACATCTTCAAATTTCAATTTTAACTAGGTCAGAATTTTGTCCATTTTTACCACTTTTGTCCACCCAAGTAAAAATTTTGTACTATGCAAATTAATGAAGGAGGGCCATTCCAAAATCTAGGCGACTTCGATCATCTGAAGGGCGTTATCTTCAAATTCGAATTTAACTTGCTCAGAATTTTGTCCAATTTTAGTGCATTTTTGTCCACCCAAGAAAAAAAAATTGTATTATTCAAATAAACGAGGGAGTACTACTTCAAAATTTCGGCCACTTCAATCACTTGTAGTACGACATTTTCAAATTTGAATTTTAACTAGATCAGAATTTTTGTTCACCCAAGAAAAAAATTTGTACCATTCACATAAACGAGGGAGGACCATTTCATAATTTGGGCACTTCGATCACCTGTAGTGCGATACCTTCAAATTTGAATTTTAGCTAGCTTAGAATTTTGTCCATTTTAGTCCACCCAAGAAAAAAAATACCATTCAAATAAACAAGGTAGGGCTATTGCAAAATTTGCCCACATCGATCACCTGTAGTGCGACATCTTTAAATTTGAATTTTAACTAGCTCAGAATTTTGTTTAATTTTTGTCCATTTTGTCCACCTACGAAAAAAATTTTGTACCACTCAAATAAACGAGAGAGAGTCATTTAAAATTTCAGCCATTTCGATCATCTGTAGCGCGACATCTTCAAATTCGAATTTTAATTAGCTCAGAACTGTGTCGAATTTTTGAATATTTTTTTATAACACCAAGAATAAATTATGTGCCATTGAAATAAACCAAGGACGGTCATATAACAATTTTGCCACTTGGACCACCTGTAGTGAGACATTTTCATATTCGAATTTCAACTATCTTGATGGTACGAAAGTCTAGAGAAAGTAGGGAAAATTCTAAGTTAGTTAGGATTCGAATTTAAAGATGTCACACTACTAGTGATCGAAGTAGTAAAAATTTTGAAATGGCTCTTTTTTGTTAATTTGAATGGTGGAAATTTTTTAATGGTAAAAATTTGTACGGAAATTGGACACAATTCTGAGCTAATTACAATTCGAATTTGAAGATATCGCACTACTGGTAATCGAAATGGCCAATATTTGAAATGACCATCCCCCGTTTATTTTGATTTTACGAAATGTTTTGTTCACGGTACATAAATGCAAAAAAATTGAACAAAATTTTAAGCTTGTTAAAATTCGAATTTGAAGATGTCTCACTACAGATGATTGAAGTGGCCGAAATTTTAAAAGGCTTTCCCTCGTTTATTTGAAATGTACATTTTTTCGTGGGAGGACAAAACTGGACAAAATTCTGAGCTAGTTAAAATTCAAATTTGAAGATGTCGCACTACAGGTGATCGAAGTGGCCAAAATTTTGAAATGGTCCTCCTTTGTTAATTTGAATCGTATACGTTTTTTTCTTGGGTGGACAAAAATGGACAAAAATTGGACAAAGGTATCACACTGGTACACCTAAATGAGCCCGAAAAATCTTCTAGAAGTTATCTTTTGAATTTTACAAAGTGTATGGTAAACTAGTGTTATTTTCAAAGTAAGTAAGTTTGTTTTCAGAAGAGGACATTTCTATTTTATTCGACAGCAAAAGTTCAAACATCTGCAGCGCTCTATTTTTTGACCTTATATTTTCATAGCAGTTTCAAGTCTGGTAAGGAATTTATACAACTATAAAAGAACCCAAATGTGCCATTTTATGCATACTCGACAGAGTTCATCCCAAAGAAGAGTTCAAAGAGAGTTGAAAAATTATTTCGGAAAGAAGTGAACAACTCTTTTGAAAACAAGCTCTACAATTAATTAATTAGTTTTATTACAAAATCTAAAACTTGTCACAGTACTTACTTTCTGAGATAAGAAGATACGTTCCCAAGTTTTCCTCTAAGCAGTTTATGAGAGTATTTAAATATAAGCTTGTGTTGCTTTGATCAACACCTCGGTCTCTCGAAAACGTAACTTTCCTACTAAGTCTTCTGTTATGTTTTCGATAACTTTACCTTCTTCCCATTCATGTCTCGCTCAAATCACTTTATTCCATTTAAGGTATCAATATTATACATTGTAAATTATTGCTGTTTGAAACGGACAATGTTACCCTAGCAGAAAATATTCTAGAATTTACATAATTGGATACGAAAAGTAATTTCAAGTGGATATATTTTATTTTAAACAAGAACATAAAGGTTTTTGAATACAGGCTTTTAATACAATAAAAACTTTATTCAACAGGCCCCTTATAAAACGGAACTTTATTTTAAATGGAAATATTTCACGGTCCTATGAATTCAAAGGTTAAAAAAAATGTTTTATTCTCTTGATTAGGTGGAACCTGTGTTGCGAACAACGGCTGTTAAAATATATTTTTTATTGGAAATTTTCAAATTCCGGAATCCAGCGTTTAGAAAAGGTTTAGGCATTCTGCGAGAGGTTAGATTTATGAACTACGTTGTCTGTAAAAATCTTCGTTTACTTGTTACCCTACCTTTAGTCCACAGCCATATAAGGCCCTAGATACCATGCGACTTTTTGAACGAAGCGCAAATTCCAAATAGTAATTTCCAAATACCAATAACTCGTTCTCTAGCTGGTTTAGAGACATGGAAAAAGGAGCATAATATACACAATAATTCAAAAAAGAGCCAACAATAAAGGGAAGAGCGCTGAAAAGGGCATAGCATCTACTTTTTGTCTTGGCCTTTGAAACCGTACGTGAACTTTTTTTGTGTGTACTATGTTTTATTGTATTAATTCGTAGCATAAATAAATACTGTAATTGAATACGGTAAGCCTATGTACAACATTTTATCTCACTTTGTCCATTATATGTATATACCTTATTCATTTTTCGAGCATAGATCTATCTTCGTTAAATTTAAAACCTTTAAAGGAAATTTTTGCGAGTCCTTCTCAATTTCGGTAGGCAGGTTTTATTATATTCTTATGCCAGAAATGTTTATTTATTTCTCTGAGTATATTTATTCTTTATTTACAAATACTTGGTGCATTCTTTTATATTTGTAAATTAATATATATATATATATATATATATATATATATATATATATATATATATATATATATATATATATATATATATATACAGGGTCGGATCCAGGATTCTCTGAGCGGGGTGCACCAACAACTACCAGTCTACCAGTACATTTGAATTAAACTTGAGCTTTTTAAATGCGTTTAGGCATCTGTGATGCGAATGAGGAATTCCTTTGGAAATGCTGTGTGCCTGCTCTCGGTGAATTCTTTTCTTTCAATCTTCAGAAAATTGACTTAAACTATTGATTTTGCAAAACTCACTGCTAGCTTCTTACTTTAAGCGAAGGGGAGGTGCACGTGCACCTTGCACCCCCTAAATCCGGCTATATATATATATATATATATATATATATATATATATATATATATATATATATATATGTGTGTGTGTGTGTGTGTGTGTGTGTGTGTTATATAAGTTGATATATTTTAATTTCGCATACTGACTGTGAGTGTTTATTTGAACCTGAAGAACCCAAATGTATCCAAGAAGCCTGAAAACATTAAAAGTGACTTGCGTATACCAATACTCATTTCAGTTCAATTTCAAAGATCAGAACGAGATTATAAGAGCGATGATTAGGACTTTGTAGTGCATTTGAGCTGTTTGATTCAATAACGAAACAGAGACTACTAAGATCAATCGGATAACCATTTCTTCGAAACACACAGTCAATAGACGCGAAAAATCCTGGCATAAAATTGTTGAATATAAATAAAGTGTTCCTGGGAACAACGCCGCACGATTTTCATATTTGTCGGCAAGTAACATTGCTTCTTTGAAATAGTGTAGCTTAAATGACCTGTGACACGGAAGGAACATTTTTCATGTACAGTATACCTAATGTTTTGACGGATAAATGCAAGCTTTTTCCCAGAAAACATCGAAAACTATATAGTTGTCAGTGGCGTATTTAGGGGGGGCTTCCGGGCTTAAGCCCCCCCGAAATCTTACTTACTATAGTAAAGTATACGAAATACCTTGAAGAATTTTCACATTTTCGGGCAAAGCCCTCCCCGAAAGTTAGCAAAGCCCCTCCCGAAACAAAATCGTAAATACGCCACTGAGTTGTGTATTATAGCATGAATGCATCATAGTTATACACCAACTTTTTTCTCTAAGATAATAAAATTCCTCATTTAACTTTAGATTTTGATTGGTGCATAATTACAATTCTTAGTGCATATTTGCATATTTTCAGTGCATATTTTTGTGATTTTTAGTGCATATTTGCATGCATATTTTGCCGTTTTTTAGTGCATATCGATCCGAAGTCTACTCATGATTGAGCTAGAGATGATACGGGTTTCGATTCCCGGCAGGAGTCGTGTGGTTCGGGTTCCACGTTAAGTCGTAGATGCACACCTTGTATAGAGTCACAGCTGAAAGACACGCTGAACTCTATTACACCTCACCTCGTGAGATATTCTATTTTTGCATAATTTCTAAACCACTTTTCTTTCTTTGAATCTCCTCCTTCCTCTTAGGACACGCATAGGTTCAAACCGAAACTTTCTTCATGGTTGTGGGACACAAGGCTACTGTACCATACGCGTACAACTTTGAATAGCACGCACGAATAAACCACGCTTACATTTATTAGATAATAAATATCTCATATTATGACTAACTTCGCACACCAAACTTTTAACAATGCGACTTTTTAAATTCTGTTCTTCTTCTTCTTCTTTATTATTATTATTATTATTATTATTATTGCAATAGCTATATGAAGCAATTACCTCGGCCAATTTCGTTAATACACACCATTCAGCAACCGGTAGTTGTAGAAATCTGACTTTTTCAATAGCAATTGTTAGCTCAATCGGTAGAGCGCACACTCTTGGATTCAAGGGTTGCGAGTTCGAATCTAGTCTAAGTCAAAAGATTTTTTTCTGATACAATTCTTGAGATGGAAATGTTTCTCTCTTCACCTTTATCTCGTAATTCTGAATAGAGATGTTTGGATGTAAAAGAAAAAGTATACTAGGATATAAGAAAAGAAATATAAATTACATGATACCTTCTGCAATTTTTAACTATATTTTCACCTATCTAGGACGTTTCTAAAAAGTTCAGACTTCGAGACCTCCTTTTCGCTCTCTTACGTGTCCTTTAACTAATTTCTACAATTACTTATTGAGTCACATATACATATATTACAGATGTCTTATCTCTTTCTCTTCTCTCTACATCTTGACTGGAGATGAATATTTTGATAATAGATTAGAGACACGATTTTACAAAATAATACGATCTGCGATATCAGTGATACATATCGTGATGTTTAACTTAACATATAAAACAATAATTAGGAAAACTGAGAATACGAATCTTTTCGTGCACTGATGCTTCAAATCTGTGTCTTTACTCCCTATACCTATGTTAATTCCCTAGTCAAAATAAAAACTCTTCAAAATTAATCAAAAATTCTTATACAACCATCCCTTCCTTGGAGTACTGCGCGGTCACATACCCGTCACTGCGATGTAAAGGCACTTCTGGCGAGAAGGATACAACCACCAACTTTTGTGCGAAGATAGATTTTCACCAGATCCTATCTCCTACGAAGCGACTTTTTTTTTTTAAACTTATTTTTGGCTCGAAGGAATCAGGGAGTGGGTCACAAGTTATGCATTTTTTGCGTATGTGTGTGGAAGGGGGTGATTTACGAATTTAACGTTCTGGAACGCGCCACCTTTATGCAACCCACATGACATTTCGGATATGAGGGTTACATTACAAGACAGGGTAAATGTATTGCTCTTCGTTACTCATATTGACCTGGTAGTATAAATAAGTATGTTATACTAGCAACATACTTATTTATTACATTAATTGCAGTGGTAAAAATTACTTCATTATATCAAGGTCCCCTTCGGCCTTCTGCTTACATGAAAGGAAAAATGAAAATGAAATGAAATCTTTAAGTTTTACGTCCCACGGTTATGCCGGTTAGGCTAAAGAAGACGGTGATGATGAGAGATGAGTGAAATGGTGGAATGAAGAAAGTGGGAGGAAACGGGAGAACCCCGAGAAAACCCACGAGCACGGTGTTTGTCCACCACAAAGTTCACTTGGCGGGGGCTGGGATCGAACCCGGGACCCCAAGCACCAGAGGTGAACGCTCTACCACTGAGCCACCGCGCCCCCCTTTACATGAAAGGAGAGGATAAACACTCGAACAATCGGATAATCTTGGCACATTCTACTCCCTCTAATTTTATCCAGATTCTCAATAAGGCCCCAACAATGACTTGTATTTACAGCCATGGGTGCCCACAGCGGCAACCAAGAGGACAGTTACCCTCCCCCCCCCCAATAATAATTTCCGAAGGGTGTTCAGTTTTTGGTAGTACATGTCAAAACATACTGATTTTCTGTCACATATTATAGCAGTTAATACTACTATAGTTAATTTACTATATATCTAGTAGTTAATGAGGGTTTTTTGTGTAAATAATTATTGCGTCGTATGATGCATTATGTGCATGCGTGCCTCAAAGTGCGTGCGTATTGGCGACTTTGCTTGTGTGATTGTCTTTTGCCCCTTTTGGAATCAGTCTTTCGCCTCCTCCTTGGAATTGGTATTTTGCTTTATCCTTTTAATTTGTCTTTTTGCCCATTTGGAAAAATCCTGCGAATGTCCCTAATAATAATAATAATAATAATAATAATAATAATAATAATAATAATAATAATAATAATAATTATTATTATTATTATTATTATTATTATTATTATTATTATTATTATTATTATTATTATTATTATTATTATTATTATTATTATTATTTTAAACTCACTTCCAAAAATAAACTATCCCTTGCGAATTTTTTTTAGGGCAAATAAAAATGCCATATTGTTAGGTTATGAATAACCTTTAAGAGATCCGGGGGTTTTGGGCTATTTTTTAGACTTTCAGTCAAGCAGCTAGTGCATCGTCACTATTTATCTTAGGATCATGGTTCGTACCTCATTCTCTTCAGAATGGAGCTGGCTTTCAAATGATACCACTTGCATGCTCATACCATGTATCAGGAGCGGGGAAAATGATGTCAAAGGGAAATTTTCGGAGGGAATTTTTTTCTCACACTTTGGGCCTCCCTGGAGCGACTCTGTGTGAACGTAGCCATCTAAAAAAAATCTGATAAATAGTACTTGGTATACTGAATGTGTGTGCCAAATTTCAAGTTTCTATCTTGAATACCAAAGGCGGACGAAATTTTATCAGGAATTCCCACCATGCCCCAAATTACCGTAAAACACCATGATCTCAGGTAAAAAATTTCCTGAGACATCCCTAATTACCCTAGGGTCATGTTTCGCCCATCATTCTCTTCAGAATAAAACTGCCCTTCAGGCGGTATGACTCACGTGTCTCCATCATGTATCTAAGGCGGGAAAATGAGGAAAAACGAGATTTTTTGGGTCTAAATATCCTTTTTTCAACTTTTAGCCCCCCTGGACCCCCCTGTTTTAACGCAGAGATCTGAAAAAATCTGGTAAATACTACTCGGTGGGCTGAATGTTTATGCACAATTCCAATTTTCCAGGTGCAAAAGTAAGCCCGCCAAAAAAAATATACTGACAATGTCCCATATTCCCGTATACAGAGGGAAATTTTTAAACATTCCCTGAGACATCCCTAATTACCCTAGGGTCATGTTTCGCCCATCATTCTCTTCAGAATAAAACTGCCTTTCAGGCGGTACCATTAACTTGTCCCCATTATGTATCTAAGGCGGGAAAATCCCGTGAAAGGGATTTTTTGGTAAAAAAATCCCTTTTTCAACGTTTAGCCCCTCTGTACCCCCTGTTTTAACGCAGAAATCTGAAAAAATCTGGTAAATACTACTCCGTAGACTGAATGTTTGTGCACAATTTCAATCTTCTAGGTGTAAAAAGAAGCCAGCACAAAAATAGTACCGAAAATGTCCAAAATTCCCCTATACAAAAGTATATTTTGATAAAAATTCCCTGACACTTCCCTAATTACCCTAGGGCCATGTGTCGCACATCATCGGTAGACTGAATGTTTGTGCACAATTTCAATCTTCTAGGTGCAAAAAGAAGCCAGCAGAAAAATAATACCGAAAATGTCCAAAATTCCCCTATACAGAAGTATATTTTGATAAAAATTCCCTGACACTTCCCTAATTACCCTAGGGCCATGTGTCGCACATCATTCTCTTCAGAATAGAACTGCCTTTCAGGCGGTACCATTCACTTATCTCCATCATGTATCTAAGGCGGGAAATGAGGGAAAACGGGATTTTTGGGTAAAAATATCCCTTTTTTCAACTTTTTGACCCTCTGGATCCCCCCCTGTTTTAACGCAGAAATCTAAAAAAAATCTGGTAAATACTACTCGGTTGACTGCATGTTTGTGCAAAATTTCAATCTTCTACGTGCAAAAATAAGCCCGCCAAAAATACTTTACATAACCCCCCCCCCAAAAAAAAGTATTACACGAAAATATAAATTTTAGACTTATGACGTCATCACCTCCTATGTCTCGACACAGGAAGGTGTGAAACCATCCGTAATGTCTTCTGCAATGCCTCTGGACTTGAAAAAAAAAAAACCGGACGAAAAAGCTCAAATAGGAGAGTTATAACGCAATGTACCATGAAACACCCCGTATGGTACAAATTGTACCATGGGATTGCCAAAGGGATAAAGCATTTATTAATGAAATATGGACAAAATCGCTGAAGTTGTTTTTTGGGAAGATCGTCCGGGTAAATCTTACCCCCAAGTATAATATTTTCGAGACAAATGACTATGTCATGTCATCAGGTTATTAATGAAATATTTATTTACGACATATGAACAAAAATCGTCTCTGTCGTTTTAGAGGAAATAGTCCGGAAAACTCACTTCAAAGAATAGACCCGAAACTACCCCTTCTGGATTTCTCTTAGAAAAACGACTTACGCCACATTATAACGTTAATAGTGAAACGTTGATATTTTGAAATATGAACGAAATTGTTGCAGCTGTTTTTGAGAAAATCGCAAATTTTTATTTTTACCCTTCAGTAAACTACCCTCTTTTTCTAGGGGTAGGAAGAAAATTTTTAAAAACCGCTCCTAGGAAATCTTATAACTTAAAGTTTGAAATTTGGTTTCGATACGTTGAACAGTATTGCTTCTGGGTGAGTGAACATCGTTACATCGGGGGAGCAGACAGGCAGAAAGACATCCCAAAATCCATTTTTCTGAATGTAGAGGCCATGAAATGTGTAATCATCTTAAATCTCGAATATGATTTTTTTTCCACGATCGCCATTCTTTCAGCTGATTAGTTATATACTGTATTCTTAATAATTTTCAACTCTTTTTCGTTACCATAGGCATCAAAAGTTACCATTCGTGGTGTTATCATTAAAAAAGAAAAGCGATAATTAGCCGCTTTGTTAACGTGCTTGATCTCGGTCTCTGCTGGTTCTATTCTTGCTGGGATCAGTAAAAATTTCTGGTATCAACCTAGTAGCATGAGGAAATTGGGGAGCTACTAGAATTAAGAGGTAGCGAGCTCCTATCTAGAAAACCAGAAATAACAGCGCTTGGGAATCGATACGCTGGCCAATCATAATTTAGTTGAAAGTAAGCCATCTGACTGGCCGTAGTTTTTCACACCTGTAGAGTCAGGAAGTTTAGTTCAGTATTTCTCAGTAAATTTTATCAGTTTTTCAGTACTGTGTAACTAAGGAAAACTGAGAAGAATGTAACTTCTTTTTTATCTGTCTCATCTGCAATTTGCCTCACCTCCGTGTACTGAAATAGAATACTAAACTTCATGTCAAAAGAGCCCATGAAGTATTCTCGCCGACAATAGAGTAAATAGGGGGAATATGGGCAGGGGGTAAAATGGGCACCTTTAAGGTTTTGTTCCTCTATCTCCAGTCTCAGCTAGTGAAAATTTCCGTACATGCAGTATTCAACACTGTTGGAGTGTGGTCTATGTGAGGGTAAACATATTGTCCGCTGTATCTTGTTTTTGAGGAAGTAATCGGCATTTCCAAACTAAGTCGTGTTTCAGGAGCACCTCATTATTATCGCTAATGTCATTTTACATACTTAGGAAATAACGTTTACCGAAATAAGTTTAGAAATTACACAAACATAAAATATATGGCCGTGACGCCACAGCCAAGAATTGTTCATACACATGCAAGTCAAACCTTGGCATTGACTTATTTTCGGCAGTGTTGCCAACATCATTAAGATGTTACATTATGGGAGGAATATGGGCATTTCCAATAGGGGTAAAATAAGCAAGAACAAAGACGCATAATGGAGAAGTTATTTTGCAATAATTTTAAGAAAGTAATAGTATATTTTCCTTGAAAACCAAACAATTTCTGTCCAAAGCAAATAGTAATTATTTGCCTTCATATGTTATTTTTCGTGGCAAAAGCCTGAGGCTTGAATTTCAAGACCACCTTCGTCCTCAAAGTGCATTCTTCATGTGTGATTCAGGATATGTGACTCCAGATATATTTTTCCTGTTTATTCGAGATTTTGTCCAGTTCTTCTCCGTACCAAATAATCCAGCGTTATTAATAGTTGATGGACGTGACTAATGCTCATTTTTTCAAATTTACAGATGTTAATATTCGTTAAAGATAATGGACTTATACTTATGTGTTTGCCTCCTCACACTATGCACGCCATGCAGCCAACTGACAGTGCCTTCTTTAAACCCCTAAAGGAAATTTATTACAGGAATGTGTCTGCATTTATGCGTAGTCATAGAGGGCGAAATATGACGAAACTAGAATTCTGTGAGATAGTTGGAATGAATGCTTTAGAATAGCACTTGCTGTTAATGCTTTTAGATGTTCTGGCAGCTTTCCTTTCAATCGATCAGCTCTTCCGAGTTATGTATTTTAATGCGAGGAAAAACGTACTACGAACCCTGGAGAACATGAAATTGAACGTAATTCCTTGCCATCTGATTATTCAAATCCAACAGGCAGTCCAATCCGACAAGCTCAAGAACTAACATCTACAGAACATATTGCATTGCTGAAGAAAAGAAGGATTTCTACGTCTACGGAACCACAAATCAATTAGTGCAGAAAAAAAGTGTGTGGGCACTGTTTTCATGAGGAACACGAGGGCCAAGAGTGGATATGTTATCCAAGTTGCTGCAAATGGTACCACACTAAATGTGTTGGAGTTAAGCCGAATGAAATTACGTTTGTTTGTGAAAAATGTGTGTAATGCATTTGGAAATACTTTGTATTTTTTAATGGTGGTCAGTTGATGAAATGTCATTTTCTTTTTGCCATAGAAAGAAATATTAGTAACAAGTAGCTTTTGCATTGTAGTAATCTTGTTTATTAGATTTTATTATTACTTTGTTTCGGTCGTTATACGCATTAGAGCAAGCAACACATATAGAATACATGATGATTTTTAATAACTTGGATTGAAAATATCGCCATCCTGTATTTTGAGATAAAATTCTGATATGTCGCAAAATTCTGATAAATAAATTTCTACTTGAAATTGATCGAAAACGTATCACAACCTTTCCAATTTTCGGCTCTTAAGAGCCTGCCTTACTAAAAATAATATAAAATTTACCATTTTTCTTTTGCTTGTTTTTCATAAGTGAAAGGAGATAATGAAATGCTACTTAGTACAATCAAAGATAATCTTATTCTAAATAGAAAATATGAACCTGAAGAATGTTCAGTGTTGCCATCCACAGAAATTACAGTGTTGCCAGAAAAACAACGCCCCTAAAATCTAAGTTGAGGTAGCAAATAGAGAAACGAACTCAACTGCATTTGGTTACGTATCATGTTGTTTTGGTTTTCTGTGAACTACTTTCTACATAATAGCTGTATTTAGTTTGCAATAAACAAAATAGTTTTAACATACAGTTATTAAAACTAAATAATAATGCTATTTAAAAAGTATGAAATGAAATGAAATCTTTGAGTTTTACGTCCCACGGTTATGCCGGTTAGGCTAAAGGAGACAGTGATTATGAGAAATGAGTGAAATGGTGGAATGAAGAAAGTGGGAGGAAACGGGAGAACCCCGAGAAAACCCACGCACACGATGTTTGTCCACCACAAAGTTCACTTGGCGATATTTAAAAAGTAGTTCACAAGAAACCAAAACAACATGATACGTAACCAAATGCAGTTGAGATCATTCCTCTAGTTGCTGTCTTAACTTAGATTTTAGGGGCGTTGTTTTTTATGGCAACACTGTAATTTCTATGAATGGCAACATTGAAAATCCTTCAGATTCATACTTTCTGTTGTACATTATCTATGATTGTGGTAAGTTGCATTTCATTATCTTCTTTCACTTACGAAAAACAAGCAAAAGCACAATGGTAAATTTGGTATTATTTTTAGTAACTCAAGCTCTTAAAGTGGACAATTTCCAATATTAAAATTTTCGAATCTTTACTCAGAAAATGCATGATGTGAGTATTCGCTTAAGTTGGAGGCGTGAAATTCGATATATAAACTAACAATCAAAAATAAGTAAACATGTGTGGGAGTGTTTTCGACGATTCCGCTTCTAAAATGGAAAAGATGGACTTCTTTTATAATATTCAAATTTCCTGATTTGTATTTATTAAACCTTATTCTTCCTAATGTTTATATTTGTTCTATTATAAACATTCGTCATTCGCTTTAGTAACCATGTTTAAATAAACACCTAACAGTCAAATTCAGTTTAAGGGGGCCAGGAAGTCGTTTGGGAGGCTGGGTTCCCATTGGTCATCCCCTTGGGTACACTTGCATACCAAGGACGCTGAGGGCAGAATTAAGTAAATTAAACACACTATACACAATTGTCCCTAAATCACAGAAGGAGGTACTACTTATTATTAGCAAGCAGAGTATTTTTCCTGCTCAATGACCAGATTACACAGTATTGTTAACATAGAATCACAGAGTATTGCAATGTGTTTGTGTTAACATAGAATTACCAAGACGCTCACATTCAGAGAACATCATTTCAGACAATATTTACAACATTAACAACATTCACAGGCTATGTTTTATGATATTACAAATACCAAAACCAAAACAAATAAACTTCGATATTTTTCTACAACTGAAAATTAAAATGCACAAATTTTCCAATTAGTAAGAATAAAATATTAAGATCCCTTGGCAATATTGCTGGAGACTGGCCGTAGAATTGACAACAAAGACAATATATGCACTTCGACACTTTTAGCATATGAATTTGAATGAGCTTTTGAAATTCAACACCTTAACTAACTTTTCGGAAAATAGATAAATAGCAAAAACACAAGACATGTACAATACCCGCTGTTCCGTTCTTTTGTTATTTAAGGTGCATCACCACCCGGAAGTCAGTACATATTTTAGCTCATTCCCTTAACTACTGCGCAATGAAACGTTACATATTATAAATATCGTAGGGTCTACTATAAGATAAAGTTATGTTTTAGCTACAATACAAGTCACAGATCCATTTGGTTGTGTCTTCTGATATCGAAAAAGGTAACAAATGAAAGAAAATATTTGATTCGTTTTACAATGAGCACACAAGATGGCACTTGCTGTTAGATCTTATTAGAAGTGCTAAATTTTATGAAATGTTTATTTGGATGTGTAAAGTATTTTAAAGTAACAATGTTATTACGAAATATTGTTCGACCGCTTTTCGTGTCATGTCTCACATTTTATTTAAATATTAATTTACATTTAAGGAAATAGATTTTTAGAAGAAACTTGCGCAGAACGCCATAATGCGTTGTTGCCAAATTTGTACCTTTGATTCCTGGATTCTAGCGTTGCAGTTCGAGAAGCGGAACTTAGCTGTGAATTGCGGTAAGAGTCGAAAACTAATTTCTCCAGTAAGTATCCAAGCAGAATTACATGATTACTTCCTTTATTATCTGGCAACAACAATAACTCGACACTACCTGGCAACACCGCACTATTCAAGCAGCGTTTAGCATAGCACCAAGAACATCTCGTGATCCACCTGAAAGCTCTTGGATAAGGAGTTCATAGCTGACCCAGCTGCATAATTATTTTAATAAGATTGGTCCAGAAATATTTTATTGCTAAGTTCTCTTGTTTTTCATAGAAATTGTGAAAGAAAAAGTAATTAACGATTTACAGTTTTAAAAATAAAAACAAACTTCATCCGTACATGATTTTGACTTGTATATGAGTTGGGAAATTAATGCTTGTAAAATTGAGTTCGTGCTTTTCGTCGTAAAAGTGTAAGTTAACTTCATTGGCTGCGTAATTCCAATTCCCCATTCTTTGACTTCATTACAGATTCAACACTTTATAAAAAGCTCCATGTGGACATATTCAAAACCAGATACAATATAAAGCATTCTGTACAATAACACAGTTAGTACTTAAAAACAATGGCATTCCTTTTCATCTAATTTTCTTTTCATTACCATATGTATTTGTCCTGTACAAAAATGTCTTGTTATTTCATATCCACCCAGAACAATAAAAAAAATAGACCTAAATCATTTCCATTTTCATTATTGCAGAACGTGATATATAAAAATTATAAATTGTGATGGAAATTTAAGTTTGTTTCGCAAATTGCTACGCAAAGAGCAAAGTAAAAATAAATAAATAAATAAATAAGAAAGAAAAAATAAGTGATCGAAGAGAAGGAAACTCTAGAATCTCTACTTATGCACATTGTCCCACTTAAGGAACGTTGTCACGTTATCGCTGTCATTGAAAAAAAAAAAAAAAAAAAAAAAAACTTGCCACCCTACAATATTTCTCCATGTAAACATAATCTTGAAAGGGACATAGAACATTTCTTTCCATCTTGCAAGGAGTTCAACAATGTGCAACTTTCTGGGTCGTCTTGCTTGCTACCTGCTATCGCCATTCCGCTGGCATAAAGGAAAAAACAATTTCACCGCTTCCGAAACAACGGATTCTTATGAACCGGGAGGAGAAGTGCGCCAAAATACACGTTTTTTATGGAGATGTTCACTATTTGTCCACTAGAGCGCAGTGCTGATGGGTGGAAATACCTTTCTTGCTTTCAGGAAGTTGTGTACAGTAAGTAGAAAGATCGGGTTACAAGTTTTTTTTTTTTTGTGTGTGTGTGTGTGTGTGTGTGACAGCTACAAGATTCATGTAACGTGACAACGTACCATTAAATACGGTATGTAGAAACTTTTCTGTAGCAGAACATTTATTGTTAATTAGCTAAATATTAAGCGTCACTGAACTTTTTTCTTTCTAGTGACATGCAAACGTATTATTCGGAATCTAACTAATGCGGCACATAAGCCCCAATATCCGCTCCCAATACTTTTGTTATGACATAATGTTCAAGAAAATACTCACGGAAGTTTCGTTACAATTGAATATCCACAAATTTGACCTAGCAATGATCTACAAGAAACTGTTACTTTTTTCTTTTTTCACAAATTTTCCCTTTGTTCGGCAGAGATGGAGTGGGTCAATGGGTCAAAGTTTGTGAGTGGGTCAGTGTGACCAAACCACTCACCGTGACCCACTCTGGCCCACTGATCCATTCTGCTGAGTACAATGTAGACAGCATCTTCTGAGAACTGGTGAATTTGTCTACGTTTTACTTTCAAGGCCTCCATTTTTTTTTCATTTGTTTCTATTTATTAACCTGAGATGAGTATATCTAACGTAAGTAAAAAAAAAGAAAAAGAAAAAAGAAAAAAGAACTTCAGGCACCTTTGGATATTGATATTTTAATAGTAATAATAGCAATAGGACTTATACTACTACTTGGCTTTCGAGACCTGTGGGTTTTTAGAGGAGCTAACTACTGGAAAAAATATATTTCTGAGTCACCTGTATTATATGAATTATTATACATAAAAATTCAATGTAACTATCTGTGCGTGATCACCATGGCCAAATCTCAAAGCCAAATGAAATGAGTGGCGTGAACGACCCGGGTTCGATTCCCGGCGGGAGCTCATGTGGCTCGGATTCTATGTTAATCAGTAAGTCCCGTCTCGTATAGCCTTGCTGCTGAAAGGGACGATAAACTCAAATTAACTCATGTTACCATATCGTTTTCATTATAATATTATCCTAAGGAGGGAGTGGGGTCTGAATATTTGCGAAAAATTGAGTATCTCACGGGGGGTCGTGGATCACTGTGCATGGTGGTTAGTGGATTGTAGGTCAACTTTTCATTGATCTCCACCGTCTCTGTTATTCGGACAAGATGTCTAGAAAATATCGTTTACATTTACCAACATTTAGTTGCAGCAATTAGGATATGCAAAACGTTACTTTTTTATATTGTCATATCAATGATTTCGAGATGTGAATCTGTCTAGGGATGCGCACGATTCCTGAGCAAGATTTGTGGCTGTCTCGTCTCGAAAATGCGTTGTAAAAGTGATGTCTCGACTCGAAAACTGTATATTTTTCTATTGAAAGAGCCGTGTCTCAACTCGAATTTTGTCAGGAAAATCCTGTCTCGACTCGTCTCGTGCGCATCCCTAAATCTGTCCTCAATAAGAACAAGTATCAATGTCATACTGCACCATTTAATAATAATGCATTTACAGTAAATTCATATAGGTCTATTTGGAAAATATCAATGGAAAAATAAACTAGGTAACTGCTCGCTATATTACTTTGTTTTACCTGACCATTCATTCTAACCTACTTATCTTAGGGTCTATGTAAAACAGGAGTAGGAAGATCAGTTTTCTCTGTGGTTCAAAAAGATGGTTACCTAAAACACTCAAAACTAAAGAATTGGAGGAGAGGGATAAGTTGAGGATTAGAATTTGAAATCCCACTTATGCAAGAACTATATAATTATAGCATCATTATACAAATAATCACTGCAGACGTCAATTACTACTCCTTAATATAAGGAACCCTTGACTTTTTATGGTGTCGAACAACATAATCCTCCACAAGTTTGTGTTACATGACTTTTTTTTTAACGTTTTATCTTTTAATTTCTTAAACGGAACGGAACATAATGGGCCATGATAAATGGTGGTCCAGAGTGGGTCGTAGAGGACCGATGAGTCAGAGTAGGCCGTGACAGATCGATGAGTCAGAGTGGGTCACGAAGTGTTGATTCACGACCCACTGACCCACTCGCAAAATCTGACACATGACTCACTGAGCCACTCCATCTCTGGTGGTGAGGATAAGAACAGATGTGGATCCGGTATTTAAGAGGCCTTATCACTGCGAAATTAAAATAAAATACTGCTAATTTTACAGTAATTATCTGATATCTTCAGATAGATAAAAGATAATCAAAATGTGGAACAAGATCGCCCTAGGTAATATTATTTTGCATGAGGTACAGTTATCTCGAGTCTCCTAGTAGCTTTCCGTTTGGAGCCATTTAGAAACGCGAAAATAAATGCCGATTTTCTAAATGATTGGAAATCGAAAGCAGATAAGTGAGTCATGATAACGGTATATCATGTAAAATAATATTGGGGCGATCTTGTTCCACATTTTGATTATCTTTTATCTATTTGAAGATATCACATAATTACTGTAAAAATTAGCGGTATTTTAATTTCGCCGTGATGGGGCCTCTTAATACCCACTCTGACCTCTAAATATAGGAAAATGTGTGTGTGTCACCAGAGGTGTACCCACGGGGAGTCCACTAGGTTCGTACCCACCCACCCCCAAACTTCCCAACTTAAAATAATTTGTACATTTTCTCAGTAAAACCATAATTGTTTAATAGAGAAAAAAGTGATGTAGCATGAAAATTTGATCTTACACTTCATCTGTACTTTTTTTTCTTTAAAAAAAAAAACAGTCCTATTCTATTGCATATTATTTTTCTGGAAACATAGAGGAAGTATATCACAATTACTTATCGTCTTTTCGGGTGCAGAATAATACGTATTTAATACTACATAGAGGTAGTAGTAGCTTGTAGTGTTGGACCTCCCCCTCCAAAGCGTGCATCCCTCCCAACAAAAATTTCTGGGTGCTCGTCTCGTCTGTGTCTCACCATAGAGATATTGAGTTGCCAGATCACATCTTGGTAGTCTTAGGATTTGAAAACATAGGCCTACCTTAAGTAAAACCGCCGCTACTAACATAAGCCTGGATTTTGCTCACTCTATTAAAGTTTCATTTTTAAAAAAAAAGTGTATATATATATATATATATATGTATATATATATATATATATATATATATATATATATATATATATATATATATATATATATATATATATATATATATATATATATGTTATCTAAAGAAACAGAGTTCAAGCCTGAGTTGTAGATACATCACATAGTATTTGGTAGCTAGATTTTTTTTTTTTTTTAATTTAGAAGGAGGAAGAATATAATATTGGTTATCACCTGACATGTTGCGGTGGCTGGAATAGAAGGGCGGACAGATGTCCTCACAATCACTACGGCGACTTTTAGCTGTGAACACTTGACTTCAGTCTTCCGGGTGACGCGTCACGATGTCGTCGCAGAGATAACTCCAAACCATGGATGGTCTCAGACAGACACTTAGAAAAAAAAAAAAATTCTACCGAAAACACCAGAAGCCAGCAACAGTAATAGGAAGTAATGGACCTCTTGAAAAGTGCTTTACAAAAAATAGTGAAGTACCACTTCCTTTTTTAACGAACACGAAGCGTGTGCCTGTTCCTTAATGTCGAAGGAACAGGGGAAGAATTCCTTTCGATGCGACAAAGCAATCTCCCAGAAAAAAAAGGCCTCTTCAGTTGTCTCATAGTAAACTTTTACTCAGTCTGATGGACTTTCAAAGTGCCGCAACGATCTGCAATAAGCATATCGTTCTTGTCGCCAAATCAACTCTACTTCATGTAGGCCATCTGGAATAAGTGTGTACTCGGCTTGAGTCTTCGGATATAAGTACGGAAAATCATTTCCATTAGGTATACCCTCTAGAAATAAGACGATATACTAAGTGGTGTATCAGTTTAAAGTTGCTGTTATTGTACAAGCTTCTAATTTGTTACAATGATGGCTTCAAGGATGTCTCTCACAAAAACAAAAGAAACACCCTATGTTTTAAAATGAAAACTATGAAAGGTCTATGCAATTATGAAAATCAAATGATTTGAAATCTTTCAGTTTAACGACTCTCAATGATGTCCTTTAGGCTAAGGGAGACGATGATTAAGGATCTTCAATACAGCGAAATTAAACTACCGCTAATTTTAGAGTTTTTCTGTAATATCTCCAAAACAAATAAAAATATTCGAAAAGCAGAAACGTAGTGAACTAGACAATACGATTTTGCATGTGATACCTTTACCTGCTATCTGCTTTTGGTATGCCACTATTTACAGAATCCGAAAAAAAAATGCAAAATCTATCCACTATTGCAAATCGAAAGTAGATAGATGACTTGTGATAACAGTATCACATGCAAAATCATATTGTCTAGTTCACTACGTTTCTGCTTTTCGAATGTTTTTATTTGTTTCGAAATTATTGCAGAAAATCTCTAAAATTAGCGGTAGTTTAATTTCGCAGTAGTGAAGACCCTTAAGGCAAGTGAGTGATGATTGAATAATTGGTGGAATCAAAATGTGGGAGCCAATGGGGCTGCCCCGAGAAAACCCACGGACACGATGTTGTCCAGCAAACAGTTCAAATTTAATTTCCCAAATCTAATTTCACTCTTTCTAAATGTCCACTCTTCGCGAAGAGATTTTTTTTTTTTTTTTTTTAATTCTGCAAAATGTAATCTTAAGTGTTAACGGCAATGCGAGGCTCCGACATGCATAGCCGGTGGGGTCAACAAGGGGTAAGCATTTGGGTGTAAGTCCTTTTACCCTCTCCTGAAACTTCCAGTTCTTTGTTTAGATAAATGTATGTTCAAAAAATTAATAGTCAGAGAATTGTTACAGCCAGGAACGTACGGAGGAATTTATTTCGAATTTGTCCAAATTCAATACGAGGATAAATTTTAAATCAAAATTTGTAAAAATCGCCTCTAAAATTAGAATAAATTTACAGAAAAGTCGGGATTTCGCGGGGAAGGATCACTGCGTACGTCCCTCTTTAAAGCATATTTCATTGTAAGCTTGAGAAAAAAAGAGTAACTTTGGATTTGGTTCTAGGGAGGAATGAAAAAAACAACTTAAAATTTTAGTATTTTTGATCAGGTTCATTTAGGTGTATTTATTTTTATTTACCACTGTTCATTTTTTAAAATTATTTTTAGGCTTGTCCCCTTTTATCGTATATGTTTCTGTCGTTATCGCTAAACGTGCAATGGATTTAGTTATTTCTTGTTTTCCGAAAGACAAGTGCTTTGTTGGAAGCATCATTTCATTAGGATGATGCAGCGTCCGTCCGTTACTCCACACAATAACTTTTTAAATAAAGATTATTATTATTATTATTATTATTATTATTATTATTATTATTATTAGTAGTAGTAGTAGTAGTAGTAGTAGTAGTAGTAGTAGTAGTAGTAGTAGTAGTAGTAGTAGTAGTAGTAGTAGTAGTAGAGTATAGTAGTAGTAATTGACAGCTAGAGAAAATATTCCGGGGTAATTCGTTAATGGTAACAATCCATTATAGGTGTCCAAACTCGCGAGCCCGACGCTCGCGAGCTCAGCACTCGCACTCAATCGGGCTCAGGCACACTTGAGCTGAATAATTGAGCGCGAGCGTGATCCCGAGTGAGTGTGATCCTAGTTAAAATTAGTTAGTGTGTGCCTGATTAAGCACCAGCCCAGTTGAAAGAAGTGAGCGCGAGCTTAGTGCAAAATGGCCATCTATGCAATCCATAACTTCTTCATTTTTAAAATCTATAGCATTCTCTAGCTTATACGCGACCTGCACAGTAGCAAAGAAATGTTCGTAACCTATAAAACGATATAGAATTGTGTTATCTTATTTACTGTCATTTATCACAGTTTATTTAATGTGCTAATCTTGCAGCTGCAGTGTTTCCTTTCTTGCTTTTCATGAAATTTTCAGTTGGTTTTCTCTTCTTTAGATACACATGCTTTACTGTATATTCAGTGATGTGAATTACTCATTTATTTTGTAATAACTTTTTAAATCTTCAGCAACTGAAAACTAACTCTAACTAACTAACTCGGAATGCCTATGGAAATCGGTTCAATACCGCGTTCACGAAAGCTCTCCATAGACTTCTATCCTTAGCCAACTGGATCCAGTTCCTATTTTGTATTCCTATTTCTGCGAGATCCATCTTAACATTGTTCTTCCATCTGAGTCTAGGTCTTCCTAATGGTCGGTATCCGATTGGACTTCCACTTAAGACTTCGAAAGCGTTCCTACTTTCTTCCATTCTACCTACATAACCTGCCTATCTGAGCCTCCTAGATTTGATTACCCTAATAATATTCGGTAAACCGTATAAATTGTGTAGTTCCTCGTTATGAAGTTTCCGCCATTCCACATTCCCGTTCCTCTTTGGTCCGAATATTCTTCTCAATATCTTGTTCTCAAATAGTTTCAGTCTATGTTCTTCCTTCGAGTTAGCGACCATGTTTCGCAACCATACAAAGCAACAGGCAAAACAACATATCGTTTTATATATTTCAAGCTTCAAAATCCTCGACAGGATTCGCGACGACAAAAGATTTTGAACTGAATAATAACACGAATTTCCTGCTTTTAGTAGACATTTAATTCCTTCGTGGTCTGTTAGTATTGATCCTAGATATTTGAGAGTATCCATTTTATCGAAAGTATCATTTGATATTTTAACGCGTCCATAATTTACGATATTACGATCCCCACGAATTTTCATGTATTTAGTTTCCTCTGCAAACAGGTACCATACGCAACTACTAAAAATATTAAATGTTAGTTTCTAGGTAGCTTATTAAGGAAAATCGTATTTCATAATAATAGGGTCTAATAATAATAATAATAATAATAATAATAATAATAATAATAATAATAATAATAATAATAATAATAATACAACTTTGTACTAGGAAACTATGAATGTAACATGAACTCAATTTAGACCTGTCCACCCAACCCCACTTCAAAAGAAATCTTGGCCACCCTTTCTTAGTACTCTAGTTGCAGACTTGGAGTCAACCCATGCTTCGTAATTTCAGAAAGAAAAAATAAAGTGAGTAATACGAAATAACCGGTGACTATAATTCCAAATAGACTTATGAATCAACTCAACATTCTCTGTTTTTCCCTACACTCTCCTCATTTTTTTCTTGTTTTATTTTATGTATGTTCATTCTTATTACGTATGCATATTCCATAGCACAAAGAAGAACGCGTGAATTTTTGTTAGACTTTCATATTTTGGTGTAAATGAAAACTGCCTATATGCCTTCTTTTGGCCTGGTGTTTACACGTTTATATTTATTTCCTTTGATATAGCGGATACAGAAAAAGACCAGAAACAAACGAAGATCGCTATGTGTAATAAAGAGTGCTAAGTTTTCTTCATAGCGCTGAGGAATTTCTATACGTGAGGGAGTGGCTGTATGTAGATCACATTACGTGAATTAATCGTGTCCCTGAAAAAAAAATCAAATTTAAAGAAAAAGAATCCTGCAGGAACTAAATTAATGAAAAAAAAAGAAAGAAAGAAACGAGAAGAGGAAAAATTACGAAATTTCAATCTCATTCTCGAGGTGGCGCTAATGTCGCTTGAAGGTGAGTATTGTGTTCCTTTAAGTTTCGCATAATAGCTTGAGCGCTACCGTTCGGGAGGTTGAGGCGATATCGTGACGTCATTTCTCGGCGTGTTTCAATACATGAAACAAGGAAAAAGGGTGCCGACGGAGCAGACTACTTAGAGCCTCTAAAGCTCTTCTCCCTCCTCACACACAGTGGTGGCAACTGCCGAACTGCAGAAAGATCTTTCAGTAGTAATCATAAAAACGAAAAATAATCTATACTGGAATCTATTCATTTTTTTTTCTTCAATAAATCCATAATGCCACTCAACATGATTTCAGTAATGATATAATAATAATATTTGCCCCTTAAAGCACTATGACACAATTGGAACATATAAACGCAAAACCTCTCTTAACAAACTTACAAAAATCAGTAATTCTGGACATCGGTCACATGATAAGGAAGTTCTTTCGAGAAGAAATTCTGCAATTGCTACAGGTTCTACAATAGCAGCTTTGGCGGAAAAGAACGATAGTACGGCCCAGGCCCGTAGCCAGCCCAAAAATTTAGGAGGGGCCCGACCCAATCATATTATACTTCATCACATATTATAGTTCATTTGCAAGCCTACCGTGAAATTTTATGGGGGCCAGCCAAAATTTAGGGGGGGCGGCCCCCTCTTCCCCCCCTTGGATACGGGCCTGGTACGGCCATCCCCCTGTTGTTTCACGGACGTCGGGACGAAATGAAGGCAAAACATAAGCGGAAAGAGAAGGTTGATTTGATTTTGGGTTTAACGTCCCTTTCAGTAGTGAGGCTATATGAGACGTGGATCTACAGCTTATCGTGGGATTCGAACTCCGGTCGGGGACAGAACCAAGGTCTCCCACGCCAAAGACGCTTACGCTACCCGCTTACCCACAAGAGAGAGCTCAAGAGAAAAATAAGTAAGAGTAATATCATAACTAGAAACATACTTCGAACTGACCATCTGTTTTACATGTATTGTTTATTGTTTCATTGCCGATTCGAGTGTTCCCACGACATACCCTCCTTCTTCGTGATCTTTCTTGGAGCCAAAACCAAGGAGAACTGGATCGAAACCCACGAAAGTCAGCAGGGTGCAAGTAAGAACTTAGACATTCCGCTGTTTCTGGTATCCATGCGAGTTAAACAGAAGGAAACCGGTCTTTGTTTCCAAAAGACTTGAAGACTGCAAGAAACAGCAAAGTAAAACCACATTTATTTGCAATGTCATCATTACCATTTTCATGACATAGTAAAGTTATTTTACGTTCAAGGGCGGATCCAGGACGGATTTCTAGGAAGGGGGAGGAGAAAAATTCTGTTTTCTCTCTCACCGGGCTTTTACTTCATTTTTGCCTGTACCGCTCGGGAAGGTGAACGACCCTTCACCTCCTCCACCTGGATTCGTTTATTCTGCATATGTTAAAATATAATTGAACCAAACTAAAGCAAACTTTGAAGTATTTTCCTGCAGACACGTCGGGTTTCTTTTCTTAAAGCTGGAAAAATATCTCCTAGGAAAGCAATTATAGACTTAGGCCCTATTTTTGTAATTTAACCGCATGTTCTACTACGTTTCGTTTTTAAAGTAACCTTTTATGTCAATTAAATCTTGAGATCTATTGTAAGTCTTGAAAACAAACATGTAAATATTGAGGTGAAGATATTTTTATTCCGAATCTTGAAATGAAGATATAAGGATTCACTTGTTACTAAAAATATAGTGATTTTTAAATGAGAACTGAAGAAACTATTTCGAGATAATTTCTCTAGATACTGTTTTCCATTTTCAGAATCAGCTTGTGACGCATCCGGAACTAATACTTGTGCTTGTAGTCTAGTTTTGGAAGATTGGAAAGTATCATATTGTCAAAAGAGTAACAAAGTGATTTTTTTCGCCTACATTTCAGGCAATGTTTCCTCCATGAAGGACATTCTCCTTTTCTATGATGTCCTCTGCAGAATGTGCACCGAACTATCATCGATGGCGACTATTCGGGAGAGGTTGACGTTGAATGAACTTTGTCCTTGGCTCGACATGTTACTATAGAAAAACATTTTCATATGTTGTATCACATTTATATCACTGTCAGTAGACAAGTTATACAACTGTAATTATCTCTCGGTACTGCCATAGCTTGAGCAATATCTACTGCTTTATGAAATATGAGATCCTGCATGTTCAACAATTTACGAAGTGTAGCGTCATCTCTGATATCAAAAACAAACTGATCCCTAGAATTATCGTCCAGACAACACCTATGATCACAATACGAGACTGTTCCTTTGGCTCCAATACAAGTTGATGTCGTTTGATGTTTTGCTTTATGGGGTGAAACAGGTAACGTTCAGATATGATGCTAATCTTCGTGGTGTAATGTTCTTTCGTAGCCTTTTTTAATTTCATCATATTCTTATCTGCGGTAATAAAACTGACAAACCGGTATTACACAATTGATTGTAAGCGGGTGCTCTTATAATCATGAGGAATGTTGCAAGTTTCCTCTTCTCTGGAATTTACGCCGCAAAACACATAGGCCCTATGCTCAAACCTATCGAGGTATGATTCCGATCGATCACATTGTCAAATGGTGGAAAATTTGGAATAATCAATATCTTATAATTTTTTAACGTACTTTCTTAAGATGAATGCTCCAAACTATTGTCTGTGTAAAAATGGGGTTTGATCTATTAATTTTATCCCGTATTTGAAGTTTTTAACTTAGTGTAAAACCACACTACAGCAATCATATACACACTGATAAATATAAATTCCGTTATTCTAAGATGATCCGGATATCCTAGAGAGAGAAACTTAATTCCTCAACAACAAGTATATCCATCAACTACATTTGAGAGATTCATCCATATACGAGTGCATGCTTAAGAGTCAAGAATATAATCTAGTACCTAATATTTTTGTTTGCACAGATTCACACCTATCAATGAACCAAATAATTGTATATGCAAACATTCTGTGGCACTTTGTGCCGAGTTTCTTTTTTCAATAGTATATATATATATATATCCCTTCCGAGAATTTCATAACTCTAAGATTGTATGATTTCAAGTTCTTGAAATTGCTGTTTGTAATGTAGAAAGAAGGAAGTTTACAGAATATCGTGCTATTCATTATATTGCAATAACTTCTAGCTCGGATGTATATTTACGGGTTGAAATAGTAAGTGGCATCTATCTTTGCACCTTCCACCATTTAGTTTCATAAGTATAAAGTGCACATTTATATATAACATTTTACGCATATAAGATAGTGCTAAGTAAGCTTCCTCCTAGGTACACCACTGCTGTATAGTAACTTTTTGCTTAGATTCGAAATCTGAGTGAAAACTTAAGATCAGTTGCCTTTAAACATTCTTCTCTATCTTTAAACATCATGAAATACAATTTTTTTCACTTATCTCATAACAATGGCTCCATTCAGCGCATTAAAAAAAGAAAAGAAAAAGAAAGAAATAAAATAAACATCTAGCTTTTGATTTTAATACCCTTTCTTTTGAGTGGTAGGCCTATTTTACACCCACATCAACATAGTATTTATGTTTAACAGCTACTTGTCTCAGTATGATATATCGACAATGCAATTTCTTCATACTGCATTCTATAGCTGAAATACTCATTCTTCACATGATGAGAATAGCTTTACGGAAAATGTTTGAATGCCCTGCCCTCCTTAGGATCCATATGTCAATGAAAACGTACCGTAGTGATAAAATCTCATGATATACTACTTTTGGCATACATTTTGAATACCTTTACGCTCTTTATGATATGCCCTTTCGAAAAAGAGACATCATAAAATCTCAGTTTGAGATATGCATTAACTATGCTTCAAAATTCATTTCAAACCGTTTGGCCGTTTTCTCATGATTTATAACAAACGATTGGCCTCCTTCCCCCTTAAAACTGGAATTTCGGGAAACAAAGGGACTGTACCCGGCTGTTTTTAATTACTGCGTGGCTTTCGCCTTCGTATAGTTTCTCCGTCGTAGCCTTCGTTCTTATTGATTTCCTCCTCGTGGCTATTCGCCGAAAATCATAGTCTAAGTCAAAGTCTGAAGGTGAAGAAATCCTTGGATCTACCAGAATCGAGAGCAAAAAACAACAAAACGTCAAAAAACCTAATCTACTTTGTTACGTAATCAGTCAAAGTGTAAAGGTGAAGAAATCCTTGGATCTAGCAGAATCGAGAGAAAAAATAACAAATCCTTACCTACTCTGTTACGTAATTTTAAAGATGAACATAATTTGAGATTCTTTTCTCTAATATCTGAATATTATTAAACGATACTGCAGATTAGTATGTTAAAGGAAATACTATATACTTAGTTTGTGTTGAGCATGGACGGAAATGTCAGTGTTTGACTTGAGTTTCAATGATTTTTGGTGCGGTTTTATGCATGATACTGTATGAGGCAGAAACATGAACATTACACAAAAATTATAAAAGACGATTGGAAGCAACCGAAATGTGAGTCTGAAAAAGAATAGAGAGAATTAGTTGGGTCGAGCGGAAAACGAATGAGTGAGTGTTAGAAATGGTCAGAGAAAAAAGAACTATTTTATATATTATTAAGAAGAAGAAGAGAGACTGATTAGGACATTGGCTAAGAAAGAACAATATCATGAGGGACATGCTAGAGGGTATAGTGGCAGGAAAGAGAGAAAGAGGGCGAATGAGATTACAATTAATGGACGATATCAAAACAGAAAAATCGTACGTGAAGACGAAGAGGTTAGCAGAAGACCGTGGAGCATGGAAGCTTCTCAGTTACAGCAAGTGACCTGCTGATAATGGCAGAATACCTATGATGATGATGATGATGATGATGATGATGATGATTATGCATGATAAGTGCTACATTCTAATAGGTCTATAGCCTAAACATGAATCTTCTTCATACTTTCTCACTCTAGTTACACATATCCCTTACAGACACAAGTGAAAGACAGAAGGACTCACTAAAGAAATCAATTAAGGGTAGTATTTCAATATATAGATGTTGGGCGGATTTGTAGAAAACTTGAAGAATAATAGATGATGTCAAATGGATTTTTATCTTCTTATACTCATATCTGAATACGCTTCATTGCGGCTCTAAAAGACATTTTGAACTTTCCAACTTAGGTTTTGCTATTCAGACAAAAAGCAAAGCGCCTGCAATGTCCCTCAGCCCGCTGTACATAGCTCTCTTACTGGTTGCCTAACACAAGGATATCAACCATTACGGCCTAGCGACAATGAATGTTCGTCTTATGGGCTCAAAGCGATCTCTAAAACATTGAATAGAAAAATAACGGCACGCTTTTCTTCTTTTTCTTTTCCCATTTTGTTTTTAATTTCAACGAGAACTGAGAAATCTACACAAAATTTGGAACTGACATGTTTCTAGAGCTTATGGTTTCCAAGATCATATTGTCGAAAGGAATTGGTCACAAATAGTATTTCAATATAGCCTATAGATTATTATTATTATTATTATTATTATTATTATTATTATTATTATTATTATTATTATTATTATTATTATTATTATTATTATTATTATGCTTTCAAATCATACTATGGATAAGTGTCGGAAGTCTTAAAGAATGGTTATGTCCGTCCATCTGTCTGTCTGACAATAGATATCAGAGTAAAAACAGTTAAGAGATATAAAGAAGTGTTTTTTAAAAATCAATTCAGCGTTCCAAGGATAGATTCCATCTCCTCCGTTAACCTGTTATTCAAACCACTGAGTGATTAACCATTTCCGGTTTCAATGTTTCTCGCCTTAGAAAGAAAACCAGAAATAGATAATGACAAGCAGTTTCAGCAAGCTATGCAACGTCTTAAGGAAATACATAGTTAAGAGTCCGCAACGCTGTATAGAACCCGGAAATGGTTGCATGTGCTACTACTACTTCCGGTTGGAACACTGATTTCCATGAAGCAAAAACCATGGACTTAAGTGATATCGAGAAAAGGTTTTCACAATCTTTTCAGCGTCTCAAGTATGAGTTTTGTTTCAACTTTTGTGAATCTGCTGAAACCGAAAGTGATGAGCATTTACGCTTATTTGATTACAACACTGATGCATAGGGGATGAAACGAAAATAGTTGGGGACAAACATAATTTTGATCTCAATTTTATTATTTTTTATTGCAATCAGAAATGATAGACATTAATTACTACTTCCTATTTTAATGTTTATTCATATAGAACGAAAACAGAAAGATATACCGAGTGATGGCTTTTGATATAGATTCAGCGTTCGAGCAACAGGTTCTACCTTTGGTCTTATTCTCCTATTGCAGCCTTTCCTAACCTGGGGGCCGCGGACGCCTAAGGGTCCGCAAGCCAATCTGAGAAAGGCACACACAGTGCTGAGAAATACGCGATTTTAAGTTAAATGATAGAATTAATAATGTCAAGTCAATTTGGGTCAGAAGTGCTATTCGAGCTGCAAGAAGTTGTCTATACTCCAATGGGATTTTTTTTCTGACAGAGCCAGAAAGCGTGTCGTGTAGAAACTGATGTACGTGTTTCTAGAATATCTTCAAACAAAAATCCTTTTCTTGAGACGGAAAATGAGTTACCAAACAACGAAGAAGATCAGTTGTTGGAACCTTCGTGTGACTCCGCTATGAAAATGAAGTATTCATCCTGCATACTGACTGATTTCTGGTTGCATGTGCGTTCAGTGTATTTTCTGAAATCTTGAAAAGGGCGCTGCCGTTTGCCACGACATACGTTTGTGAATCAATGTTTTCTGCTCTTTTTTTATCTGAAGAATAAGTGCAGGAATAGACTTGATACTGAGACGGATCTTCGCTTAAAAGTTTCTTTGTTTGATCCTGACATTTCCCAGTTAGTAGCTGAAAGACACAAACCATCACATTGACTGCAGTTGTGTACCTTGGTAAGTCATACACTTATTAGTCTATCATGTGTTCCTGTTGAGGTTAATACATTTATTTTTTTTTTCAGAAAAATACTTTTTTCTATAACTGATGGGTAGGCTATTGTGATTTAGTTTTGTTTACGTACTGGATTTATTTATGTATTTGTAACATCTTAGTCAAGGTGTCCGGTCCCAGGTTTGAAACCCAGGACCACGCGATTACGGAGTAGGTATCTACCACTCTTAACATGGTTACATGACTGCAAAGAAAAACAAACTCTCTCTCTCTCTCTCTCTCTCTCTCTCACACACACACACACACACACACACACACATATATATATATATATATATATATATATATATATATATATATATATACACCCTAACATGGGAGGAAGAAATGTAAACACTAACAGTATATATTGCAAGGGGTCCTTCACATGTATTGTAGACTCTAAAGGGGGCTACAGTGTGGAAAAGGTAGGTAAAGGCTAGTTAAAGATGTACGAGGATGATTTAGAAACTAATGCCTCCAAGATGATACCTTTATTTGCGTTTGACAGATAGCACTGATGCAGATATTAGTGGAAAGCTTGCAATGTCAGCTACATGTGATGACATCATTTTTCAACATAGTCCCCATTACGGGCAACACACTTGCGCCAACGCCAAACAAGGTTTATAATGTTGTCGGCGAAGAATTGTGATGGCTGCTGGCGATACCATTGCCCAACTGCTGCTTCCACCTCGGCGTCACAACTGTAGTGTTGGCCCTTAAGTTGATCCTTAAGTTTGGGGAAGAGCCAAAAGTCACAAAGCGTAAGATCTGGTAGGATGATGCAGAACGTCAACAACACTTTGTCAGCTTTGGCAGAGGAGAGGACGAGTGGCGTACTCCATCGACTGACGCTTCGTTTCCGGGTCGTAATGATGTATCCATGACTCGTCGCCAGCGATGAATGTTCCTGGTCGCACAAGCTTCTGCAATCAGATATTCAATGACAGCCCGCTGTTTCAACCGGACGTCACCACTGGATGCCATGGATTGGCCCATTGCACCGGGATCCTATTTTAAATATCCAGAACCTGGCCGCTATTTTGCTCAAGTCCATCGATTGTGGAAACAGTATAGAAAAACCTCCTTCAAGTTACCACTTCTCTAAAAAAGGATGAACCCACATGTGTCTCTGACTTTTTTTTCTGTCTATCTTAACAAGGTGAGTAGAAAACACTTTTTGCATCTGTCAGTTGCAACCACCACAATACGACAAGAGTCACAAGATTTTGTTTCTTCAGTTGCACAGCAACCCTGCACGGATATTTTTCATCCACGGCAAAACGCCGGATAATATGAAAGGGTACACTTTTCATCCGGCAAACTGCCGGAAACGGATCTGGCAAATCGCCGGATAATGTGAAAGAAGCCTTACTCTGGAACGAGAAGAGATAGAAAGGTGAAAGAAGTGGCATTCTATAACTTAAACATCAGTACATTAATGATAAACAATTCGGAATGTTTGCAGTACTATTGACCAAGTATTGGCATTTTTTTCTGAATCACTCATGGACTACTTCAAATTTGAGTATTGAATTCACATAGTTTGGAAGTCTGCCACAGTTTCACATTGTGAATCTAAACTCAGTTGCTATTTTAATAAACAATTGAGGAAAAATAAAGAACAATTGCATTATATAATTTCTAAACTTTGTTTGAGATTTTGAACTACATTGAATGGTACACAATTTTCTCGAATTTAATTTAGCTGCCTTTTCTGGATGAATGTTCAGTCTAAGAGAGCTATAATAACAGATATCGAGGAACATATGTTGACCGCGGATTACAGTTTGAAAACACAAACGCTGCCACGTCTTCTTCTTAGTTTTCTTTCTATATTTAACAGGTGTAAACTTTAACATCATTCATAATAGAACCTAAAGCCTATTCAGTAACTGTAACTCTGTAATAAATAAAGAATGTTTTTATTTTTCGCCCAGTAAAATGGTTGAAAGAAAATAAAAATCAGAAGAATATGCTGGCCAAGGCCAGTTGCTTCAAATGGAAACGGGAGCTGGAGAAATAAAAACGATTCCACTCAGTCTTTTCTTATGTCGAAGGTGTGTGTTTCGAAAAAAATCTTGATATGCTAGATGAACAATGAACAGGTGAAATGTTGCATAATATAAATAAAACTGAAAATAAGTTCTTGCGAAAATCGACAATTGCGTGCAAAACATTGGAGACGATGAGCAAACTAAAAATCACTTCACAGCATTGGCCTAAAGTTAAAAGGTTGGCAATACAATCGCAATGTTATTCAGATTAGTGAGTCACAAGTTCTTGGCATCATTTTCTTTCCAAACCAAGAATGCAATTACCAATGGTCTGGAATTTAGTGCAGTTATTCATTCGTTGGGTCCTCCAAATGTTGTTCATTTTGTATTCATAAAAGAAAATGATGCCTAAATTTTTTTTAAGACTTTGCTGTTGAAATGACCCTCAGTTAAACAGACAGTTGTCAATAGAGTAATCCTATTGTATGGTGCGTTCAGTCCATAAGGGAACCAAGTCCACTTCAAAGGTTCATATCTAGATATTGTTAAAACAAAATACAAAAACAAAACAAACTTTGTCTCTTTCCTTTTCTCACAGCTTTCTTAATTGGAGTTGATTCTTTCATGCTCTGAACCCCCATTTATTTATATCTTGTATATTTGAAACTGTAAGTGCCCGGTGAAAATAGGTGTAGATATAGTGCATTCACTCAACAGAAGTGCAGTTTCGCAAATTTCTTTCAAGTTCCGATGCTCATTTTTACAACAGCGCCCCTTCCTCCCTCTTCCTCTTTTGACCGCATTTGCGGAATTACAACGTTCTAACACCCACTGTCTGCAAGGGCGCCCATCAGGGGGGGCATGGTGTGGCGCTCGCCCCCCCTAAGAGAAAATTGTACTTGGGAATATCGAAAACCTAATAGGATTTTTACATTAGTTACAGCAAAATCTGAAACTATATTTGAAACGTTGCTTATACTTGCCCCCCTTGGGAACCACAATGTGAGCGCCCTTGACTGTCTGTCCTTTCTTCCCATTATTATGGCTAATATAAAACAGACGTCGGGCAATGTGAGGGATGCACTGAAATTGCGCAAACTTTCACTCGCTTATCTGTCGACACAGATAAAGCCTTATTAAGCAGGCAACAAGATTGGAAATTGCGCAAAAAAATATTGTACAACGTTGCCATCACTATCATAAGCATTTCGACTAATAAAAACAGTCATCAAAACGCAAGTCGTTTTAGGGGGGAAAATATAAAGTAATGGATGAAAACAGCATTTTCAGTTATCATTATTATATGTGTGCACGGGCGTCGTTAGAAAGGGGGACGGGGGAACATGTCCCAGTCAATAATTCTTTGTATCATATCTAACTGTAAGAAAATAGTTATAGAAAAAACGTAAGGTAAACAAAGTTACATAAAATAAAATGAAATATAAATATTTCTAGAAGCTCCCTTTAAATAGGCATTCAACCAATCATAGATAAGGATTTGTTTACATTTTCCAGTTTTGGCCAGTTTTACATTTTCCAGGGTTTCATAGACACTACAATAGTTAATTTTACTTTCCTGCTTCTGATGTTCATACGGTGATTTCTGTTTTATTAGAGATCCAAACGGAAACTGCCATAAAAATGACATTCATAATGAAAGGAATTTCAAAGCTCCAAGGACAAGCAGAAGTCAAAAGGAGGGAGTTCGTCATGAGGAAATACGTTGACATGAGTTTAGGAGTCACAGATAAACCATGAGAAGGCACCTATGACAATTTTATAAGCTGTAGGATTTAAATTTGAGGGCTTCAAAATGTAAACATGAAATGTTCTGTAAATATATATATATTGGTTTGTAAATATTAGACTGCAATACAACTATACCTTACAAAGGAATGACACTTATACATTTTGCTTCTGTGCAACATTTAACACAATTTCCTGAATCCTGTTGTTAGCAACGTCGCGGTGGAAATTTGCACAATTTCAGTAATTTCTGCTCCTCGTTAATAAGTCGTAAATTACAGAGATTATCAACGATCCAATTCTTAGAAAAATTTGTGCAATGTCGTTGCACCGAATGTAAGAACAAAGAAGCTGGTGTTAGGAACAGGAAATCAAGCATTAACTTAAAAGACAGCATTTGGAACTATGGCAACTAAGATTCCATGTAGAGTTGATAAGCGACTGTCATTTGATTGAAACGAGGGTCCTGGTTGGCCATTTAGTTATCGGGAATAGGGTCTACTTTCCGCAACATCTCTCGGACTTACTTATGGTACAAGCTACCGTATATATTTCTATAGAAGAAGGCACTCTTCATATACGAATTGCATTTCAACTGAAGAAACAAACTATAGTCTATACAAGTATGTGGGTCGAGTCCCATAAACTGAAGAGCCACGTCTCATTAGATTGAACAACTAAATGGAATGTTAAACCCAAAACAAGTAGACCTAAAATTTCAAACCAAGAATGTACTTGGAGAAAAAATTTAGCTGCTTTGTTGTCGTAAATCCTTGATAAATACTAACCAGGGGATAAAAGTGAGGGAGAACGCGCGAGGATGCCATTCATTCACTTCCAGATAATATCTATGGCATCCTTCCGCTTCCTAAAAATTACAATGGATAAAAATAAGCACTAGAAATGGCGTGGCGTCATGCGTCCTCCTACCTTTTCAAGTCCACTTTTACCCCTGATATTGACATGTTTAGATTCTAGAAAACTTGTACTACTATCTACTACTGTATCTACTGTAGTAGACTTGTACTAGTACTTGTAATAGTAAAACTTGTACTACTGTATCTACTATCGATTTGTAACTATTGATTTGGAACTATCGATTTGCAACTATGCTGTAAGTTTCAGGGGTCGTGTCCTGTCCAGACCACTAATCCTGAAAAATTGCTTTTTTTGAAAAAGAAATCGAAACTAACAAGTCGGAAGTTTTCTTTCTTTTTGTTAAAAAAAGCAAAAACTTGTTGAGGATTCATCTCTTGTGAAGAAGGTCTCTGGTTCAATCCTCGATCATACAAGTTCGTACTGAACTGCATTATGTTCGTGTTTTTTTTTTTTTTGAGTTCTCTCGTTTCCTCAACTTTCTCATTCCACCACGAGGTATTTTAGCTATAATCATTCACTTTCGTTAAGGGTCTTCACTACAGCGAAATTAAACTACCGTTAATTTTAGAGTTTTTCTGTAATATCTTCAAAACAAATAAAAATATTCGAAAAGAAGAAACATAGTGAACTAGACAATACGATTTTGTATGTGATACCGTTATCACAACTCATTTATTTGCTTTCGCTTTGCAACTGTAGATAGATTTAGTATTTTTTGCGGGTTCTGTAAATAGCGGCATGCCAAAAGCAGATAGGAGAATTGAGTTGAGTTGATTTTGAGTTTAACGTCCCGTTCAGCAGCGAGGCTATATGAGACGTGGACCTACTGATTAACGTGGAATCCGAACCACATGAGCTCCCGCCGGGAATCGACAGATAGGAGAATTGTGGTAAAAATATCACATCCAAAATCATATTGACTAGTTCACTACGTTTCTGCTTTTCGAATATTTTTATTTGTTTTGAAGATATTACAGAAAAAATCTAAAATTAGCGGTACTTTAATTTTGAAAGAGTGAAAACATGCAGCGCAAAACTACGTAAAAATTTAATTTTATTATCATTTATTGTTTCTGTAATAGGGAAAGTCCAATTTGACAAGAAATTTATTTTTATTTAATTATTTATTTGATGAAACCCAAAGTTCATTTCCTTTAAGAAAGGATAAACATTATTTCAATTTCTTATTAGTATATACAGTATAGTACTGTAGTTGTAAACTTGCTTAAAAAGTAGTGCTGAACTAAAGAACAATTTGCTACACTTGATGTTAGTAGACCTATCAGAAACCCCGAACACGAAATCATGCAACTCATATTATAGAATGCCAAGATGGTCGTAATAGCGTTGACCGTTCATTGCAGCATTTCTCCCTATCCAGTTCAGATTTGTACCTATTCATCAGCACATAATGGCAACATAAGGAAGAAGTTGACAGATCCTGGTGTCGGGCGTTTTGCTTCGAATCGCAAGGGTAAATTTATGCGATTTAAAGTTTGAGTCCCACTAAAAAACATACTCATTTTAAACTGTAATCCAATGTTCTGTGTTCCTGTCCTTGATGACCTGAACTTCGTTTACTATAGAACAGGATAATAAGAAGCAATATAAGAGGACAAAGTCCTCGTTAAGGTGTACTTTCAAAAACGAAAATAAATAAATAAATAAATAAAATAAAGAAAAAAACTGGTTAGCGTTCTTGCTTCGCCTTTGTGAGTTTCTTTGAGTTCAGTGTCGCATTTCAGCATCAAGGCTATGTGAGACGTGAACCTACAATTTAAGGTGAAATCTGAATCACCATTCAATACGTTGAATGTTTTCCCTCAGGGAATCGAACCCGGGATCTCCTGCGCCAAAGCCACATGTTATTCACGAGGTGAAATGAAATGAAATGAAATCTTTCAGTTGAACGTCTCATGATTACCTATGCCCTTTAGGCTAAGGGAAAAAGATAATTAAGACAAGTGAATGATGATGGAAGAATTGGTGGAATAAAAAGTGGGAGGAAACGGAAGTAGCGCGAGGAAACTCACGGACACGATGTTGTCCATCACAATCTTACTTAGCAGGGGATCGAACCAGGGTCCTCACGCACCATAGGTAAGCGCTTTAAAACATTAAAAAAAAACAAAAACAAAAGATAACTGACTTACCGAACGTTCGTTAGTAACTTAATTCCCCTACTTTTCACTATTTTTACTTATTCCATTAACCTTTAAGAACAGGAACACGAATAAAGAAACATCGAGGACAGTTAAAATTGCAAAGACTCTCCCACGGGGAATCGCATCCGGGGAAATGTACACCAAAAATGTACATACAAGCCACTAGACCAGCAGAGAGAACTCACTGAGCCACTGTGCCGTCCTACCGATGAGATAAGACGAGACGAGGAATAAGGTTCTCTTATCTCGTCTCGTTCGGTAAATTTATGTTCAAAATTTATGCCTTTTCTCTTAATTTGATCTAGAAGTTACAAGAATCCGTCCACATTGCGAGAAGTTCACGAAGGGTGTGGTAGAATATATAGCAACATGTAAACCGGGTCTATTTATTATTGAAATATATTGTATAATTACTTGCGTGTCTTTAAACATTTTGTTCGTATAATCACTTACTAACGTCAGTTTATAGCTTTTATATTATGAAACATGTAACATTAAAAGTGTTTGAGGTCTAAGACTTGGGTGAACTAGAGCCTGTATAACTCAGGTGTGCCCTCGGAAAATATGCGAAACATACTTCGGCCCCATCCTCCCTTTTCTTGTGGAAAAAAGTGAAAGACCTCAGCTGTGTTGCCAATTTGTCATTCAGTTGTTTGATCTTGACGAGTGAAGATCGCAGGCTACAGAGCATGGCTAACAAGAGAGAGCACGGCGAAGTCCGTGAAATAATTCAGTGTGTCAACGCTGTCTCTCCTCTTTCGAGGGAGGTACAGGAACACACACATCGACAGCAGACCAAAAAGGGGGCACAGTTGAAATAGAATGGCTCTAGTGTTGCCTACAAGAGTCGAGAAATTTCTCGTCTCGTCTTGAAAAGAAGAGAAGAATCATGTTCGTTGTCTCGTCTCGAATTGGAAAATAGTCTAGCAAAAGTATCCATCCATTACACCAGGAAGATGGCTGCAGTCGTGAAGTTGTGGGTTCAAGCCCAATGGCTGGTCATCATAAGGTAGGTCTATTTTTAAGGGTTTCCTTAGTTCCACTAGTCGAATGCCAGACCTTTGGCCGACTTCGTTGTACTTTCTTTTCCATTGTTGTTAGTTATTATTTATTGCAGAGTAAATCAGCTGTACAAGTTTCGTCAAAAAGGCATAAATAGAATACAAATGGAGAGCAGGCGCGCACACAGAATTTTTTGTTGGGAGGAGTCCAATGCTATATACAAGCCATTCCGTCTATGAAGTATAGAATGGGTATTATTCGTCACTCGAAAGGATGATAAATAATCCTAAAATACTTCCACCAATATTTTCAGAAAAAAAAATAGAACTAGATTGTTTTTATGAGAAAAACTACAAATGAGGTGTAAGAGCATATTTTCATGCTACGTCAATCATTTCCCTGTTAAACAAGTATAGTTTTATTATGAAAGTGTATAGATGTATGTTGAGGTAGGTTACCGCACAGAAGGCGCAACCTTCTAACGGTTGCTGGCTGATCGGCAGCATTGGGACCAAAAAAAAAAGTTGAGGTAGGAAGGTTTTTTTTTGGAGGGATGGGGGTGGATCCGGACCCGGTGGACACCCCTCCTGTGGGTACGCCCTGATAGAGGGTATAGAAGAAGGGTATAAATCAGAAGTAAAGGTTGTTATGTTGATTAACAAACTTGTTATTAAATTTGTAAATTTAGCTTAATTGAATTTGAAGATAAAATATTTTTTTTTAAAAAAAAAAGAAACGTAATTTTAAATATACCCTACTTTATTTTCGATTAAATAAATAAAAGTTTTAATATTTCGTCTGTAGTTTATTTTATTCGCACTGATGTTTCAAAGACAATTGACTTCATTCACCATGAAACTTTTAAGATAAAAGCAGTCTGTTACTTTTGAAACGTCAGTTCGAATAAAATAAAGTACGGATGGAGTATCAATAGTTTTATTTACGTATTTCTCCGTAAACATTAGACATTTGAAATATATTTCGTTTTTCGCTATTTACTTCCCGTCTCAATTTGATTGAATATCTCGTTGAATTACCTTTCTTTTTTTCGATGAATATTTCTAACGGAAAGGAAGGTGACACAAACTTTAAAATTGCTCTAAAACTTTAAGAAATATTAAATCTCGGTGTCACAGACTACATAAGTCCAAACTCGCGAGCTTGACTCTAGACCTTAATTGAGCACGAGTCTTGAATAGCGTGTCAGAGCCCGAGTCCAAGTGTGCGTGAGAAGGGGCGAATGTGATGTGATCTTCACGGAGAAAAGCAATCTCGAGCCATAGTGCGGCTTGACTCCACTAAGGTTAATGAGTGCCATTCTTGTTGACAATAGCGAACCCAAGCACGATTTAGTGCGAATCTGAGCTATTGTGAGCTTGATTAAGGTTAGTCAACACGATTCCTGACTGTAAAATGTGACACAGACTTGTGGCAGTGAAAAGTGTGGAAGTATTGGAGACGTCGTTTATCCTTTCTTCCATGGAAGGGTTTCAAATACATGCATACTTGTAAGATTTTCGAGTAACTGATGAGAAATTGATAAATTAAGCGAATTAGTATTGAGGAAGCACAGGGAATTTCCCACCTGAGTTTGAGAATTAAATATATTTTAATCGATTGTCTACTAATATAGAAAAAAAAAATACTAAGAAAAAACGTGAAACTCGGTGAAGAATCATAGGCAAATCTGAAATGACGCTCCTGTAAACACATGTTGAATAGTTGTAATCTCATTTCAACTTAACTGATTTCATCTTAGGAAAACAAATGGAAATATTATTTTGTGTGCTCACGGTTTTACCTAAAAAAAAAAAAAAAAAAAAAAAAAAAAAAAGTTGAGACAAGTTGAAGTTGAAATATACTGATTGCAGTTTTAATTCCAAGAATTGCAGACTGGTAAATCTTATGTGATATGATACACACAAAAATTTTAGCAGTGAATCTAACCTTCTATTCTATACATAGAAGAAAAAGGAAGCATCCTCTTGATCTACCTAACATCCCGGGCTACTTATTCCACCTCTTGATTTTCTGTAATTCAAACATTACCTTTCTTTATAACTAAACAATGTAAAATGAATATTCATGAAATTAAATTTGAGAAATACAGTATTATTTCTGAATAAAGAGCATAAGAAAATGGAAAGTCAATCAAATTCTTAGAAATGGTAAGAAGGATTATTGTTGTACGTGAAATCCGAAAAACTAACAAATTTATTTCGGTGGAAGGAGGCTTGATCCCGATAGCTCCCTAAATGCGCTATTATATAGCCTATATATATTACATAAATGAATGTGACTTTCCCATCAATACCGGTATCCTTTTTAAAAACAAGCGAAGAAACTGGACTAAGTAAAGTTTTCCCTGAGCTGGCAACGACGCATCTGTTTCTCTTCAACTTCTGTAATCACACAATAGGATGAGCAAACACCGATCGACACTTTTTTTTAACTATTCTCTTTTTGCCGCTGGTCTTTTGCAGTCACGTGACACCCAACCGCGTGGAAGATGGCGACTCAGCAGTGGATTTTGTATCTAGGTAGGCGTGGAAAGAGATTTAGAAACTCCGCCTCTCTTAGCCAATGACAATTGGACTCCTGGCGGTTGGGCGTCAATTGTGTCGAGGGAACGGGTCTTACAATTCTAAGCATCCTCGTGAATCACTTGTGGAGTTGCCTTCGTGGTGAGCAGAGTGATGCAGTCGTTTCGAGTGTCCCCCGCGCAGGGTCCTATTCCCGCCCCTGATGATAAGGGAGGACCCTCACCGCCTGTGCACAAGGACAATTATCAGTCATCCCCAAGGATAGCTTCACCTCCCGGGAAGGACTTGTACCAGACTCCTCCAGGAACACCACCTTCGATTAGGGAAGACGTGAAGATGAAGGATAAACCAGAGATGAAAGGTAGGTGTTTGACGTAAACATCCCTTGCCACAAGTTTTGACATTATGGAAATAGTGAGTAATTCATGTGCTGTTTATTTTATTTTATTTTATTTATTTTTATGTGTGTGTCAATATTTTTCTTTTGTGAATGTGAGATCATATTGGATGTTCCTCCAAAATGAAAACAAATGACATGTGACAACAACAGGAGAGAAAAGGAACACGTGCTATCGTAATCCACAGAAAACAGGATGTAGTACTTTAACATATCGCTCGCGTAACTTTCAATTAAATAGAGTAAATGTAATTTTCTTCTTAATGTTTTTTTTTTAAATCCTAATCAAAACTTTATTTAGTTACTACCGTGTTATATATTTCACATTTCTAACACACAACTCAGATTATGCATTTAAAAAAAAATTGAAACACTGATGTGTGTTATGTGTGCGTTTTTCATGTGTGTGTGTAATAAAAAAAAACAGCGTTAGTTTTCTTCTTTTAATTTCGGCTTCAAAGATCGAAGTAATTTAACAAAATCTAGAAATAATAATAATAATGATCTGAAGTAATGAGTCGTAAGTGAAATAGTAAATGTAATTATCTAATCAAGAACTCAAGATTGCATAAAATAATATGCACTATAGTTAATTCCTCTTAGGTTCGTCAACTGTAGTCAGTCGTTGTTTCCCAACAGAAAAGCAATAACATTTCAGTGGGTTAAAAACAAAAAAGTTTTCAGTGCGTGTTTTGATTTCACGCGTCACCAGAATAGGGCTAATTGATTTTATTTATTTATTTATTTATTTATTTATTTATTTATTTATTTATTTATTTATTTTTTTGGTTCTTACGTCAAGTTTGATATTTTGTGTAGAACGAATGAGAGTTATCAGAGTGAATGATTCAGGCCTATTTTTTTTCATCAGCCCCGAATATTTAATTCTGTGCAGTTTTACGATTCAATCATGAAATGAAATCAAATGTTTAGTTTAACGTCCTACGTTTATGCCCTTTAGGCTTAAAGAGACGAAAGATTAGTGAAAATGAATTGTGAAAGTATAGCTATGTTTTATGTTGTCCCATCGGGAATCGAACCCAGGACCAAGCGCACCCAAACGCATACGCGCTAGCCACTAGACAAGCGGGATGAGGAAGGTGTATCAGATTGTAACTATGTTCTAACACACAGAAATATCATTTTTTTAAAATCTATTTTAAGTCATATAAATCAAAAGATTTTTCCATGTGTTATACTAGTTTTTAATTTTCTTTTTGAAAAAAAAAACAAACAAACAAACTAATAACTTACTTTCTTAAAAGGTTAGATAAATTAAATCTAGATAATGTGGATGTAGTATCTGCTTGTGTATAAAAGCAACTAATGATTATTTGAAAAATCAAAGAGAGATCTATAATTCTAAGACAAAAATTTGTGATCATTTCATCGAGTTTCACGATTAAAAAATTTAAGTTCTTTTAGTTGCAGAAATTTATATACGTATCTACACTTAAATAATAATAATAATAATAATAATAATAATAATAATAATAATAATAATAATAATAATAATAATAATAATAATAATAATAATAATAATAAGGTAGGTATACATGGAAAAAGGTATACCGGAATTTGTAGTGTTCACGGTAGTTCATGCTTACTTTTTTTTGTGACTGTTGTGTAATTCGTGTATTTTATTTATTTTGACAAAACACTAAATATCCAGTGAACAGTGTTGACATAGTAAATGCCGTAAATTAACGTATTTTTTTTTCGTGGAAAGATTCGGTTCCTGGAATAGATCCTGTTTGAGCTATAAAGTGGACAAGTCACGGATGAATCTTACTGGAAACTTACCAACACACCGTAAAGAGATTCGCAAATTGTGCGCCGCGGCATTCTGGAACAGCATACATGCCTTACGGGGCAAGAGTGTTTGATGTTAGTATTTTGATATAATTTAAGCGTATGCTTTGTCTTTAGGACACTTTAAAGAGTGCTGTGAATCATGAGAATTTAGAGAACCATTGGATGAGATGGTTTATATTTTTGAAAACACCGGTATGATTGCTACATCCTCATATTCCTACAGAAAACTCTTTTATTATTATTTGTAATAATTGCCGAAACTCACTATTTAATTTTACGCATATTTCTAAGATCCTAGAAAAGAATTCGTCTGCAACAAACCCAGAAAAGGAATGCAGGTGTTTATTTTACTCACAAATTGTTCCATGTGTACTGCATTCCGTGGATATGTAGTTTAGTATTCAAATAGTTATGGTATAATGGTAATCTGGTTAAATCACATAAAGTGAATTTTCATATAAAATGTCCAGTTGATTTCATTCCGTGACGTTCCTGAAAGCTCTTAGACACCATCTGAGGAATAGTTTCACGTTAATAATGAATTAGCTAAACTAAGAAAACCTTATTGGAACATGAGCCTTCGCAGTATGTAATGGTGGAATCATAGATTGCATGAAATGTACAATAATCTATTCATACAGAGAGAGAGAGAGAAAAAAATGTTATTTATGGAAGTCGATTTGTTTGACATTCCATTTATTGTTTACATTTTTAAAACACCGGTATGAATTCTGTATCCTTGTGTTTACTCTTATTTCTAAGTCCATTCGCAAAATTTCGAGGATACTGTTTTGCTACATAGTAAATTTTCAGTGTCTTATGCTAGATCATTATGTAAATCTCAGACTCTGTTGTATGTTTCCGTCACACAAACTGCTATGGCTACCTTAAGGATTTTTAATTGCGAGACAGTATACTTAACAAATCGGCTACTACCGTGGTTATTTCGGCGCTTCTAGACTCCGAGTTCACTTGCTTTCAGTTCAAGTGACTACCCAGTTTCTTGAAGGTAATGAGTCAAGAACTGAAATTCTTGCCCCACCGGAAAAATCGAACCGGGTACCGCGTGCTCAGAAGGTGCTAACCATTCGGGCATACCAGTTTGAAATCTCAACACATATCTTTGTTCTTCCTGAATTTTAGAAACAGAAATGAAATAAGAAAAGATTTTTAAACCGTGATTTAATTTAATTTAGCTCAACTAATTTCACGGAATAATCAAATTGCATAGGCATCGATCGTCCGTATAATAGTTATTAAATGACGTATCTATAGTAGGTCTATTCGGATAATGAATATTCTGTACTGGTAATAAGTTACAGCTTTGAAAACCTTTCACATTTTAGCCTGAGTTAGAAAATATTAATTCTTTTGTGTATTTAGCAAAATATTAATTTCATTTACTACGTGCTTTAATAAGATCTTTCCCTTTACATGTTAAAAACACAAGCTGATTAGCAGATACTTAAACAAATATGCGAAAACAACAATGCATATTTTAGAAAATCACGAAAGTCTGGCACTCTGGATAATAATAATAATAATAATAATAATAATAATAATAATAATAATAATAATAATAATAATAATAATAATAATAATAATAATGCATTTATACAGATGCAAGCGTAGCGTAAATCTGGATATGTTCATTCCTAGATTTTACCTTGGATTCCAAAATTGCTCTTATTCTGTAGCTGGAATGCTAAATTTTGAATAGTAATTTTATATTTGCTAGTTCTAAATGAATTCACACATTTATAGATTAAATCGGTTTTAATAAATAGACGTTTGTTGGTAAATATTAGACAAATTTTGAAATTTTTCAGTTCGATACTACGAATTTGTAACAAATCACACTTCTGTTAGACTAATGCGTATTGTTGATTAATAATGTAAGTGAGTTGTTCAAGTATCAAAAGTGGTCAAGAAGATAGCATAGGGGGTCTACTAATATAAGGTACAGTCAGTGGAGTATTTACGATTTTGTTTCGGGAGGGGCTTTGCTAACTTTCGGGGGGGGGCTTTGCCTGAAAATGTGAAAATTCTGCAAGATATTTCATATATTTTACTATAGTAAGTAAGATTTCGGGGGGGCTTAAGCCCGGAAGCCACCCCCCTAAATACGCCACTGGGTACAGTATATGTTCTGTAGTAAACGTAAAAGATCTCTTTTTTTATTTAGAATTATTTACAATTCGTTTTAACATTGCTGGCTTCTTTGCTTTAGTACAAATATTGTTACTTACAAGCATTATTTTGTTGTATACGTTCCGTTTTAATGTTTTCCGAAGAACGAAGTATTATAACAAAATCAAAACATCATTTCCAAAGTTTGCAACGCAAGTCCAAATTAGCTTTTTAATAATTTTGTTTGCATCATCAAGATATAAATATTTGTATTAAATACAAACTACAGTATTTCTAATGCGCGTACTTCTTAAATACATTAAGGCTTATGTTTCTGCATGGCTTTACGAAACATCTGCAAGCATCCATCGTTGCCAGGTCTTCAATTCACAACCTGCATAAAAAAAGAGAGAAAAAATATTCTTATTCCATTGCCATGATATTTATCCTGTGACGTTATGTAAGCCCGCAAACCAACGTGTAATGTTGGTTGCATACAAGGCGTTGTTAGAACAATCTACAAACGTGTATACATTTTCGCGTATATTTTGACTGATGTCCCCGGATAATATCTTCGAGCCGGAAATTGAAAAAAAAAAAAAAACATGCTTCCTACACGATTAGATCTGGTAAAGAAGTATCTGTGAACAAACATTGGTGATTCTAGGTAACTTGTTTCAATGAGAAAAGCTGATGACAGAGAGAATATTGTTCTATTACAATTTAAAATTAGACAGGACAGTTTCTACTACGATGTTGCTTTATATATATATATACAAAACTTTATCTGAATTTTGATAAGGAATTTCCACCATCGAGAATATTATGGAGTGTATACTTCGATGCTATATATTTATAATTCTAGAACAGATTTCGAAATGTTCTAGACTCATTTATGTAACATTTAAGTTTAGACAATGAAAGTCAGAACTCTTCACAATATGAAAATATTTATCAATTGCAATTGAACCTTAAACTGTATACAGAAAGGACAAAAGTGCTTTTCACGGCTATTCAAAGTAATTATTTGCGAAAGTTACCTAACCCTTTTTAACCGGATGCAAAGATACAAACTTAACGGAATGTTCGCTTATAGTCCTGAAATAACGTACATTAAAAATAAATAAAAGATTCAATTCAATTTAAAAGACCGTGTCAAACCGATGTTGTTAATATTTCGTAATAGTAAAATACAATTTTCAAAATTGGCAATAAATTTAAGTTTGCTACAGGCCGGTAGCCAGCCCAAAAATATAGGGGAGGCCCGATAGAAATTACGGGGGATTATCCAATCATATTATAGTTCATTTGCAAGACTACCGTGAAAATTTTAGGGGGCAGTAAAATTTTAGGGGGCCGTCCCGCCTAGACAGCTCGTGGATAAGGACCTGGTTTGCTACCAAACAAAGTTTACGCAATTCATGTTGGCATTATTTTTGTTTATTTATCAAAGATTTAGTATACCATGGAGGTAATGAAAATATAAGCTTAGATCCAATTTGTTTTCTTAAATATATATTTTCGTAGTTTAGTTGTTAGTAAGTGGTGAGAGAGACTTGCTCTGTATACAACATAATTAAGCTACCCATAGTAATGTGTATGTTGCAACATAAGTTGTCTGGAATAACCAAAATAATTTAGAGAAATTAGAAACCAGTTAGACGCCTTTACATAGATATTACAGGCCTAATGTATTTTACAATTACGTTAACAAACTAGTTTTGGTAACTGTGGAATTTAATACTTTACCTCTTAAGAAACTAGAAAAAAATTATCAAATTTTCATCTATTAGATGTATTACGCACATTGTTTCTTCGTAAGCGGCAATACACAGTAATAATAATAATAATAATAATAATAATATAAACCACACAGTCCCATGGCCAACTAGATGACTTTTAGCTGGCTAATAGAATAAGTGATTAGTGCACCGGATCTCATCTCATTGCCATTTCTTCTGACTTTCAAAACCGGATTCTCTGTATCTTAAATGCAGCAAATTCTCAATAGTCTCACGATGCTGGGCCAAGAAAACGCATTTGCATCACATTAACTATTTGGTTAGTCCATATACTATTTGAAATAACTTTTTGTAAAAGATTTCAAACTTTCTTCTTTGTTGTATGCATTCGTATCGAGTAGATTGTATTCTGTTTATTTTTAGTATGATAAAATGAAACATGTTGTACGTCAGCTAACATATAAAAAGGGCTTTTTTTCAAGAAATTCCTTGTTACTAAATATTAAATTGGTTTGTAACTTAACTTTACATGACATATCTTTTGGTTACTATTGCTCAACGATGGCAAAAATCCTTGCAAACACTTTGGATTAATGATACAGTTTTTGTAAGTTGTCTACTGGAACAATAACAATAAGAACAATACAGGTAAATAAATGCTGTACGTTGTAAAATCATAAAACAGTACTATACTTAATTTTAATATTTCTATAGCGTTTTGTGACGCGTGAATCTAGTGCTGCCCACGAGAAGAGCAATACCACGTTATATTCGATAGAAGAATAGAAATCATGACAATTGTTTTGTTTTTGCGACGAAACGACGTTTCACGAATATTGTGGACAACACTAGTTAATCCAAGTCTTAGCTCTCAAATAATGGTGCACACAAAACGAGAAATTTCCTGCCTCAAAAACTTTTAGACCCCCTAAATTCGATTTGATTTGATTTTTAATTTAGCGTCCCTTTCAGCAGCGAGGATATGTGAGAGGTGAACTTACAGCTTAACGTGGGATCCGAACCACATGATCTCCCGTCAGGAATTGAACCCGGTTCTCCCACGACAACGCTAACTGCTTAGACACGAGGGAGCACCTTTTTAAATTCGACACGACCATTTCCCTAACTTGGCTTCCAGCTTAATTTGGTTTCAAGTCTTATTTATTTATTTTAGTTCAAGCACAACGCAACAGGCTCTAGGCCCAATTATGAGGTGAGACATTTCGCTAGATTCTTGGGCAACACTAGTTCAGCAAAGTATTAGATCTGAAACACATTTTTGGATGAAATTAGATATAGATGAAATTAACGAAAAAAAATCAGGGCATAAATTTTGTATATAAATTTACACAACGTAACTATAGAAAAGGTTTTCCGAGAATCGAGAAAAAAATACATTGAGAATTGAGACGAGACGGCACTTTTGCAAAATTACAAGACGAGATGCAGACGCCTTATTTCTCGTCTCGTCTCGTCTTCTCGTCTCTAAATTTATTACTTATTAATTAAATAACCGCAGGCCACTTATGCTGAAAATTTAATAAACTATGTTAATTTCGAAATTAATTACCATAGAATAATTTACTGTAGCATGAAATAATTTAGTATAAATTAAATATTATTTTATGGTACATGTGTTATTTATGTGTATCTATAAAATAGTAAATTTAGCAATTTATCTACCTGTTTCACAAACAAAATTATGCAAGTGCAAATTTTCTTAATTTTTTAGCTAAATTGACGTATCACTGGTGTTCATGACAAAAATTATGTTGTTTTGCAACGAGAAATATGTTTCCTATAACGAACAAGATATTGCTTGTAGACTTTCCCTTGACGAACTTCTGTATGCACCACTGGTCCCAACTATACTATTCATTTGATAGTGGTCTCTATTATAGTAAGTTTAGTAGGATGTACTATAGGTTGGATAGTATTCGTTTGATATAATAACGGTGTTAAATAGACCTACTTGGTCAATCTTTATGTCTTAGCTCATTGATTTACACTATACGCATTCATTTTTGTTTCCCAGTGGCGGATCTAGAAAGTAAAAACTAGGGGACATCTAGAATCCATTCTTCAAAAATATTCTAAATAATAGGTTGAATAATTTTTGTCCGTCAGAAAGCTAGGGGGACGTAGGCCACACGACCCCGTTCTAGGTCCGTCACTTGAAATTAAATGGAATCTTAAGGTTTAATTTTACTGATTTCTTCTTGAAATATATTTCAAGGTTTCTTAATTCGTGAAAATTAAACTTCATTTTTTTTAAAGTTTTAATACTTAATATCAAATTTAATTTAAGCAATATTCAATTTATTTACAATGCAAATTGATTTTGATAACGCAGATAACTAAGAAATCAGTTAATGTTCGTCATTAAATTTCCAGATCATTTCATAGAAAACAGAAATAATTTCCTGTATTAATCAATGAGATATGTATAATAAAGTTGGCGTAGATAGTCTACTCCATTAACAATTGATTGCTCTTAGAAATACACCATTACGGATCAAGCTCAGGGTGCAATACGAGATTTTTTTTTTTTTTTTTTTTTTTAATTATTCCAATCGGCAGTTGAACGAAGCTCTGATTTACTACGTTTTCCTGTTAAGGGTCTTCACTACAGCGAAAATAAACTACCACTAATTTTAGAATTTTTCTCTAATATCTTCAAAACAAAATTATTCGAAAAGCAGAAACGTAGTGAACTATACAATACGATTTTGAGTGTGATACCTTTACCTACTATCTGCTTTTGGTATGCCGCTATTTACGGAGCCTGCAAAAAATGCTAAATCTATCTGCAGTTGCAATTCGAAAGCAGATAGATGAGTTGTAATAACGCTATCACATGCAAAATCGTATTGTCTAGTTCACTACATATTTTTATTTGTTTTGAAGATATTACATAAAAACTCTAAAATTAACGGTAGTTTAATTTCTCTGTAGTGAAGACTCTTAATAGGATTAGAATTAGGAATTAGATTGCTGGGATTTCAGCATCTATGGCCATGTTAGCCCGTCACGTATGTATGAGGGATGATGTATTCGGCGATCATACTATCCGAGGGAAGGGAAGGAAGAAAGGATTAGGAAAAGAATGTAGCGGTCTGGGACCTATATGTTAGGTACGGTACTATGCCGGCATTTGCCTGGTGTGAATGAGGGAAAACCCGGGAGAACTCCACACAGGATGGCTGGCTTGAAAAAGCTCTGACACTTTTTCGACCGAGTGAATCGAGTTGAGTTGATTTTGAGTTTAACGTCTCTTTCAGCAGCGAGGCTATATGAGACAGGACCTACTGATTAACGTGGAATTTGAACTACATGTGGGAGGCGCGGTGGCTCAGTGGTAGAGTGTTCACCTCCGGTGCATGGAGTCCCTGGTTCGATCCCAGCTCGCGCCGTGTAGACTTTGTGGTGGACAAACACCGTGCTCGTGGGTTTTCTCGGGGTTCTCCCACTTTCTTCATTCCACCCTTTCATTCATTTCTCATAATCACCGTCACCTTTAGCCTAACCGGCATAAACGTGGGACGTGAAACTGAAAGATTTCATTTCATTTCATTTACGAACCACAAGTGCTTCCGCCGGAAATCGAACGCGGGTCTCCCACGCCAAAAACGCGTACGCTATCCGCTTAGCCACGAAGGAGCTTTCGCCAGGAATCGAATCCCGGACTCCTGTTAATAGATTAACTTATCTAGATATGGTTTATGTGTCTTTCTAAGTCTTTCTTTTAAAAAATCTGACTTACACCACTCTAATTTTAACGCTTCCAAGTAACCCACAACTCGTGTCACGCCATCGAAACTGGGACCACACGCACAAAAATGCGGTTCCGTGGAAGTGCGTTTTCTACAAAGACAGAACTCGGCTAACAGTTATAATTGAAGTAGCACCCAATAAGCTGCAGTTTATTAATATTGATATTTAAATTTATCATGGCTGGTCCCGTTGATAATAACTGAAATCGTCAGCTTCTATCTTAAACCTTGAGAAACCTAGACAAGGGAATTAAATTAGATAACTAAATATGACGTCAGACAAAAGATTGTGTTTTTAAATCGGAGAGGAAAAAACATTACTGAAAGCTCAGGCTAACATGATTCTAATTTTAAAGCCATAATGAGAAATGCTTTTATCATAAGATCTACACAAATGATTGGCATTCATGACAAGCGGTGATCAAGCGATAGAAATCAACGAGTTGCGGAAGACGGAAAGGCTGTGGATGTGTACGTCCAGAAAATCACGTACGCACCCCACATTACAGCAAGTTTTCACTTTCTATGAGCGATGATGTACAGTTCTTAAGTTTGTTGCCCTGAATTATTATGCTTGTTGTTATTTATTCTATTTTGAGGAACGCGGTATTCTGTGTGTCTTGTCCCGGGGGCTGGGGAGGAGAGAGTTTGCTCATAATGGTTGCAAATTTAGACATGCTGTGGCGCCTCGATGACCGCGCGAGAACACCTCAACACAAAAGCGGCAGCCCGCATCCACCTGGGGGGTAGTTGGAGACCAACTCGTTCAGAGTTGCCAGGCCATAACAAAACAATAAACACAGGACATTCTTTTCTTACTCAAGTTGTTTTTAAACAAAAACAGAAATTATGTGATAATATCTTATTATTGAGGTACACTCTTCTATGCTTTGATATTCAGTACATTCTAGTTTGGAAAAGTACCGCCAGTTCAGGTTTTGGAGACAAGAATTTCCAATATAAGTTTCACGTTTCATACAGCATAAGTAGACCTATTTATTATTTGACTATTGATTAATATAGATCGGGAGTGGGAAGGCAATTGTCCTCTTCAATATTAAATGATTCCCTCGTTTGGAATAGGGAAGTGATTTGAGAGGACATAAGAGATATTTTTGTATTTTTTTCTTTCAAATTGCTAAACTAATTACAGTTCTTATTATTTAAGTAGTTTTTACAGTTTTCCGAATGTTCGTAAGCTACCGTAAAAGTTGAAGCTTAAAATATATAAAACGATAATCAAGCCTGTTGTGCTGTATTGTTGCGGAACATGACTCTGAGGGAAAACGTAGACTGGAAGTATTTGAGAACAAGGTCCTGAGACGAATATTCGAACCCAAGAGAAACGGGAATGGGGAATGGCGGAAACTTCATAACGAGAAACTACATAATTTATACCGTTTACCAAACATTGTTAGTGTCATCAAATCTACGAGGCTTAGGTGGGCAGATCATGTAGCCTAGATGGAAGAAAGTAGGAACGCTTTCAAAGTTTTAACTGGAAGTCCAATCAGAAAATGACCATTAGGAAGACAGGCGCAGACAGGAGAACAATATTAAATTGAATCTCGCAGAAATAGGAATGCAAAGTAGAGAAAATGATGATTAATTAAATAGTATAAAACCCATAACCAATGATTTTTTTTTTAACTTGATTTTCTGAGCAATATTTCTTTCATATTCTATATGCGTTGAAGGTAATGGATAACCATATGGAATCAAAGTCTGGAGAGCGCGCATTAAATTTCTTCATCAAATAAGAATGTAATGGAGATAGACAATTAATATTTTACCAATATATTTTTAGATTTGTGCTGTTTTTGTAAAGTCTAGAAGAAAAGTGCAGTCTAACAACTTTTCATTAGTATTTATAGATAGGCTATTATTGTTGTTGTAAAATTCACAGAACATTATTCCGTAGATAAAATATTCATCTCATATTTCCATCGTTCAGTAGTCTTTTTTTGTTTGTTTGTTTGTTTATAGTTTTCTTTTAATAGTAAGATGTTCTCTACTTCAAAATTTCACCGTTAGTTGTAAATTTAATAAAATATAGAACCAGCTGAGTCAGGTATCGAAATATGTTTTCTACGAAGTGTTGTGCTCAAAAGATACACAAGATAAGAAAAGTAATTAATTGCTATAATTCTTTCGATTGTCGTTCTTATTTTCATAAATGTTCTAAGTTAGTATGCCCTAGAAATATAAGTTATAATACACAATAGTAAAAGAAACGTCATTTCGTAGTCACCTCAAAGCGATATTTTAGTTTTTAAATGCAGATTTGACTGCCATCAAGAAAACAATGCATGTACGATTTTCACTTTTCCCGTTACTGTGTTTTCTCGAATTCTTCAGTCGTTCATACGGTTTGGAAACGTTTTGGATGTGGCTAGCGCACACATGCCGTTGGAACATGTGGTCCCAGATTCGAGTCTGATTAGTAAGAGAGCTCTGATCGCATTACTGTGGTTCGGATTTCGCCTCAAACTGTAGCATAGTAGCCCAGTGATAGAATGCTTTCCTAGTGCGTGGAGTCCGTATGGTTCGATCTTCCCCCAAGTAAGTTTGTGGTGGACTACATTTTATTCGTGGGTTTTCTCGGGACACTTTCGTTTTCTCCTAATTTCTCATTCTACCAATTCTTCGTTCATCCTTCACTTGCCTTGATTATCATCCTCCCTAGTCTAAAGGGCATAGCCCTAAACGTAGGACGTTAAACAGAAATATTTCATTTCAGAAGACAATATTATAGTTTGAAGAACATTTTAGTATATCAGAATATGGAAAGTGCTATGAAATATAATGGAAAGAATTTTTATCATGCTTATTTTAGTCGAGGAAAACAAGGTGAAATTTCATGACGTCATAATGTTATTATTATAATATTGACGCATACGAGGATGTTATGGTTGTTCAATTCTAATATTATCTTCTACTTTACAGTTTTTTCAGGTAGAAAATGTAACAATGACTTGCTATAAAAAGAATTTAAGACATTCCAAAATGGTTCTAGATTTGTAATAGAATTAAACCACGTGTCCGAAACCCTATAAAAAGCAAGAAAAAAACTTCTCTATTATCTCTAAAGAATTTACTAAGAAAGGTAAAAGTGACACTAAATGGAGAGAGATGTCTCATGTACAAGAAAGGGCGAAAACGTTTCCGGGCTTTTGATTTTTCAATATATTTCTCTTTGTAGAAAGTACCTAATAATTGAGCCATCTGGCAATCCTGTTGTGAAGACACCTTGTTTCGTCCGCTCTGTTGCCTATATGGGGGTCACTGTTGTTACTGGACATTGGTCAGTGTGGCTGACAACATATTTATTCGTAATTTGTCTCCGAAAAGACCCCACACGCACGCGCCTCCCACAGGCATACTGAAAAAAAGAGATCTTCCTCCCAACAGGAGGTAAACAGCCATTAAAAGATTTGTCTCTGCTCTGAACTTTGCCCTAGACCTCCGCAGCTGCCAAACAGACCCTTTGCTCCACTTTTTTCTTTTTTTCTTTCTTTCTTTTCGAAACACTTTCCTGCTTTTGAAGAGCTCGTGCAAATGTGGGAGGTCGCCACTTGTCCTTTCTGTCCAAACTTTGGTTAAAAAAAAAAGAAGAAAAGAAACATATATTTTTGTACCTGTGACACACACATAGACATGTGACACTGGCCTTCAGAGGGACAAAAGAAGTGGCCCCACATTATTATAGGTGGTTCACCAATGACTGCTGAGTTTGAATGGTTCGCTAAATCTATTTTTTTAATGGTATTTTGTTGTTATCCTTTTGTTAACAGAACTTTTCATTATCACTAAACTTTGACATCACTGAGAACTTGATTTCTGTTTTCTAGATTAGCAAAATATTTCATTGTATAATTTTAATAAATATTAAAGAAATTAACAATAAGAGTAATTCAACAAGAAATCTTTCAGTGTTTCTGGACGTATTTTTAAGATTTATTTTGCTTTCCTAATTGTCCATTGTTATCATTAAAGTGAAAAGTTCAGATCCGTAGTTGCAGAGAATAAATAAATATTTTGTATTAAGTTATAGAAGATAAATTAATATTGTGTTAAGATAAGCTCACAGAGATAGTCAACATGAGATTGGTCTTCTACTGTAACATGGGATACATATCCGGACTGTGAAAATTAAATCAACTTAAAGAAGTGATCAAGTATGAGATTCTGATGCACTTACAGGTAGTAAATGACCGCGAAACATTTGACAAGTACATTGTCATAATTTTAGGTCATTTAACAGATTTTTTTATTTCTCCCGTAGAAAAGGAAAATTATATCAATGCGTTTGTTGTAGTATGTGAAGATGAGTTGACCCAAAAGTACTATATGTATATCATATGTAAGTCTAGTGTAGAAGGAGAGAGCGCAACACCGCAGTGTGTTTGTGTGCGTATGTGTTCGACTGCATTAGTATTCATCTACCGTGAAGTTTCCCTCCGTTACAAAACCTGTAATTAGTAGCTGCATTCATTAGAACTAACAATGCACCATGTAAGGAGAGGTTTTCCTCAAACAATAACATTATACTACCATGTATAAAGAGATAACTACAAAGAAAAAACTGCGCAAAAAAAGTGCTGTGAATTAGCCAACCATGCTTTCAGAAATGAAATTTTACTATTTTTAAAATGCAAACAAAAAGGAAGTCGTTTACAACATTGAATCATTTGCTAAAATATTGTCATCCTATAGCTGTGTAATGTCAACGCATAAGAAATTTCTGCCGTAGCAGCCCTTAGGGGACCAGACCATATGAACCCGCTTTTCAGCACATCGGCTCTCCTCGTTGTTTGGAATTCGCTACTTCTTTCTCTCAAGTAGCTCTCTAATTGTCCTCACGATCCTGGCTGAACGCATGAACGGTCACCCATTTTTCCACTGACTAGACTGGTCAACTGGTCAACTTCGGTGGTTTGACGAGAAGCGGTATTCCAGTGCGGCTAAGGAGTTGGCAATGTCAATAGGTTGTTGCTTGAATGATGAAGGTGCTTAAGTGAGACAGATACTGAGACAGTAGAAAGATTGATGGAAGTTCACAATCGAGATTTTGATAGATAAGATCTGAACGGCTATATCTAAGGCAAGTGCACCCACCTGAGACTAAACCACGCACAAGAAAACAAGCATTAGCCACTGTCGACCATGTAAAGACACTACAAGAAAGTACGTTAATTGTTTCTCTTCTTGTCCCGATTTTTTTTTTTTTTTTTTTAATATACTTCTTATCTCGACTTTCGACGAAAGAGAAGGTTTTGTCTCAAGGCCAACATTAAATCCATTTAGAATTTGAAACCAATGATTTGAGAAGGTGCGACAATACTGGTCCCATAGTAATAACTGGGAAAGCCTTGATCTGAATTGTATTTCCGTTCGATAGCAAATATATAACGCAGGATCTATTTTGCAGTAGAGTGATATACTAAATTTATATTTTCGTGTTTTAATTTTTGTATCTTTATTCAAATGCTAATACACTTTTACATTCCCATTTCTCAGATTCCTCGAGTGAAATTGCGGATCATAAGGACGAAATTACATTATGGTTAAATTTTTAATTACTGCAGTACCTCCATAAACAATTTTTTTCTTGTTTATAATGTCCTAACGGATTCACTGATTTATATAAGTTTGCTAACGATTCCGTTTATTAGAAAACTATGAGCAAAAGAAGTTGAATATGTATGATACAAACCAGCATGACAATACTTATTTAGGCTTTCGAAATTCGTATATGCATTATGTAGTATCTAATATAACTTGTCCCCTTACTTACATATCTTATCTATATACTTGTTGAAAAAGTGAATAGCACTTTATTTATCTACAAACAATTCCATAAATTTACTTTTTTTAAAAATGCGTAATGAATCTAGGACGTATTCTCTCGCATTTCTGTTTAGAATTTCGTGAAATTGTTTTCAACATTTGGTTGTGTTTGCATATATTGAGGAAGAGTTACATAATACCCTGGCATATTTATCAGTGGTAGAGCGCCTATCTCTAAGGTCCCTTGTTCGATCCCCAACCAACTAAGCTTGTGTTGGACAATATCGTGTCCTTGGGTTTTCTCGGGATACTCCCGTTTATCCACCATTCACTTGTTGTAATCAGTCTCCCTTAGCCTAAATGGCGTAAACGTGGGACGTTAAACTAAATTATTTTTTTTTTTTTTTACTTCCAGTTCTCTATATACTTTCTTTGAAGTACAAAGGGAAAGGGACTCGTCATCCTGTAGGTATACTGGTGTAATGGTCAGTGGCGGATCCAGGGGGCGTTGGCCCCCTTCCCCCAGAAGAGGAAACTTTCATATTTTATATGTAAATAAATCCCATCCCAGAGTTTGGAGCTCTTAAAACTAGCTCTAAGTAGCAGTATTACAACCCACCGCCACCCAGAAATCCGTTCTGGATCCGCCCCTGCTCTCACCAGCTGTTACTATCTTTGGACACCATCATTCTTTTACGGATACAGTACTGTGTATATATAGATCTATTTCAAAATAAAAATATTATATTAGTTTTTGCTTGAAGTAAACCTGCACTTCCGCCTAGAAAAAATAAACATATTTAATAATGCGTTTATTCTTGTAAAGAATGCCATGCTATTTGCATTTCTGTAGAGATTCCCTGCTTACTTTTCGAAGGTCCCAAGCAATTGATTCCCCGCACAAACAGGTTGAGATTATCATCAGCCGCATAACAGTATTGTGTGCTAAGTAACAAATAGATGTGTGCATATACATTTTCACATTTAGGGTCCTTATATTGTAAAGAAAGTTGTGTTTGTGTCATGTTATGTGTATAACTCTTGAGCTTTTGCATGCTTTTTCACCTGTCTTCAGTGTAATTATGTAGCTTAAGGAAAAAAAAAAAAACTTGTATCATGAGAACGGGAACAGGTAGTAAGCGTTATTATGGGAGAAGGAAATTAAACAGGGGAAGAAGTTTTAAAAAAGCTTGTGCACAGATGGGCTTTGCATTATTTTAATAAACATATTTTTCCCACACTGTTAATTTATCTGTTTTAAAAAATAACCAAATAATAAACGGAAGAAGATCGGGTAAAGCGGACAACGTAATGTATTTGTTGTTATTGTTCAACAAATCAGCAAGCTATCAACCGAATATTGACAGGGCCACTCCTTTGGACAGTGCTCTTACGGAGACATAAAACATTAAAATTATTGAGGCTACGATTGCAGGTGCGTAACACGAAATTCATTCAGACCTGTTTATTTTATCACTTTTCACAGCCGTCCGGGCAAAGTGAATAATAATCCTTGTGGACAAAGCGAGCAATGCTCCATAATAAGCTGAATCACTCAGAACATAGAGGAAATGTAACAGAAAATACGTTTGTCATAACATACTTCGTTTTAATGCAATACAATTGAAAATTATCGTTGATTTTTAATCTTAGATTCTGTCCATTATCTCTAAGTTATTCGTGTCTTGCATCAACTTGGTATTTTGGTCTAAAGATAACACTGATTTCAATGAGCTAGTCTGCACTTTCATTTCGCTATTCATGATACAGATCTCAAAAGTGAACTCAAAGCCACTGTAGAATGTGCATCCTTCGTGTACCATGCTTCATAATAAACGCATTGGATCCACTCGTCAAAAGAAAGGTTATCAAATTTCTCTCTTCAAATACAGAGGTGTAACTGTATTAAAAAAACAATGAAGGAAATGAAAATTGATTGACTTATTGCACTAAATAAATAAAAACAAATTTGATATTTGAAACCAATATGGATTGACATGTTTCCACATTATAGCTAAATAAGATTTAGCATTACTGAAATTAAATTTGATTGGTACTTTATTTCACGTAGGGGTCTATATTCTTCTACAGTTCTTCTGACCTTGCCTAGTTACTTTAGTTATGTGAGCTAAAACTTTCCTCGGTCAGAACACTCAATTGTACAAATTCCAACCTTGTTTATACCTATGGAATAAAAGAAATAAATGAAATTTTTAATAACATTTTGTCACTGTAACAAAAATTGCATGTTCATTGTATTGATCTAAACAGTTACGACCGCATAACGAATATTTGAACAGCGGACACTATAATGTGATGGTCGGATATTGGTCCTTATTCAAAAGGGGGCAATTTATTACTTTCAAAATGGTATAGTGTATTAAATTAATTGTTACTTTCAAGACTTTTACAGAAATTTGAGTACCCGAAATTATGACGTCAGAACTGGACACCTGTATTTCTAGCCTATACGAAAAATCTGGATACAGTTATAGGTTTATTTAAGAAAATTTGAAATACTATCTGCCTTACTTTCGGAATTTGTCTTTATTTCCAAACCCTAGAATCAGGATATCTGACAACGAAGCACTATGAATGTCCTTCCGCCCTTCAAAAATTATAGCTACAGAAATTGGCGTCGCTGCTCAACACCCTTCAGTTCTACGTTCTCCCAAGTCTGTGCGACCTTCGGTAGGGAAAATCTCCCGTGGACTAATATAACCGGTTAGAAATTAAGAATATTGAAGTAATTAATCTAAATGTTATATAGAAGGAAGTGATAAAACCAAAATTGAACAAAAAATAGACGTAGACTTTCAATAGTTCAACGTTACGACTTCCTAAATTATACAATAAATATTATACACACCGGTCGATTTATTTAATTCTGAAGCTGGTTACAACTCTGCACTAACTAACTGTGGCTTATGGAACCCGGAGGTACAATGCCGCGTTTACAAAAGCTCTCCATTGATTTCTGTCTTTAGCCAACTAGATCCTGTTTCTATTTTGTATTCCTATTGCTGCGAGATCCATCTTAATATTGTCCTCCCATTTACGCTCAGGTCTTCCCAATGGTCTTTTTTCGATTGGATTTGCTGTCAAAACATTGCAAGTGTTCCTACTTTCTTGCATTCTGACCTGCCCACCCAATTCTGCACTACGATATTATTTTAATGGACAAATTTTATGCTGCTACTGTTATTACTTTAGATGTTGATTCATTATCACATTAATAAGTTATTGCATTAATTTGTTAGACATTCCAGTTCCAACTTGCGTTCAGCTGTATCTGGAAATAAGAAATAACTGACGCAAATTAATCCACTGAGCCAACACGATCTAACTTGAAATTTATTTAAAAATAAAATAAATGGTTAAAAGTAGAGTAAAAATAAATAGGTTTCGTGTTATTTACACCAAAATAAAGTACTGTAATTTGTTCACACTGATAATAATAATATAATTTCTAATCAAGTCAAGAAAACAACAATAGGAACTTAATCTTCCCTTTTCTCAGCACATTTATTAAATTAATATTGTGTTGTAACTTGTGAGACATTGTACTTTTAATCAAAACTTTAAAAAAAAAAGTTATCGTTTGCAATCTCTTGATGAAATGTTTGCTTATATCTCATTTCCTCTTTCCCATACTTGTGACATGATACTAGTTTTTTTGTCAGGTTGCGAATCAAGTCCGTTACAGGATTTAATTCCCATTCAACAACAAACGTCTCGTTTCGTCTGTACTTTCCTCACTTTAGAATCTCTGTTATGGTAGAACACTAATACAAGCATTGCGCGTGCCGTCTCATCATATAAGTTATCAAAGGATGTCATATGATGCAGAGTTTAAACTAGATTCACACACACACACACACAAAATAAAGCTCGTTGCATGATACATGTAATTAAAGCGTGGAAAAGAAAGCACACAATTTACTACAATTTTGTTATATGATCTACACTAAATTTGGTGAAAAGATTTTTTTAAAAAAATAAGAATGAGAAAGCATTTTCCAACCCTGTAGTTTTGTGTTCCGCGATGGAGTTGTATGTCGAACTGTATATAATAACAATTTCAGGATTAATGCTCCAAAATGAGATTAAATTGCCCTTATCATTGCTGCTAAATTCATTTGTTTTAATAATTACCCATTGTCTCCTGTAATTGTCCCTTTGTCCATTGTTTACAACTTGTGTAAAAAAGAAAAAAAATGCAATCTCTTCACGTACGATATGAACAGGAAGATGATGTTTCAATGAGAAAGAAAAAAAAAACTTGAAATTTACGTCAAAGAGTGGCGGGCAAAGGGATGGAATGATATTAAGCAGAAATATTGTTACAGGACTCAGCAAACCTTGAAAGAAAAAAAATAATAAACATGTTTGAGTATAATGATGATAATAATAATTAATAAAACGCTTTTTATATTTTTCTGGTTCTATGGGAAAAGGATTACTCGCTGTGTCAGCACTTTTATACCGCATTGAAGACGACATTTACACAAATAATAGGCTATATGCGTACTGTACAACCTACTCCGTGCTCTTCAATAATGTCCTTTACGGTGCTAAAATGTTGCACTTGAAGTCAGTACATACACTATTGGGATGGTGGAAGATTTAATAAGTAGGTATTAAGTTATTTCCAGTGGCGTAGCGTGAGTTTTTTTAAAAATACTTAAGGGAAAAATTTTTTTTTAAATGCACTATTGTTAACGATGTTGACCCAAGTAGCAAGAAAGCTTTTGACCAGTTGGCACGTGCTTGGCTTTTGGCTTCTACACTTCTCTTTCAACACGTGCTTTCATACAATCTGTCTTTCGTTGTACTTGTAAGCCATACTTCAGATCCGTCGCAGAGCATTATAGTATCATTGGACGTTCATTGGCTATTAACTTGCTGCTAGCGTAAAAACGCTCGCTTCAAACTTAAATGGAAAACTGATTGTAAGGTTGTCCACATGTAACGCCGTTACTGGAATCAAGCTTGCGGCATGCTTGCACGCTTTCCAATCAAGCCGGATGCAAGCTTGACGACTTCCAATACAAACTTACAGAAAGCGGTTTGTAAGGTGTCTCTGCTACTAGGGGAATATCGACGCCATCTTTGTTCTTTTTAGCCCATTGATTTATATGGGAAATTATTTTTGTTTTCTTCAAAATGAACTGCAAATTTGACTGATTTAATTTGATTTTTAGTTTACCGTCCATTTCAGCAGCAAGGCGAGAACCTACAGCTTAATGTGGAATTTGAACTATATGAGTTTCCACCGGGATAACAGTAATTTTAATTATGTGATTTTTTTTACTGATTTCTTCTTCTTTAAGTTTATTTAAATACTTCTTACTTCAAAGTAAATTTAAAGTTATGCGTAATAATACAAATTCGCTTTGAAGAAGTAAGGAACATTTAACTGGATTTAAAGAAGATAGTAGCAATTTAAAAAGTAAATCTTCATTAAATTATTTCCGGAAGATTTCACTAAGTCTATAACCCCTATTTGATAGTTCATAAGTAGGGAACCAAAAGCCTCCACACCACAATGTTTCTTATGCTTGAATAGTAGGTCATGTTCTACCATCAATATGCCAAGTTTAATTCACATAGGATTACTTCTGTGAAACTCGTAGGATTCAAAATGTCCGTGGTTTTTCAGAGAAAATCAATGAAAGATGAAATAATTATAAAAATAAAAAATACAAACTGTATACTGTAAGCCAATGTAAAAAAGAAACAGGTAGGAACTCAACTTTATGCATTATTCAGAATATTTGATGCCTTAAACTTAGTTATTAATACAATATTTCTAAATCATTCTTGTATTTACAGACATAATATTACCACGCTTAGGAATTTTCGCAATCAATCACCTTACATTTAACTTTAATTCCTGAAAACTCTTCACTATCTAGTTTTCGGCCCTCACCTGGAGACTTGATCACAGAAGTTAGAAATAGGAAGGAAATTATTAATAATAATAATAATAATAATAATAATAATAATAATAATAATAATAATAATAATAATGAAAGTAAAAGGAACGAACTCACCACGACAGAGCAGTGCACAGAAACACCTTGTCGGACCTGCTGGTTACTCATCTAATAGACAACTAGGCCTACTATCTTTTTATTTCCTGTTTTTAACATCTTTGATCAAGGCATCAGTGGAGAGCCGACAGCTAGGTAGTTCATCAACTTTCAGAAATTACAGTTCAGCTATGCCTATAAGTAGAATCAGTATTTTATTATTTATTTTAGTGCATTATATTTCCTCAGGGAAATCTGTGCTTCCACAGCTTTCATTGACGATAATTTAAACAAAAAAAAAAAACTTCATTTTTGTATAATTATACTGAAATAGATTTACCTGGAACGGAGCTGGAGGTGTTAATTTAATACTGAAATATATTTTACACCGATTAACATTTAAAATAATTTACATTCAATGAATCAGTCGTTCATTTTCACAATATCGAAAAAGAAAGAAAAATGGAAAGAAGGCTTACGATATACATATATCTTTTTTTTTTTTTTTTAACCTAATTTGAACCTGAACCTAATTTTCCGGGACACCGAAGAATTTATTCCTAGATCTGATTTTACTTTGACAAATTTGAAAAGAGTAACTCTTAATAGTAGCACTCGCCATGATAAGGATAAGAGAAAAATACGGACAAGCATATAGATTACTTAAAATATCCATTCTTCGAATTTATTCGTGTGATCTTGGGACAGAGTCTTGGCTGTAACAAAATTTTTGTTGTTCATCCAGTATCATGAGACAATTCATAAGATATTTGAATTAATTTAACGAATTCTGGTCTAGAATGGCATTAATATCGGCGTGGGAGTGTGAAAATAACAAACGTGATCCAGCTCGAAACCACTTGACTGGCCATAGTCTGTGGGATGTGAAGCATAAATAAGTATTATTATTATTATTATTATTATTATTATTATTATTATTATTATTATTATTATTATTATTATTATTATTAAGTACAATTTTCAAGTTTAGCAAAAGTATCAATCTCCCATTTCACGTGTACCTATAGTTCAATGAATTTAAATAGTAAGACTATTCATGGCTTTGGATTAATTGTTTTAACAAAAGAGACACTGACCAAAGCTTAAAACTTTAGTTTATTTTAAATTATAATTTGTAACTGTTTCGGATATCTAGCATATCCTTCTTCAGACACGATCGAAATTAATGAAAATACAGACATATATATAAATGTTGTTGTAACAGAGTTTAAATTCTTTAACCGACATATTTATATATATGTCTGTATTTTCATTAATTTCGATCGTGTCTGAAGAAGGATATGCTAGATATCCGAAACAGTTACAAATTATAATTTAAAATAAACTAAAGTTTTAAGCTTTGGTCAGTGTCTCTTTTGTTAAAATGAATTTAAATGTATATACGTTACGTGACGTGACAATTATGATTTTTATTTGGACTTCTGTTTTAATGAAAAGTCAAATTAACGTATAACCGGATTTACTGTATTCCGCATTACTTCTTATTGTATCTATATTAAGCATTTGCAAAATAAAAACTTGTTTCGATTCCCACCATAAATTTCTAGACAGCTTCTCTGCAATCCAATTCCCATTAAAAAAAAAATAGTTTGGCATAAATTTTATAAATAAAACCTAATTTTTAAAACAAGTAAATAAAAGAAATCTTGGGTACTAGGAAACGGAAGTTCGTTTAAAAGTATTAAACACGTACTTAACAAAAATATTTTGTCATTCTAAACAGAGACGCCATGTTGTATAAAGGAAGAAACGAAACAATTACATGAAACAAGGCTTATTTACGTTTTATATAAAAAAAATCATGTTGACGGCGTCTATATAACATAATTACTTAATATGCAAATAAAATAAAAAGAAATTCTCAGCCGCATGTTCTATATACAAGTATACACGTATGCATGTGTATTTTATAATGTTGTTTTGTTTCTTTTTTCAATGTTTATATGTGATTTCTCTCCCCATATAACATGATAATTAGCTCAGTTGCATATCGTTAAACGTGTAACATCTGTCTCGTTTTATGACTTTTATCAGTTTATATTATCTTAAAATTATGAATAATAAAATATTATAATTCCTTTTAAGTTTATCAAGAGACTTTTCTCCCATTATTTTCTTACTTTTTTTTCTGTTGTCCTAATACTATTTCAGTCAATGACTGCTCAATTGCATGTGAAATTTGTCTCAATTTTCGCAACACTCTGTCACATACACAATTCGCGTTTCTATTTTTTCTTTAAATTTAATTTTATTTATTTATTTATTCTTGATTGTTGTTTAGTAATTTGGTCTAGCGTTTCAGTCACATCATTTTTGTCTTTTGTTGAAATCTGCTTCTTACCACAAATAATGGTGTATTCAATTCGATTCGTTCATCTTGTTTGATTTTCAGCGCAGATTTACGGTACATTTGCGTTTATCTAATTTATTTTATTATTATTATTATTATTATTATTATTATTATTATTATTATTATTATTATTATTATTATTATTATTATTATTATTATTATCAATTATTATAAATTAAAAGTTTAGGGCTTAATGATAATTTTGGGTCATATCGCAATAAATAGACATATACTGTGTACTCTATGTCTTCCTAGCGTCATCATCTTTAATATCATAGATGGCGTGCTTCTCTTACAGCATCAGTCTTGAGGTTTATAAAAAGCAGAGTTTCTACTGACTTGGAAAACCTGTAAAAGTCAGGGAATCCAGTTTACTCGTAAAAGGGAAAAAATACCTTGGAAAAGTCAGGGAGTTTCATGAAAAGCTGAAAGGAACTCAGAAAGTCAGGGAATTTTAAGTAAGAATGTTTACTTCTGAGAACCCATTTTTCTTTATGCCTTACCCGGCTATTTGGTAGATTTTATACCCTAAAATAAATTGTTTTGCAAAACTTCTCTCTTTAAGGTTTTAATAGTGCAAAAAGCAGAAAAGGTCTGCTCACATAAGCAAATGATAGGGAAATGTATCAAATGTTGCAATACCTTTTTTAGAAACCCTTCATATTCACAGGGCAGAAATTTAGTAAAATAGGAAAACAATAAAATTTACAAACGTAGGTATAATTCCTAATTGCTTTCTTTTTACTAATTGGAGATATACTTCTTGCGTAAGAGCTAAGAGTTCCACTTTATTACAACACACTTTTAGACTTCGCGGACACCCTGGCTAGGTCCCGCGGACCCCATTTTGAGAAGTACTGATCTAGAGAATAGTTTGAACATAAGACTTTAAACCTGATTTGTCTTGGGTGGGTGTTTATGCTATAATATCTTCAAATAGAAAAACTGAATGTTTGTGTTCAGATACTGTAAAATAAGGATAAATTCAAGCAATTGTATTTCTGTAGTCATGAACTGCAGAATTTCCTAAGCAATAAGTTTAGTTAGTTTATTCCCTTAATTCAGTTTTGAAAGTATCAGTTTATAGGTGTAACTTTTAGAATATCTCCAGATACAAATTAATTACCTTTTCTAAGGTTTTAAAACTATTCAATTTTATGAGCAACATTACTAGCACAATTGCAGTGAGTTGGTAACAATGCTTATATTCATTATAACCACTGAGTAGTGTGGCCACAGCTTAAATGACGTCAGGAAGGAACTTCTGTTCAGTTTTGTTAATGTAGTGAGGAACAACCGCGTGTGCTACATACTTATATATGTATATATAGTGTATGGTATTCTGATGTAAAAACCATTAAGTCGAATTTCTGCCACTAAGAGACCATCTACTCAGCCTTATCACACATCCTCAACGGAGATGGGTCTTATAGCTAGCAATTACGATAGATGCTCCACTGAGTGCTTGACATCTCTCCCTCCTTCCTTGCGAGACTCTTCCGTTGATGTTTTTGCCTAATTTAACAAAGTGGCTTCTTGGTTAAGTGGCCAGATGCCGTGTTGGCCACGGATAAACTAAGCATTGTGGAACCAATGTGGTACTTGATGCTCAGAAGAAGAAGAAAACCTAGGGTACATTATAGGTCTCTCATGGGCTTTTGTGTATAGAATGTTGCCTTGTAACACGATGGAAAAAGTTGAACGAGTTCTTTTTTAATGGGTAGTGTCTTATTGTACTGCTGTATATGTAGTCTACATACTTTATCATCACTGGAAATGTTTGCTTTATTATTACTATTATCATTTTCTTTCGTTTTGTCTTGTTATGCTCTGTCTTAGTCTGTTTTACTCCATATACTTATCATCATAAGACAGGTTGCATTTATAATTGGAAATAAGAGAGATGAAATGCAGATACGTTATAAGCACTGCAAATTTTGGGGGAACTGACTCCGGCACAAAAAAAAAAAAAAAAATTGTCGTTACAAGTTAAGGGAAAACTCTTGATTATTGTACTTATTGTTATGCGTATTAAAAAATTAATATAGATTTAAGTTCTCTTCCCTCAACTTGTAGCGATCAAATTTTAATTTCCACCAATGTGACCTCCCTCAAGAACCGCCTCAATTGCCTATATAGGCAATTAATTTATATTCATAAATGTAAATATAAAAGTATCTATATAACCCTTTGGTCTAGTGATTAACGCTCGTTCCTCTGGTGCAGTAATAACTCAAGAAGGGATCATCTGCCTTCCCACCAGAGACATGTTCTATCCTAAGGTAGATCAAGTAAAAGGCTCCTCCAGTTACCCCTCCCTCCTCTCCCACCCCCAAAGAAATTAAAGCTGTCGTCGTCGTTACTGTTTTTGTGCACCTCGTCCCGGGGTCGATGCAGAGACAGGGTCAGCTCTACCATATGTGCATTTGAACGGAGCGGCAAAATCTGTTATAACTATATTTCTAATATTTAAAATAAGTACTTCTTGTTGGAAACATACCATAATGATGGTAGTTAAATTTACTAAGCTGACCTAATACTACATTCGTAAATTATGTTTAGGTCGCATTAGTTTAAGGTCACATGACAGTGCTAAAGCAAATAGTCAAAATAATAAATCCCTGCATGAATTTCTTAATTGTTGTCAAATACAAGAACTCAATTCGCGAACAGTAGCGAACACCTGTTCCATTTAGTTAGTTATCACAGTTTTGATATAAAAACTAGTCTTGTCTTTGTCACAGACAAGTTCGTTATCATTGAAAGTGGAAACAAGTTTTTTTTTTTTTTTTTTTAACTTTAAACAGATGTAGAAGAAAAATCAAGAAATAGATATAAAAGAGCTAGCTGCACTGGAATTGCAAATTGATATATTGAGATTGAAGCTCGATAAAGATCACCATCTTTCCTCTGCAGGTGTGTTCCCTTTCCCTCCGCTTCGTTGTTCATGATACAGTAGACACCTAAAATCATGGCTTTTAAGATTTGTTCTTTCTGGAGAAGGGGGGGGGGGGCAAATGATGTAATTGTACGGGCGGCAAATTGCCTAGGGCCTGCCCTGGTAACACCACCAAATAACAGTCGGTAATTCAAATATACAAGGAGTAAACGAAGACCATTAGAATATTCGACAAATGTATTAATGCAATCATAAAACCATACTTTCTTTTTGGTCTGAAGTAATTTAAATCTTAAAGTTTTTATTATTAGTAGTAGTAGTAATAGCAATTGTCCTCCGGTGACGTTGACCTTATATCTGTGAACACGCAAGGGCAGAGGCGAAAGAAAACAGCAAGTGTCCTACAGCATAACTTACTGTAAGAATGAGAAATAAATTCTACTTAGCTTACTATGGTAAGAAGGGTCATGTCATAGGATAGGCTCATTGCAATATACGTTCTTAATAACCGATAATAATTCGTAACCCTGGGGTAAGCCTTTGCAAAGGGACTGAAAGGGGGAAATATATTTAACTGATAGAAAGAAAAAGTGTTAAAAAAAAGAAAAAGAAAGAAGGAACGTGTGCGCTTACGCTGTTGCTCTCCACGGTTGAGTGAGATCATGTGTTTCCCTCATCATGGAGTTGCTGGCGGGAAAACAGAGGCCGCTTTCATCGCAGCGGAAGTTGAGGATTCATCGCTTAATCGGATCCTATACACACAGACTACAGCTACCATTATGAATTCCAGGAAACACAAAATCATCACATCAGAGCATTAGCCCCCGGCACGGTTCTCTTAATAAGATGCTATGAGTGTGAGAAGAGGGAAAAAAAATTGGTTAAAGAACATTTTAGGGTATGTCAATATAACTGACTGGATCCTCTTTCAGGTTTTAGAGAGAGAAGTAAAAGATACCAGATTCATTTGCTTCATGATAAGTTCTTGTCAAGCACGTATGATATTCAAGAATGTTCGTTCATATATTCTTTGTCGAAATAAGTAGGACTATTAGCGAATCTTGTTTCTGTATGAAAAACTAGTGCAAGGTTGGCATCATGTACTTCGGGATACGAAGTTTTTTTTTTTTTTTTTTTTTTAAAGTCATAGGCGTATTTAAATTAAAGAGCCAATTTATATATTATACAATAAAACCTATAGTTGAACGATTTGACTTCCATTTTGCTCCTTTCTTATCGTTGGGAGCTTGAGTTCTGTAAGTCACATTTGTGGGCACTCCATTATCCATATGCATGTTTCACAAGTATGTGACAAGTGATACAATAATCAAATCAGTGAACGATCTATTTTGACAAATTTTACTGCATAATATCAAAAATCTATCTGCATAACATAAATATCAATACTTTTCGTTGATGTCTTGCATAATGTTGAAGAAATGATAGATGACTTGGTTTAAGTGTCCGTTCCAGTGGCGAGACTATATGGGATGTGGACTTACAGCTTTACATGGGACTTAAGGTGAACTCCCGACATGAGCTCCCGAAGGGGATCGAACGAGGGTCTTCCGCATTGAAGACGCGTACCTTAATCATACACCATTTACCCGCCATCCTATAATATGTAAATAATTTCTGAAAGGGCGAACCACAAACAGCAGAAGCTCGGCCTCTCTACGAATCGCTATAAAGATTGTTAAGTAACTGTTTTGTACTCATATACATATTAATAAATTCTTAAAAAAAAAAAAAAAAAAAAAAAAAACTAAGACACACCCACCATTTCTAAACTTCAAAAGTTGTGCCAATTTCTTGTATTCAATTCTAAGACTCATTCTGGATATTCATTGAACGCTTTTGTATGTGATTCCAAGACGCACTCCCCATTTTATACCTCAAAATTTGGCAGAAAAATACGTCTTAGATTCATGGGCTTCGAGAGAGTTTTAGATGGGTAATTCTGTTCAACTTAACGTTTTTTTTTTCCTGGATTTTTCAATCAGGAACGTCGTTCGGCGAGGATAAAGAGTACTGTCTCTCTCTCTGAGTTTAAGAAATACATACTTTTTAGTAAATTGTTTACTAATATACTTACTAATAAACAAATCCACTCTTACGCTGGTGGACAGTCTTTTGCCCCCTTCCCGCAAAATCGGAAATTACACTACTGTCCTCAATCACTTCCAGTTTTTAACATGAAAAGGAAATTTGATATGAAACGTGTGCTTGGCGAGTTTTCATTACTTCCTATAAAGCGTGTTAGAGGCACGGTATTCTGTTCTTTTCTAAAAATATTCAATTTGTCTACTTTCTCCCGGCACACTGTTTGAAACTCACTGCCTTATCTTCTATATTTAATAATAAGATTTATTACTTGCTAAAATTGTTATAAATTTCGAGTGTAGATATTTAATTTCGAATTATCTTCTGACTTTCTTTTTCTTATCTCTAAATTTCTGTTAGCTGTTCATGAAAATGGTAGCCTCCTTGGAAAGATTCGACGTTGCTTTCTGGTAGCATCAGTGTCTCCCACATTCATCAGTGGAAGACATTCCTGTGCTTGCTAAGACAAAAGCCACAGGGCGTGTCGTTTATAATTGTCCGTACAAAGACTCGTTGGCCTCGCGTGCGTTCCTTAAGTGCCTCCTAAGTTTGCGCTAATTGTTCGGCGTCTCTACCGACAGTTACTTCACGCGACACCACTAACAGCTTCCCTTCAGAAAAATCATTCAGGTCTTTTCATTCGTGAATTTCACCCTTTGATTATGGCGTGTCACAAAGAAACAAACGCAACTAGCACTTTGTTTTTTCTGTTGAACGCTATTATACTCTCCAGAGTAAACAGCTTTTTTGTAGTCGCCATTGTTCTACAAATACCAAACACCACCTTTCTAAGTACACTAATAAACACTATTAAGATACCTTTTGAACTTTAGTGTATTTTAATTTTAAGAAATGTCAAAGGTACTCCTTGAATATTATTCGTTTGGACTTACATTTCTCCACATCTAAAATAAAAACGCAGTTTCAACAACACAATATTAGCCTATAAACCTCACAAACGGATATAATCGACCAATAGAATTTTTAGGTCAATTTATGATTTTCTGGGCCAGAGTTCACTACCGGTACCTTTTAACTTAATAGCTTTCTAATTGTACTACGATACCAGGACCACGGGTCCTATCCACCCAGCTAATTCGATCAAAATTACTACTTAAATACCTACAGTCGAAGAAATTTACGTTTCGTGTAATGTAATTGTAATATGTAACCATGAATGAGCTTATAAGTATGAGCTTTTTCGTGGCTATATTGTTAGTGTTTGCGCCTTCTGTACAGGATATCTAGGGTCGACTCCCGGTGGAAACTCATCTGGTTCAAATCCTACGTTAAATTGAGGTCCACATCTGACTACAATATAAATAACCAACCAGAATATGAAAATATGCTCTGCGGACACAGTAGCGTGTAGTGACTAGTATTCTACTTCAAACAGTAGGTGCCATTTCATTAGACTCGATAACTGTTTTTTAAAGTTGTTAAACTACATTCGAATCAAGAATGATGATATATTGTTTGACTGCAAAATGATACGATATTCAACCAATGCATCAAAGTATGTTATTGTTTGTCATGTTCTGCAACCCAATAAGTAAATACAAGCTCATGTAATTTTTGTTATAATGGAGTACTCTTCAGAATGGCAATAGTACATATAAATAACGTAGACATGTGTACAATCTTTTCTTCCAGAATGTGCAACGAATCCTCCGCCATCAGAACAGAACCAGAGGAGGTATCGTACTCAATTCACGAAAGAGCAGTTAAACCGGCTGGAAAGTGAATTCTTCAAAGAGAGCTACGTATCACGGCCTCGGAGATGTGAGCTCGCTGCTCAGCTCAAGCTTCCTGAAGCCACAATTAAGGTGAGTACCTCAATCAGTTCTCTCTTTTCCAACCAAGTTAGGTGCAGATAAAAAAAAAAAAAAAAAAGACATAAGGAAGACATAAAAAAGACATCACTGTCTCCCATACAAGTTCTCGAATTTACAAATCCTATAGTGCCGTAACTTGTGAGAGGCCAGGAGTTGCAATTGATCCCTATTTTTAAGTTCCCTGTCGTTTGAGCGGATCCGCTTCAAGATAAAACTTGCTTACTCCATGTGATACCATACGAACATGAATGTATAAATGAAACATGGAGTAAATTGACCACTTAAGAAAATAATAATTAAAAATAAATAAATAAATAAAAACTTAAAAATGTGATCTTGGCCGAGTTCAGTATAATGTCGGCACCCACCCAGAAATAATAGACCCTATATATTTTTCAAGGCTTAAAGTTATGACAAAAATTGACCCTTCAACTAAAGTAGTGATGCGTGGAGTAAGCAAATAATTTCTAAGAAAAAAAAATGAAGGTGCTGCTGTTGCGCCGTTATTTTATCGAGCTCCCTCGTGGTTAAGCGGTTAGCATACGTGCCTTTGGCGTGGAAGACCTGGGTTCGATTCCAGGTGGGAGCTTATGTGGTTCGGATAATACGTTATGCTGTAGGTCACGTCTTATATAGCCTCGCTACTGAAAGAGACACTAAACTGAAAAAAAAAAATCAACAGTAGCCCTATATATTTCCTTAAGTTGAAGCATAAATAAAATATTGGTTCTACTTCAGTAGAACTTCAGCTGTGACCCCTAGAAGTAATAATTTTATTAAGGTTTTAAATTCTAAGGGAGGCCAAATTTCATATTTTTCTCGGTTCCCGAATGTTGCCCCTACCCCCTTAGAAAAAGTTCCGGTGATGCCCGTATACCGGTTGTTTACGCAAAATAAGTGTTAGTTTTAATGCCTTTTCCTACAATAGATCTATAGAAGCAAAAAAAAAAAAATACAAATTTTCCACTTAAAGGGGGCTGAATACGTATACCGTCTTTGTATTTTAGCTGATTGATTAATATGGGAAATTATTTTTCGGTTTTCGTTGAAATGGACTAGAATTTTAATAAGGCCTATGTGATTTGAACGTAATGTATTAGTAAACTGTATTACTGCAGAAGACATTACGTGCAAATTCAATGCATTAGTTTTCTTTCTAAGAGTTGATACCGTATCTGTGGTTCTCGTCTTAGATGAATTGCCCTGTACAATGCAATATAAATGTAAAAATCTGAAAATAATAAGCTTTCCGTAATAAAGTGTTTAACGCTAAACCGCTTAATATGAAAGAGAGAAAGAAAGAGACTTAAGCAGCAAAGTTAGTAGCAATCCGTTAAAACGAAAGCCTTTTTTTTCTTCTTTTATTGCACAGAGAGTAATTTCCTTGTTGGTCTAACCAGCCGCTATTTCGTATTTCTTTTGTTTCCCCTCTCCCTTTACTTGTCGAGTGATAAAAATCTGGATTGTCTTCTTGTGGGCTTCACAATGAGTGAGTCCTTTATGATCTGGGAAAGCCATGCGCTGCACTCTCGGTGTGCGGTCGGTGACAATTGTGTCATAAAAAGTACAGGGAAGGTAAAAAAAAAAATGGATTTATAAAAGAGTTGACTGCTCCCACGGTCATTCGCACATGAAGTACAGATATATTACATACACATATACATACACACACACCACCACACGCATCAATTGCTGTAAGAAGGAATCGTACACCTGAACCGTTCAGGTCATCTTTATAGGCAGGTGACATACTGTCTTTATAAGTGGAATCATCAAACTCTTTTAAGTACTTGATTATTGCAATCATAAGATATTGAAGCTAAGTTCGTAACTACACTGATTTATGGTGTGTATTGTTCTATCACACCTTAACTTGATTCTAATCATAATACATTTTTTATCAGTGGTGAAGCTAACTTCATTGATTCATGGTATGTCTTGCTTCGCTATCACACCCTTCAGATCTGAATTTTCCAATCAGGGTCGATACCTGGGTGGTATTACTAGTGATGAGATGCAGGGCCGTAGCCAGCCCAAAAATGTAGGGGGTGACGGCAAGGGCGCCGATCCTAGGAGGGGGGGATGAAATGAAATCTTTGAGTTTTACGTCCCACTTTTATGCCGGTTAGGCTAAAGGAGACGGTGATGATAAGTAATTAATGAAATAGTGGAATGAAGAAAGTGGGAGGAAACGGGAGAACCCCGAGAAAACCCACGCACACGGTGTTTGTCCACCACAACGTTCACTTGGCGGGGGCTGGGATTGAACCCGGGACCCCAAGCACCAGAGGTGAACGCTCTACCACTGGGCATTACGCAAAAATGATAAGATTGGAAGCTTTCAAAATGTGGGTGTGGAGAAGAATGGAGAGAATTAGTTGTGTCGAGCGGAAAACGAATGAGAGTGTTGGAAATGGTGGAGGAGGAAAGAAGTTTTCGATATTAATGAAGAGAAGATTGGGAGAAACTGATTGGGACATTGGGTAAGAACTGTATCATGAGGGATGTGCTAGAGAGTATGATGGCAGGAAATACATGGAGGGAATGAAGGAGACTACAACTGACGGATGATATCAAAATAGAAAAATCGTACATGAAGATTAGCATGGAAGCTTCTGAGTTGTGGCAAGTGACCTGCCAATAATGGCAGAACGCCTATGATGATGATGATGATTATATTCAAGGTGGGGGTGAAATACAACCCCAGGTGGCATTTAATGTATGCATCTTTAGGATGTCCTTTTGAGAGTTAAAAGCTTTCCAGTGGCGGCTCTTCAAGAAAATCACATCAGTAAAAATTTAACTTTCATCGTTTCAAACAAAAGGAATTAAACTTAGTTAATGTAATACAAAATAGTAGAACATTTAGGTGTGTTCTCTTCCCTTGGGTTGAAGCGATAATATGACTTCCCTCAAGAACCGTCACTTCATGTACAGTTTTGTTCAGAGAAACGTGGCTGCCTGCCTTTCTTTGAAGATACCTGCACACTAAACTACAGTTAGAGTTACATCAAACAAATGTGCATTTTCATTAGCCAAGTGTGACGATCATTTAGAGACTAGGTATTACAATTAGGATTTCCAACGTACCGTTGATATAATATGGTAATGTAATGTAAGGTGGGTGGCCGGGGTTTTTTGAACAAGACTGTACTATACACTATCTACATGTACCCATCATTCAATCTGTTTTAAGCTTAAGTTTTTGTGTCTTGCGTCCTCATGCATTGGCGGTTCTTGAGGGTTAATATGCAGCACCGAGACTATGAAGGAAAGAACCTATTATTAACATGGACAACGAACTGTGACTGAGGCATGAATCCGGTACAAAGACTATTGTGCAAGACCAGCGCTCATAGTATAGGCTGTTCTCCACCACAGTTTCTCGCCTACAAGAGAGTTGCATTACAGGATTACGGCTCCAACTCGGTTGCAAACTAATAATGAAGAATGTACCTGACGATTTATATTGAAAATTAACTACAGCATAAGAAACAATATACAACATTAATTAAATATTCGTCAGGTCTTTAAACTTTTTTTAAAAAACAACTTATATTGTGAATTAGTTTCTTATATTGTGTTACGCACTCTTTATTGATAAAAAAGATAAGCCAATGTATTTGGCATTACCCACTGTTTAAGACTCGGTTGATTAGTGGGCGACCGTTGGCAACCGTGAATAAAAAAGGAGCATTGTATTTGTGGAAGTTGGTAGCCGTGTCAGAAGGTGAGAGTTTCCACTGTATGCCGCTAAGTGCTTCTTGGATTATCTGACTAATTCTCACCTGGCTCACCTCAAAGGCGGCGACGGACTTTTATAGGGGGCGGCACCGCCATAACAATCAGCACAAGAAGGATTACTTTTTTTTCACACAAGCTTCAAATGCCGCTGTTTGCTTATTGCTTTTTTCTGCATCATAAGCAATTCCACATGGACACAGGAAATTCCTACGCACCCCGCGCACAAATATTCCGCCTCCCCTACTTTTCATGATGTTGGACAATTCTTTTCCTGCTTTACATCTGCGGTCTTCAAAAGGCTTCCTGTAACATCAGAGTACAGTAGATAATTAGAGCCTTTAAGAGTAAATTACCTAACCAGAGGTCTATTAACGGAACGTAACATAGAAATTTTCGAACTCACTTCTGTTATTAAGATCTTCACAAATAGTGTACACTGCCGTTTGGTTCAGCAGATCTCCCATTGTATTGTGCAAAATTTCAAGAGAACGTAGTAGATTTATTTTTAAATACAGGTTTCATTTCATTATTGGGCAAATTTGAAATATAATTGAAATCACTATTCATACCTGAGTTTACAGAGTAACTGGCATAAGCCTATATGCTTTATTTTACGGCATCATGCGTTTCACTACTCAGCAACTTTTATTTTGCAATCGGTATGTCCTGAGTTCAAAACCTGCAATCGATAATGTCAATTATTAACTGGAGTTTTCACGTGTTTTTCTCAGTTATACAAAACAAATATTGGTATAGTTTCCTGTCCGGCTTGCTTCCAAAAAATTCTCATCTTTTATTGATTGATGAATTGACTTTCCATACTCTTTCCCAACGCCACGACTATGAAAGACAGGTACGCTCCGGCCTTCTTTTTTGTTAGTATAGGTAGGTATAGGTTATATATAGGTTGACCAAATCGTCAACTAGAAAAAACGGGACACCTTTTATTTCTGAATAGATTCCTCCCCTAAATATATTTTTTAGCCTCTCAGCTCTCTCTCTAAAATGTCTTTCTTTGTATCACTCACAAAAAGGGCAAATTTACACTTTTTCGTTTTGAAACCTATTGAAAAGGTTGTGAAATTAATTAGATAGCAAATAACTACCAGCAGCTAACAAAAAATGAAATATTTGAAAACATTACTAAAAATATATGAGCGCTCAAATCTGTCACCGACAGGATTTATAATTACTCTCAGCATCGGATTCCAACTCCTTTTATTTGCATTTTCTTTCTTTTAAACGTTATTTCACTTACAACTGATTTTTTTTTTTTTTTTTTTTTTTTTTTTACTTTTATAGTTCTATACCTTTGTTTCCCTTTCGTAGTGTGTTACATCTTAGTCAAATCACGGAAACACTGTACTCGACAGAGCCTCAATGCGCCCAAACAGAGAGTAAAAACAGGTTACATTGTTCTTCATAAGACTTTCAGCCCCTTGCACTGTCGTCTGCGGAGGGTAGGGGGGCTAGGAGAGAAAACAGTGCAGCCACCACATCCAATATCACAAACGTCGTAATGACGTTGCTCAGTAATTAGACATAGCCTATTCCAATATAATCACATAGCTTAGAAAAAATAGATAATATAAATTAGGAAATTTTAGCGATTCGAAAGGTTTTTTGTACGAATGTAAGTAAATACGGGACATTTTGGCGTCCCGGAAGAATTTTTCGGGACACCGGGAATGGTAAGGAAAAAATGGGACAATTCCGTTTTTACGGGACGGTTGGTCACCCTAGTTATATAGTACAAAATAGACTTGCAGCTATAACTTGAACTTTTGTTTAATAAAATCTGAGACATGGACCTTCCGATTAACGTGGGATCCGAATCAAACTCCGGCTGCCGCAATGGATCAGTGGTATAGCGTTCACGTAGTGCATGTGGCTCTTGGTTCCTTTCCAGATCGTGCCAAGTGAACTTTGTGGTGGAGAAACCTCATATACAGGGGTTTTCTCTGGATTCTCCCGTTTCCTCCCACTTTCTTCATTTCACCATTTCTTTCATTTCTCATCATCAACGTGCAGGCCTGCAACTAGAGGGGGGTCTGGCCCCCCGCTAAACTTTTCATGGCCTCTCCAGACCTCAATACAAAATGCTATTATTAATACTAAAATCACAATTTAGATATTTGTAAGAGAATTTTTAATGACTTGCCTCCCCTCCAAACTTCTGTGTCTGGTTGCGGGCCTGCCAACGTGTCCTTGAGCCTAATCGCATGACTTTGGGACGTAAAACTTTAAGATTTTGTTTAATTTCATTTTCCGAATCAAACTTCCATCGAAAGGTAAAAGGTGAATCTCCCGCACCAGAGGAAAGAAGGAAGCCACAGAAGAGCTTCTGATCAGTGAGATTTTGGTTCCTCTTTTATTTCAATGTAAAAAATAGTGTTGGTTATTTTTTATATCTATCTTTGAACCAATGAGAATGTCGCCAATGTTTTGTCATAATCACAAATGTATAATGTGATATGTGCACTAACTTCATGACGTCACACTCACTTATCTGTGAGCACAGATTCTGATACACTTGACTGGTTTTTGTGGTTTTTGAAGAGCGTACACCAAAGATAGTTACTTCACCTTCCACAAGATGGCATTACGAAGCACATTATAGTGACTCAGCTGTTTTTGCAATGACACGCTGCTGCTGGGAATTTGTTTATTTCACCTGAATTACCATTGATAATGGTTGAAAGAGAAGAGTTGATAGTGCTAATTATTTGAATCATAGAATAACGATGCTGGCAAAAGAAGTTAAAAAGAAAAGCTCCTCCATCGAGTGTCGTATCATGAAATGAAGATTCAATAGAATTAGCAGAAAAAGAAAAGAAAATGTCATTTTTATTTTCTCTGTTTAGAAACGTCTTTGGAAAGCGTTGATTGATTCGCATCCTGTAACACACTTAGTCACAACGAGGAGGTCACGATATCACATTCATTAAATGCCACTCGCTAATGGATAAAAGTGTGTATATAACAGCGTTTTTTTCAATCTTATAGAAAGACTTCTTACGTTTATTTGAAACTACCTACTAGAGGTTAGGAGCGAGTTTTTTTTTTTCCTCCGCATTAGAAGAAGTGGAATGCATAACATCTCCGACAGAGGCTTTATGACCATCGTGTGAAGTGGGCGCCTTACTTACAATCTCTTCAAATGCACATCATCACACAATAAACGACAGAACAAGCGGCTTCTAGACTGACGACAACACATGATGAACTTGTGATGTTCTCTTCTTCTGCTGCTGGGGCTTCTCAATGATGAAGAAGAGGAAGAAAATAAAAAAAAAGGAAGGGCCGTGCTTTGGTATTTCTCACACGCGTGCATAAAAATTCTTGTCTGTATTCACCTGAAAATATTCAGGAATGCTTTAGGAAGCATTATACCATTGAAACTTCCAACCGTACTTATTGTAATTATTTCGTATAGGCCACAGCTAATGCTATTCATATATATATTCATCTTGTCTATGGTCTATACTTATATACGCTAGCTCTTAATCAAAGTATGTAGTTAATATAGTTGCTATAATTATGTATAGCCTTATCCAAGTCTTGCATTAAAAATGTGAATGTTTAGGGAACACTTCATCCGTTTTTTTGTCATTCGGTATAACTAATCTTCACATGATTCAAGTATAGGTAATCTAAGAAAGCGAAAATTTCCCCACTGGTTGTGGGTTTGATGCGGGTTAGAAATACTTATATTAGTACTAATTCAAATTATAGGACATCCTTCGGTTTTGCATTCCATGTTATTCCTTGTAGCCCCCACTCCCCAAAAAAGACGAATGCTTATTATAATGAAAGTCAATGATTGTGTAAGTATTGGTGAAATGGGAATGCGTAAGAAAACAAGAAAAACCTCGAAAATATCATAGACACGTGTTTGTCCTTCACGTGGTCCAAAGATCGAACCAGGTCCCCTTACGCCAGGGGTGGAAGTTCTATCACTGAGCCACCTTGTCCCTCTGAATAAAATGCCTCCAGTCTTTTTTTCGACGCTCTTGCATACTGTTCAAGTATCTACTCCACACAGACATAACGCATATTTATGAACATTTTTCTTTACTTTTTATTATTTGGTGTCCCACAAAGTAGACTTCTCATCTTAAAATAAAAAAGCTTCTATCGCCATTCCTATACCTATCCTTGCTTTTATTTCACTTTCTAAGTTTATGTTCTCACTAATAATAGTAGGACGTACTCAAGTACCGAAAGTAATCACCTGCTCTACTTTCTTCCCTAATACTTCTATTATTAGACACAGTGCTGTTGGTCAGTTTTCCCCACGGGATTTAAGGATTTCTACGAGTTCTCGAGTTCACATCGACTGCAAACAACAGTGACACATGTGCACTTAGCAGTGTAGGTTATCCAATACCTTGTTTTGTAGCTATTCCGTATTTTGTGAAGTAATGTTGTCGGAATATTCTTTCATTCTCAAGGAATAATCTTTAAATAATTTTATCAGATAACATGCTTTGGTGAAGAAATATTTGGTAATAAACGGTACCTTCGTAACACTGTTGATAATTTTACTAAACATTATTTTGTACAAGATCAATTGAAACTCAGACAGAGAAATAAATGTAAATTTTAAGATGATAGTTTGAATTCGTCATTATTTTAAAATATTGGAATATACGGTAGGAAGACTATTTAATTCAACAGTAAACGTATGAGATCTAAAAGACACTATCAATTTTCCACGTAATGTTTTGTTTAAAAATCCTGGAACTTTTAAAACAATGATAACCAAATGGCAACCCATGAATAAAAGTGAAAAGGGGTATGATGTGTTTCTTTTCTTTGATCATTTGGTGGTCAAGCCCATTCTGAAAGGTAAGGCCGTTGATCCTGCACTTTCTTATTTAACAAAAACAATTCAATTTCGAATAGTTACGTTCAAATTATCGTAGCTCAGGTCCTAATTTACAGACATGTGAAACAAGGTACACTATGCCCATAATAGAACAAGAATTCACAAAATGTATGATGCCAGCACATTCAGTGAGCTATTACTTCAGGGGAGGGGAAGAAAACGGGAAAAGGTTTTGTTTTTGTCCTGACACGTAATGCGATATAAATTGGCCACAGCTGATTCAGAAAAATGGATTCATGTAAAGAAGCTTTACTAAGTATACCCAGGTTATATTTGGGCATCTCATGATTGATAAACGAAAACTAAATCGCGAAATGAAAATTAAAAAAAAAAAAAAAAAATCTTCGTCATATATAAGTGCAATAAAAATAAATCATCTTTGAACATTATTCATGTAACAAAATATTCCATCAGACGACAATCTTCGACCTAATAAGTTAAAAAAAAAAAAAAAACGAAGAGAGATTGCCCAAAATAAACAAATGAATAATGAATTTCTTTGGTTGGTGCGTCATTCGCAATAACCTATTAACACCTGTTAACTTCTAAATAAATGGATAGATATCAAAAAGAAAATGGTGCTTACATTGAGAAAATGATGGTTCTTTTCATTTGCACTGAATATTAAAACGATTTATTTTTATTTGTATGGCAAGAATTAATTAGTAACTTTTATTTTGTGTTTTCTTTTCTCGAATGCCAAGTGCTAAGATTGACGTAACATCAAAATTAACAGTTGTTATATTTGTAGGACAACAAGTAAAGAGAGAAATATATATATATACCTTGAAGGTTACTTCTAGATATGTATATATATATTGTATTGAAAAAAAAATCCTGTGAGAGGAAGAATAAAAGATTGTAAGAGGTTTCTGTTTGTTGCTTTTAAATTAACACTTCAACGATGCGTGAATTCGCAATTAAGGCGATGAACATAAAGCGAAATTTCCTCTATCCGCCAATGAGCGGCGCTGTGTACATACTCATTTTACTCCTCTCAAAGATGAAGACCCCAAAATGAAACGTAGTATAATCTTATTATTTATAATGTGTTTTATTTTCCATTTTCACAACTAGTTGATAAACTGAAATTTCTCTCTTTTCTTTCTTGGTCTTAAAAAAAAGTTTTAAAAAAAGCATCTAGAAGCTAGATTAAAAGCGTGTTTGTTTGTTAAATTAGCGAAGTAAAAAGATACAAAGAGGTTGACTGAAGAGCCGCCTAGCGGAGGCCTTTGACAGCCAATTAACACAGTACTGTCGGCGTGTGTGGTTAATGCATTGGCGGCTCCCTTTCCCTTTATCAACTCTTCTTAGAGACAATGGTGTAAAGGAAACGAAGTAATTTCAGTAGCCATGCCTTCCTTTCATTTGGTATTTTCTCTTCTCTTCTCTTGTGCAAGCAGAACGACATTATATTATAGACTCACTGAATAGTTATTATGCATAGAGCGACACTCAAGCATAAACATAGCTTCAACTCTCTCTTCGCATATATACGTATACAAGCATGAATAAAGATGGCCGGGTTTCTCTTTATTATTTCTTTAATACAGCTTAAGGAGTGTAATTGAGATGGCATTTACGAAGCGCATTCCAGTTCATTAATACAAGTAAAATATTGTGGGGAAATAGAATCATTATAATACAGTAGTCAATTAAATTTAAATTCTATACAAAACATTTCTATGTTTAGGTCTCTTGAATATTGAATTGCCGGTGAAAGTAGAATTTTCATTCCCCCACTTAGGAAATATTTAACTATTTCGATTACCACAGTAACACATTTTGTAATGGTGATTTTAATTCTATATAGAAAACCATATCCATATATGTCACTACACATTCATTAATTTCCATGCAGGAAGACAACTAGTAGTTTCATATCAAGGAACAGAACACATCTCTCCTTTTCTTAAAGTCGGTATACGAACTAGATTTTCTGTACTTATCTGTGATTTAAGGATAATCGATATTTATCCGCCATATTTTGCAATTTTTATAGTAAAGTTACTATATTATAAAACAGATATTTATAACAAAAGTCAGTGATACGGCCTAGAAGTGACTCGGATCTAGATGTGCACTTGAAGATAAGAAAGAAAGCTTTGATATAATTCCTTCTTCGTGTTAAGATTTCTTCTTTCATAACCCTAATTGAGATGTTATATCTTCAAGGTGCAGACCTAGATCCAAGTTTCCTATCATTAAATAATATAATAATTATTTGTGTTAAAATTTCTTTAATCAATAAAAAATGAAGACGTTTTTTTTTTAATATGAAGATGTCTTTCTTCTATGAAGCATTTCGTGGCCTATTACACTTGGGCGATGTAACCTTTTCAGCAAGTTATAAGCTTACATTTATTGGGGCGTTTGTGAAAGTAATTTGTAAATGTATTCGAGAACCACGTGCACTCAAATTTTAAACAGGGGCCGCGGTGGCTCAGTGGTTCTGTTCACCTCTGGTGCATGGGGTAATTGGTTCGACCCCAGCTCGCTACAAGTGAGCTTTGTGGTGGACAAACACCGTGTGCGTGGGTTTTCCAATTTCCTTCCGCTTTCTCCATTCCACCATTTCATTCATTTCTAATCATCACCATCTCCTTTAGCCTAGCCGCATATTTGTGGGACGTAAAACTTAAAGATGTCATTTTTTTCCCTAAACACATTAAAAATTATTGAGATTGGTATCGATATGTCTTTTGCTCAACAGAGTTATTATTACAAATGAAGTTTTTCTAGAAACGATAAATAATTACTGTATAACTCTAATTATCCGAACTCCAATCATACAATCCCCAAATATCCGGGTCTAAATCAGAAAATTAGATAATAATAATTTCAGGTTAGTAACAAATGCAAACTGTCTATAATCGTTTACAAGAATATAATTTCCTTGACATTCTTATTTGATTGGAATTTTCTGTAAATTATAATTTTATTAGTTTGTAGTAAAAATGATTTTATTTTTAACAAATCATTTTTTTTAAACAAAACATAAGTATTTCAGAGAATGAATCAATATAACGTTATTTTAATGATTTTCCCATTTATCGAGGTAACGTCTAGAACTAATGAATATGGATAATGAGAGTTTCACTGTACTTTGCTTTTATTTATTTATTTATTTATTTATTTATTTATTTATTTGTAATTCTGAGTACAAAATTCATCTATATTAGCCTTCATTCCTTTAGGTACTTAAAATCCGTTTTCATTTTCTTACAGGTTTGGTTTCAAAACAGACGTATGAAGGATAAACGGAACAGATTGACGATGAGCTGGCCATATGCATTCTACGCAGACCCTGCAGTCGCTGCAACCATTCTCCAAGCAGCAGCTTCAAGCGCCTACCACCCATATTCACTACCTGCAGCTACCAGTTATTATCATGCTCTCAGCTTGAATAACAGATATTCACCGTATCCACTACGTCCCCAACCAAGTTTCTTAGCTCCCCCATACTTGCATCCACCAACAGCCACTGACCCATTGGCATTAAAAACAGCAGCGTCGCTAACAGACGCTGTCGCAAGCACTACCGTAGCAGCTGCAGCACCGACGTCTCCCAGTGCACTCAGCGGACACTTTACAGCATGCCCAACAGTTACGTCAGCGGAAGCAGGATGGCGTTGTGGTCTTTACTATCCTCAACCAACGAGTCTGGTAACCGCAAGACAACCTCCTAGCCCAGAAGGTGCTACGACGCGAACAACACCTTCCGGACTTTTTAAACCTTACCAGAACGATGTGACAGAACGCTCTGCGTCGCGTGAGTGTAACAGCTCGAATTTCAGTAGTTATTCCTTGTCATTCCCAAAGGAAGGTATCATTTCACGGTCAGAAACTCTGATTTCACCTGGACCTAAAGTACCGAAATGCATTTCCACAGGGAGTGAAGTACCCGAATGTATTTCTGCTGGAAGCAAATAGACTTTGTATCATATAATGGCATTCCTTAAAGACTGTTACATGTTCCATTACCATAAGCATCTCTGGGAAAAAACATAATGTGTGAAGTTTGTTTAATGATGACGTGTTCATAAGGCTAACATACTTGTTATAAATATGAAAATTTGTATGAGAAAAAGAAAAAAACGTTAAAGCAAAATTTCAAATCAGTCTCGAGTGATTATCAGGGATATGTTATCGTGGGTAATAGCAAAAACTATTGTTTTCATATTCTTGTAGACACTTTTAAAAAAAAGATAAAAAAAAGTAAGTTGAAAATTATGAATAATTGGATTATTCCAGTTCTATTTCAGGTTGTTATTCATGAAAGAGGAAAGTCGAACAAAGCCTATTATAACATAATTCTGAATAGTCACAATAATTTTAAAAATATATGCAAAATATACGAAAAAAAAAAGATCTTTTACCTTTTACTTTCGATAACGAATAACTCTTTGAATTCCATGACTTTTTTCCTTGATACAAATGCTTAAAATCTCACCTACTATATGTTTCAAAAACTAATTTTTAAATCAACTTATTCTTTTATTTTTATATTATATTTATGTATGTTTAGACTGGTATGTATAATTTTAATGCAAATATTGTATTTATTTTAACAATGCAACCTGTTTTAACTCCTTCTTAATTAATAGTAACTGTTGTTCTTAATGTGAGGGCATTACCAGTGATTATTTAATGAAGATCACATTTCATTGTGATGTTGTTTTGTGTAAAATTTGGAATCATTTCAAATTCAGTCAGATGTTAACCAATGGACTAAGAGTCCAATATTTTTTAGGCCCAGTAATTTTTGTATGAAATATTGTGCAAATTTACAAAAAGAAAAAAAACTATCTATCTATCTTGTAAATGGTATTCTACTATGTTCATGTCATGTATTTGTGCATAGAAGGGAAACCAACGACCTTTCATCTATTTCAATTATATTCAGTGTCAGGCAGCGTTTTGTGGCAATTTTCAGAACAAATTGGAGAATTAGTAGCAACGAACTGGAATTTAAAGGCTTTGATTTTACTGAATTGTTTTTCAAGGTTCTAGTTATGTCTGTCTTTTTAAAAAAATAATTTGCATCACACAGACTACCTAAGAATTTAATTTTACTTAAATTAAATGCAATTCACTAATATTTAAATTATGTATCAAAAATTTAGTTTTCATTAAGTAAAATAAACATTTAAATAGATTGGAGAACTGAGTTAAGACAAAACATTAGAAATTTCAGTTCATTTTGTGCGAAAGAGAATAGTTCCTCATATTAATCAATGAGCTGAATTAGAAAGATGGCGCAACATCCTTAACTTAGTAAAGTTGATGAAATGTTCTTTGCTGCAAAGTGTTTGATTGGTAGTTAAAGAATAATATATTCATTAAGATCTAAAAGTTCAAATGATAAAAATTATAGTAGCCCGTTATTTTCGACTTAGAAACAATATCGGTATCAATCGCGTACCACATTATATCAATAGGGCCTAGAAAAAAATATAAGAGGTTAATAACATCATCTGTTTGTTTTAGTTGCTTTACATTTTGAAACTACCAGAAACATTTTTCATTTTATTCTTGTTATTTAATTTAGTTTGAATTAACTTTTCAAAATAATTATTAAAGAAATCAAATTTTATAAATAAAAAAGTTACAATACTAATAAATACACGAATAGCATGCTGTTAGTAGTATATATTGTCCGTGGTATTCACTGAGAGCTATGTCAACAAAAATTAAAACCCTTTTTCGATGGATTTCATTGCATCTCATATCTTTTACAAAACAATACACTGTATGTTAGCTGCGTTTCATTGGTTCCTCTTAAAAAGCAAGAGGTGTGGTAAGTTACACACAAGACACCAAATACACCTAAATTGCGAGAATTCTAAACTAACGCAAAGAAAGAAATCTAATTTTTATCAATCAATCAAAGAGAGGTGCTGTTAACGCGTTGTTATTTTTGTACTATTTATTTAACTTATCATATAGTGTTTCTGTTATCGAAGTTTTATTAATGTCTCACATGTTTTATTTTTGTTATTGTAAATGTAGTCAGTGATGTCATTAGATGTAAAAATATTTGTACTGGAAGATCAAATTAATGCATTTTTTAATTTTTAAAAAATAAGTACAATATCTAAATATTGAAAATAGCAAATATATCTGTGCCATACATAAAAAGCGCATATAAGTGACTGATTTGTGTTTTTTCCAAAAGACAAGAACCAAATGTTCTTACTTTTCCCGTTGCTAAAAAAACATCATTAACTGTATATAGACTCATAAAGACATGTATTATTATGTAATTTTATTTTGTAAATAGGACTAAATCATTATAACTGCACTTGTGTGTGTGTGTGTTTGTTTGAGCGAGAGGCTGTGTGTATTGTTGCTTCCAAAAATCAACATCATAGTTGTAAATAGAATGAAAATACAAGCCATACTGTTATTTCAAAGAATATTTGTTTTTGTTTTTATAGAAAAAAGTGCTTTGCTCCTTTGACCCGTTACTAAATGTTAGTATTTATAAGGACCTGTCTGCATTTTCCAAGGACAAGTGTATTAAATGGTTATACTAATCCTATGACATTGCGATTCTATTTCTTATTATTGCACCTAAGCCCAATAATAAGTAGAATCCCGCTATGCCTAGATTGAACTTGAACTTTTGAGTTTTACGTCCCACCGATTAGGCTAAAGGAGACGGTGATAATGAGTAATGAATGAAATGGTGGAATGAAGAAAGTGGGAGGAAACGGGAGAACCCCGAGAAAACCCACGCACACGGTGTTTGTCCACCCCAAAGTTCACTTGGCGGGAGCAGGGTTTGAACCCGAGACTCCTAGCACCAGAGGTGAACGCTCTACCACTGAGCCACCGCGGCCCCAATATGCCTAGATTGAACCATTTAATACACTTGAGCTTAGAAAGTGTCAAGTATGCCAGCATTTTGGCATTTCAGGGTATGGTAATCCTAAACTAGATTGGCAAATAAATATGTACCCCATTAGCAAATGTCACCACACGCTTTTAGTCTTTCAACAGCGGCAGAACCTTTCGAATAGGTAAGCACATTCTGATCAGTCTCGAGAATTTGGGTTGCTATCTCTGGTGCGGCTCGATTTCGTATTCTGACTATAGGAGAATGGAGTGTGATTAGTCTTTCTACCAGGATGGGTAGAAGACCGCAACCTTGTTTGTTGAATTGTTCCTAAAGCTTCGGTTAACCATGTTCGCTTTGCGTTTGTAAATAGCTGTTCATATAGGCCTATCTCCGCGCATATTATTATTAATACGGTAATTCCTGGCATTCAAGTTTGTGTAAGTTCATTCCGTATAATGTAGCTGTACATTTAAAGGTGCTACGTTGAATTTAGACTCGGCGTGTGGAATTTCTTGTTTATAGTTGAGATGATAGGGAAAAAACGTTGAAATGGATTTTGGTAAAGAAATCTGGACATAATATGCAACCGTATGAAAGTTACATGGATTTTAAATCTGGAAAGTAGCTTAATATAGTAATTCTAGTTATGAATGGGAAATTTTCAATTGTTATATCCACAAATGCACGCTTTGAGTGATAGTGTAACAATAGTGAGAAAACAGCAAAGCGGGTAAAGGTGGTATGTTGTTCGTGGAATCGATAGTTCGAACCCAGTCCTGTCAGATTTTAATTTTATTTACTTATTTAGTTTTGTAGATATTAATAACAAAATTAAACTCAGAGAGGGCATGGCGAGGTTTTGAGAGCCGCCGGCGGTCCACCATTTCGTCGTTTGATGTTCGCCATCGTTTTACTAATGGGGTGTAAAATATTAGGAAAGTCTTTAATTTAATCGCACTGCATCATGGTTTATTTCTTTCACTGGCGTACTTGTGAGGGGTTAAAAGTACTAAATAATTACTCCATTTTTCATTTAATCATGTGGAGAAGTATTCTTTTCTTTGAAATGAATTGCTCTCTTTTTCAAATTTATTTTAATTGTTCCTGAAATGAATTGATCTCTTCTTTAACTCTATTTAATTGTTCCTAACTTTATGGAAATAAAATTTCTATATATAATGTTAATATTTGTAATTGAAATTTTATTTAAGCAATATTAAATTAATAGGCTTAGGTTTAAAGAAGTAAAATCGAATAATTAAGATTCCAGTTCATTTTAAAGGGAACAGAAGAATACTTCTCGGCATGAATCAACCAGTTATATGGCGCAAGTACTCTACACCCTTAAGGGTTCAAGATTCTTTCAAATCAGCTAAAAAAAATAACAATTCAGCATTCAAATAATAATACAGTAACAGTTTTGGAATGAAAGTTAAAATTAGCATTTGCAATATTTTAGCTTGTGTTTTCATAATGTCTTTACTTCCCCTACTGTACTTTTCCACTTTACACGTGAGGATATAATTCTTTATGCAACTGTCTGACATTATCTAAATTAAATTTCCATATGGACACAGTTCGAATGCTCTCTCAAAATACGACCTCATCTTGCGACGGCCAGAGAGCCTTAATGCTTCTGTTCACAATTTTCCTTTCAACGTGGTTAACTTACGCTATTTAAAAGCTTACTCTACAGCATTAAGAACATGTTTCTATTGAATACACGGTTCACTCTTAAGGATAGTTCGACAATTGTTATTATTTGTAATTGCATACTTATTTTTCTATGAATCAAGGTCATGGTGTAATTTTACAACTACGGAACATTCAGCCAATGAGGTCCATTTATGAAATGAAATCTTTGAGTTTAACGTCCCACATGAAGTCCGATTATTTATCAGAAATCCTTATATCAGGATGTTTATCGGTCACCAAAGTCATGAAAAAATCGCGAAATCAGAAAACGGTTATGAAAGTCAAGAAATTTAGTTTTTGGGTCACGATTTTTTTTTTTAATCTGTACAAATATAAGTATAGACTGGAAAATTTTGTTCTATAAAACGTCAAAATTCACCACCAAAAATGTGTATGGTTAGGTTAGACGCTAACCAAATCGCAAGCAAACCACGCTTCTATCACATGCATGAAAATACGGTCTAATTCGCGCCCAAATTTTCTCTTCAGTTTGTTGTGAAATTACCGCCTAGTGCAGGGGCGCATCCAGGGGGGCGATCGCCCCCCCAGAAGAGGAAACTTTCTTATATATATAAATAAAATCCATCCCAGAGTTTGGAGCCCTTAAAAGTAGCATTTTGGAACCCACCGCCCCCCCCCCCCCAGAAATCGGTCCTGGATCCGCCCCTGGCCTAGTGATTAGGGTTCCAAATTCCCACGCAGCAGATTCGAATTTTGCCCACATCATTCTTTTAAATTTTATTTATATTTGAAATCTTCCAGTTTAACGTTCCACTATTATTCCCTTTAGGCTAAGACGATAATTAAAGCAAGTGAATGATGATGGAAGAATTGGTGGAATAATGAAGTGGGAGGAAAAAGGGAGTACCCCGAGAAAACCCACAAACAGGATATTGTGCCACAAACTTGCTTGGTCGGGGATCGAACCAAGCACACCACACATCAGAGATAAGCGCTTAACCACTCAATCACCGTGCTCCTTATTTATGTTCGCATTTGCCATTCGAAAACAGTAGATAATGGTAGAAAACTTATAGTAGATATCAGTGGCGGACGGTGGATTGTGGTTTCGGGTGTTGCAGTACGAACGATCGGGCACAGAAGATATAAAGTGGACTCATGACTAATCTGCATAATTTTAGATGCAAATGCTATGTGACATGTTAAATTAATTAAAAATCTGTTTAAAAGAAATAAAAAAATGCAGAACATTTTATCTGATTAATCAACTTGGGACATTCAGTTCCTTGAAAGTGCCAATTCTTTTTGATGTGGAAAACAACTTTTCGTCTTTTGCTGATGCCATAGGTACAGTTAATATTAATTTCAGATACTCACTTTCATATTAATTTTATCTTTGTAGATTCACTAAATATTTATTCTAAATTGTTGCGAACGATTCATTCTAGCAAACTCAGTCCCTAACAGTGATCCGAATTCCTCTTCAGCGTTGTCTGAAGAGAGTTCCTAGCAGAGATTAGTGTTATAAAAAAATGTACATTGAACACACTTTACTCACAGTTTATCTAGGAAAATTTAAAATAAATTGAGGAAATGTATCTAGTGCAAACAACATTACTGCCATAAGATATCCTGTGAATTCAAACTGGATTTTTTTGGAACACTCTCTTTTGAATTGCCCTTTGCTTGTTTTGTCTAAGCCTTAATTGCAAGTTTTTCCTCAGTTGAAAGCTGCGCCATTTTTTTATTGTGTAAGTTATTTACAGAATTAAAGCACACACAATAAAATTAAATCTAATAATTAAAAACCAAAACAGCTGATACAAAAGATGTACTGGTATATGAATTCCGACTGTCACATATTCATACATCAACACACACACACATGTGTGTAAGAGAAAAACTACATTCCCAATTGTCCGTCTTGGTTGTTACGCAATGCACGATGAACACATACTTCCATATGAGGCAAAACAATGCTTATCAATGTGATACGTTCTGGAAAGGAAACCTTGAAGCCCGCCAGATGTAGGATCATGATGTAACAGAAGCCAAAAATCAAAGAACATCAAAACAAACAGCACTGCCAGTTGTACACCCAGAAATGTTAACTGGGAGGGATCCAAAGTATTTGAGGGGGTCCAACACGTCTACGTAACACCGAACCTGTCTTATACTGCACCCGAAAAGACGATAAGTAATTCTTAATTACTGTCACCTATATTTTTAGAAAAAAATGATATTTTTATAGGAAAAGCAAGAGTACATGATGAGGCGTAAAATAAAATATTTAGCCTACATCAATCGTTTCTCTGTTAAACAAGTATAGTTTGTTAGGAAAATCTACAAACGTTAGTCAAGTTTCGAAATTTTTGGGAGGTCCAGACCCAGAGGACCCCCTCGTGGCTACGCCCCTGAACATTGCTAACTAGTTCCAAATTCAATGTGGCGTTCCCCATCATACAGTTTTATGTGGACTTATTTTATAAAAGAAATGTGTATATACTAAAATACTATCCACAGAGGGGGGGGGGGCGATTCTAGATCTGACTTATTAATATTTGATTCACAAATTACTGTAGAAGAAGCCTTCATTATCAATATACGAGCTATTGATAATAATATCGTAAGCTAAGAATTATCTTACAAATGCGGGTCTACTTTCATTTGTTTCCTGCTCTACTAGATATTTTCTTTCGTATTTTGTAATTCTGCAATCATTTTTTTTTTTTAATTGTCATTATATTGATTTGCTTCAATATGATCCCGTAATTTAAAAATATGAATGCATAAAAACAAATTTCATTTGTTAATTGCTAGTGAAATAAAATTCAGAAATCTTATTTAGCGCGAAAAACCTTCTCATTCACTGGAAACCGTACTGTGTTGCAGAAGCACTGCAACGACCAGTCCCTTTAACTTCTGAGATAAGGGAAAGGAGACTTAACATTTGCTCCAATTGCCGCGCTGAAGGAATCTGGTCGTTGTGTGCTCGCTGCAACACAATACAAATTAGAAACCCTGTGACGAATTATTTTTCGCTTTTTAAAACGGTTTAACGGAACGTACAGTTACAGAAGCAAAAAATGTTATTTAAAGTGTATATATGGGAGTATTAGAAAGTATATTTTCCTGTTCTTTACTACTATTGATAATAACATTTTTTTTCTTGAAATACTTTTGGTCGTTGCGCAACGCTTCAACACTAACATTAGCCGCCACTGGTAGATATGCGAGATACCATTAAAGGCTAACATTAAACAGTTCAAAGTAACGGCTTTACTACCTTGTCAGATAAGTAATAGTCCTGGAGACTCATTGCTACAGCTCTGATCCATACAGGGTGCATATTAGAAAAATTGGTAGTTCCCGATTAAAGTATTCCTGTAGAGGACTTTCCTAACATCAAGTATAATATTGCGTAGGCTGACAAAACAGTGTTGTCAGAATAATATTATATTTAGTAAGTTTGTAAAGAATTTCGATCCGATCAAGGACCTAGGCTGAAGGAACGCGTTTCTTCAAATTACTTTTACAATTTCCGACACTGCTACCTGTTATACACATATTCTTGTTCAACGTTTTCTAGTCATCTTTCTTGTATATCTAAGGAAACTGGAATATTAGGACACATTGTAGCAAAGGAAATTAAGAACAAGAGGTTTAATAGTAACTAGTTTCTAAACATAAGCTTTGTTCTAAACACACCCAAGAAAATAACCAACGCATTGATTGGTGTTTGAATTATACGATGTAGCATGCTTCGTGAATTCCTATGTCAATGGGAAACACGACCGGACAATACGAGGGTCACTACGGAAGTTTTGAGATGTGAAGTAACTTACATACTTAAAAACAATTTAACACTTACATTTTCTCAAAGTATTCACCATTATACTGTACACACTTTTGCATCCTCGAAAACCACTTTTGGAAGCAGTGTTGCCAGTCTTTTTCTACAAGTGTTGAAAGTTCATTCTCGTAAGCCACTACAGCTTCTTCAGGGCTGCAAAATCTCTTCCCACGCATGCGATCTTTGATCCTGGGGAACAGAAAAAAAAATCACACAGGGCCAGGTCAGGGCAATACGGCGGATGAGTCATAAGTTTGATCTCCGTAGATTCTAAAATCTGAATTGTGATGTTGGCCGTGTGTGCGGACGCGTTGTCATGATGAAGCAGGATCCCATGCAATCCAGTTCTTGGACGCCGTTTTCGATGTTTCTGGAACACTTTTGTTAGGAAAACAGTGGTGTACCACTAAGCAGTAACAGTCCTTTGTTCTTTAAGTGGAACAGTTGCAACATGGTCAGATTTGGAGGAGAAAGTTGCGATCATCTTCTTCCCCACACTTCGCGGTCGCTTCACTTTCGTGGGTGGATTTTCGTCTGGAAAGATCCAAACTGTAGACTGGCGTTTATTTTTAGGGTCAAATTGATAGATCCAAGTCTTATCACCAGTAACAATGTCAGAGACGCGTCGAGAATTGCCTCCATCAAATCTTGCAAGCATTTCTTCACACCATTCCACACGCATGCGCTTCTGCTGTTCAGTCAAAGTGTGAGGCACTCAACGAGATGAAACCTTCCTGAGCCGAAGATGATCATGAAGAATTTTTGTTACTCCTGGCGATCCAATGTTCACTGTAGATTCAATGTCCTTGAACGTTGTTCGAGGATTTTCTCCAATCATTTGTTCCACAGCGGCAATGTTTTCATCTGACACAGCTGCTGCCGGACGTCCAGCTCTCTCTTCATCTTTAAGCGATGTCCGGCCTCTTCTGAGTTCACCAAACCATCGAAAAATTGTAGCACGGGAAGGAGCAAGGTCCCCAAATGCCCCCTGAAAACGGTCAAGGCTTTGTGTCTCGTTCAAACCACTTTTGAAATCGTAAAGGATCATTGCCCGAAAATGTTCCCTTTCGAGCTCCATTCTAGACAGCCGAATACTGCTCACATCAACAAACAAGTGCAGGCGATACGGCCAAGCTGATAAACGAGGCAAGTTTAAACTTTCTTCGCTCTGGATTCCTACCGAACACAATTGTTGGAATTCAAATACTGTGCCACAACAATGCGTATCTCAAAACTTTCGTAGCGATCCTCGTAGAATGAAGAGTTTAGGGAACAAATCCTACTAAAAGACTTCAATATACAAAAATGGAACTCTTGATTGTTACCATAGAGCTATTAGATATGGATTTTTAGTGCGATCTCAAAGTATTTAAGCGCATTACCTAATACGTCGCCATGAAAGAAATGCCATATAAAATGCATGAACATAGAAAAAAGAAAGAAAAAAGAAAAAGAAAAAAGTTGTTACTTTGGTTTACATGGAGTCTTCTGTTGCTTTTTGGTCACTTAAGAGGGAGAAGGAGTGCCCTACAACGACCGGAATATTGGTGTTCAATTTAACATGGGATCTCAACAATTTTTTAGGCAAATCATCGTTTCATTTCGTTCTTTTGCAAAAATGTCTCAGTAGCTCACTAAATATGATGCATCTCATTTTAAAGGTGCAATTTGAACGCTGTGCGTGATATTTTCTTCTTATAAATACAGATAATTATAATCCAAATTCCCATAAGAAAATGATCAAAATTAGAGGGAAAAGTCTTCTGTTTTTTTACAGTAAGGAAAATAGCTAAAAACTTCGGACTTTTTTGAGAATGGAGTACGATCTTTGTATTTGTGCGCTACTGTACTATTTTTTCGCTGTTTCCAAAGACATCCATTACACAATCGATGAGAAATTATATCCTTCATCATTGAATCTACAGAATTCAGAAATCAGATTTTTTCGTGTTCACGTACTTGGCCGTCTAACTGCTAGATGTCACTATAGTCATTCCTCATCCCACTTTCCTTCTCAGCGGGAGCCAGTCCTTTTGAAAACCTACTTTGAGCTTCTTAACAGGGGCGGGAGGAAGGGAATCATTGTGAAGAACGGAAACTTCAAACACGAGGAATGACAAAATTTATGACCTCTTTAGTTGATGGTTTCTGTTTCAGCAGTACAGTGTATTTGTAGATGGTTTCTATGAGAAGAAGTAATTTGTGTTTGTAGCGATAAAGTCAACCTTTCGACAAAGATTTGTGAAGGAGAAGCCGAATTAAAGTCTTCGTTTATGTGTACTAGACACACACACACACACACATATATATATATATATAGTGGCGGATCCAGGATATGATCAAGGGAGGAGCTAAACCATAATTTGCCTCTTTATCCAGAGTAAACAGGATTGAAGCCCATTTTATCCTGTGTATACGTGAGCATCAAGGAAGGGGAGGGGGGCTATAGCCTCTATAGCCACCCTTGGATCCGTGCCTGTATATATATACTATTTACAGCGCCGGATTTACGTATAAGCTAAACAAGCTATAGCTTAGGGCTCCGCTCTCTTGGGGGGCCCCAAAATCTAAAGAAAAACTGGATATACATTTTTAAAATATAAGAAAATTAAAAAAAATAAAATAAAATTTATATATACATAGCAACAGTGCTTCCTGCTATGTAGCCTAGGTTCATGTAATTAATGGAGCTCCTTCTGCTAGTCTGCTTCCTAAATTATCTCTAGTTTCTCCATTTCTGTATGTAGGGTGTTTATGTTGATCTGGACACACATAAAAGGCCCCATTACCTTAAACAGCTTGGGTCCCCACTAGACCTAAATCCGACTCTAACTATCTCTTTATGCATGTTTGCTCCCTCTCTTTTCAAAGCAGTGTTTCTTTGATATTGCTTCCAATTTCGGCAGGTTTTACCACGGGGGGAAGATTCCTAAGTGCGTTTGCACACGGCAACGATAATATCGGTGGAAGTGCCGATAATGGCGGTGAAATAGACTTCAAATCGTAGCTTGCACACGCCACCGACATTATCGACCGATCCTCCGACACGCAGATGCTGTCGGCCAAGCCCCCGATATTGTCGGCGATATCGCCGACACCGATTTTGTCGGGGGCAATGTTTTCTTATGATTGGATGCACATGCGGCTTATAATGTCGGCCGGCCAGTGGGTTAGATGAAGAGAGTGAGTTACAAGGCGCTGTGTATTCTTGTTTCGTTTCATGTCTTTGGAATTTTTTTTTCATTTTATCTATTACAATTGTATATTAATATTATTATTATCTTGTCCTATAAACAACTTCGGAACAGCTTATTATTTTTTACAGTCTCTGTTTTGGAGTAGCTAATTCCCTTTATTAAATAAGTATAAAATGTGGGAAGTCTGAAGAATACTGGTTTCCCTCTAAATAGCTATTACCAAATAGAGTATAGGAAATTTAGATAACTAATTTCTTGATTATTTTCCACTCCTTTTTAAATTTTTGTTCTTTCTCTCTCTCACACACATACACTCTTTGATGGTATATTTTTTAATCTATTAATGCACATAAATTTTAATACATTCTGGAAATTAATTTAAGCGTCATTTTCAAAGTTTGATACACTGTGAACATAAGCATATGGAAAAAACTCCTGATTATTATTACTTCCTTTTATTTTCATCAAAATTGTGTGCAGATCACTTTTCCCGGTCCCACTCAATAAGCAATGATTGAATAGAATATTTGTTGACAAGTCAAAGTAGAATTATCATTATTTTGAAACGAAACCAGCACAATCAAACACTCTTTGCAAAGCTCCAAGGACAAGTGACTCATTTGGCATTTTCTTGATTGTGATCTCAACAACAGGGATGTGACTTTATGCTTCACTTGTTGCAGATTTTTTCTCTCACTTCCAAAACTATCCCAAATCCCCCATTTTTAAAAGAATTTGTGGAATGGCAATTGAAAACAAAGACCAAAGCTATGTATCGAAGTTTTCCCTCTCCCCTTTGTACCGGCTTCGACCCCCTGATAGAGTTCCGCAGTTTAGCTACAGTGACTGGATGAAAAGGTTGTGTATTATTGTATTCTTACCTTTCTAGTTTTGCTTAGATTTTTAGAGATGGCAAGAATTTTTCCATTCGATATTTTAACCCTTATTGAACTTGTGGAATGTAGACCTTACATATGGGATAAGATAACAGACTCTTTCAAGGATAGAATTGAAAAGCAAAAAGCATGGCAGGAAGTTTATGCAAGCCTTGCCCAGGATTTTGAGTTCATGGACAAAAAGAAACGAGAAACGACAGGTATGTATGCAACAGTGCACATCTGTCTTCAACATTGGGGGAAGGGGAGGAAGGGTATGTTCGTTCTCATATTATATATATATATATATATATATATATATATATATATATATATATATATATATATATATATATATATATATATATATATATATATATATATATATAGCGATGTTCAAAATATTTCTGTAGTCGAAAACAATGCTGTGGAGAATTGGGACCAGAGTTGTCTTCAACATTGGGAGATGGACTGATTTGAGGCTTATTCTGAGTGGACATTAATTTCTTGTATGTATGAGTTTGTATGAGTTTTCTTACCGTTGGGTGATTGTGTCTAACCAAATGGAAAAACTTATGATTCCACCCCTCACATAAGTTATTTATGCGAGGATTATTAAATAGAGTTGCCTCATGAGCATCCCAAACTTCCGGCGGAAATCTTGGTGGCACTCTCTTAATTCTCACGACATCACAATTCTCAGAATTGAAATATTATTAGCAGTTCCAATTTTGGAACATAATGAATAAATCGAAAATTTATGTTGAAATCTTCATTTACCAAGCAAGAAATAAAATAGTTTAAAACCCGAGAGTTCAAATTATACTTTCTGCTTTTATGTCCTTCTGCCATTTCGTCCTCTGCTATTTCGTCCGCCTGCCATTTTGTCCTCCTGCCATTATGTCCGTCCCCCATCCCCCATGTATCCCGGTCTGAATCATTTGTCTAAAGCCCATAAAACATTCAAATTCAAATGTAGATGTTGCTCATCAGTGTCGACACCTAAATATTTCTCAATCAATGGTAGGGGTGTTTGGTACCCTCAATCTGTCTCCCTCTTATTAGCGGAGAAACACTCTATATTCGGTAGTAATTCCTTTTTTTTAAGTGCTGTTTAATGTATGTAGTAACGCATAGGAAACTAAATTTTAATATACCGGTACCCTAGTAGTATAGAAACGCACCAGATGGTACCTTACCAAAATAAACACCCTATGCCAAGGATTCAAACATTAACAATAATAAAAAAGATATTAATAAACATTTTAAAGACAGTCTTTCATTAATCAAGTCGCACTTAAAAGTAAAAAAAAAAAAAAAAAAATGTTTATGCATGACAATAAAATAAAAAATGGGATGCGCTCTAATATAGCCTTACAGTTACTTTATAAATTCTTAAAATGACGCTCACTATTCTTTTTATTTAGTCTTGCATAAACAAAATTATTTTTAACTTTTTAGTGCGAATTGATTAACAAAAGAATGTCTTTAAAAGGTGTTTTATCATTTTTTATTCATTGGACACATATTCCAAATCCTGAAGTGATATGCAACCAGGGAAACCAGGGCTGGTTCAAGGCTAACATTTATTTTAGAATAAAGAAGTTGAAAATAAAAATATATTAAAATTTGCTTTTAAAATAAATAGATATATTGCAAAGTATGAAAGTAACAATGGAATATTGTATTGTCACCGGACTTACGTCGCTCTGCAAAAGTTCTTACTTCTATGACGTCAAGAAATAAGTTCAATTTATACGAACACTAATTCAATGTTTGAAAAACACCTGTTATGTCCTTGTACACTCATGTCCAAAATGATTGTTGCATATCTATAACTGTCTTCTTGTAAGAATATAATGTAATAATGATTTTGCTGGGTACTTTTAATACTGATACTAATTATGTGTACAATCGGAAATGTATATGTGGTAAACTTCATAGGAAAATATTTATAAATACGAAAATTAGAATGACTAAACAAATGTTGCTAAATGGACGCGAAAGTTTTATTTTTGTTCACTGCTCTTATTTACTGCTCTTTTGACATGAAATTTGCCACATACATGTCTCTGCCAATTGTATACATACCAACATGATAAGAAATATCGGATGAATTCGTTATCAAATTATATTCCTACAACAACATATTTATAGACATGCAACAATAATTTTGGACATGAGTGTACCTTCCTAAAGAAGATGACACATGTTTTAATTCTATTGCTAATGAAGTGGTCTATTTCCCCAAATAAAAAACAACACCAAGCAGGGCATATACTCCCTCCTGTCCTTCCAAGCCGGTTCCCAAGGACCCGGGTACAATTCCCGGCGGGAGCTCATGTGGTTCGGATTCCACGTTAATCAGTAGGTCCACGTCTCATATAGCCTCGCTGCTGAACGGGACGTAAAACTCAAAATCAATCAATCAATCAATCCGGTTCCCAAGGCTGCATGTAATATTGCAGCCCTTTCCTGTTGTAATAGGAAAAACTCAGGATGGTCATCCACTGGTATCGAACCCAGGACCATTCGAATGTGAAGAGAGAGGGTAAATCTGGTGGTCATATTTTGAAAAGAAAATAAAGAAATAAATCCCACTAGAAAAGAGTCACATTGTCAATACATTTCAGATTTTTGCCTGGGTTTTCTGCCTTTCAATTGAAAGTTTTTTTTAACCACGATGGCCCTAAATAAATTAGAATAGTTTTATTGACTCTCCCTTTCTTTCTTTTTTTTTTTTTTTAATATTGGTATGGTTTTTCATTTTATATCAGACTCTTCTCGCACTATTCTGTTATTTACCATAGGTAGAATCCTTTGAGAAAGAGATGTTTGTAACCGTCGTAGATATTTGAGTGGCTCTCTAGACACGGAGCTGACGGCTGATAATCATGTTGGTCCCTCTTATTTATTTTTTTTCTTCAGTTCTGTTTCTCTTTTAGCCGAAAGAAAGGAATTTCACTCTTCTGTCCCATTTCCAGCCGCAACCACCCCCTCCTGCGCTGTCTAACTTTGACCACATGCAGGGGAAAACGAAGGAAAAGGAGGGGTGCCATTTGCTTTGACGGCATTTCAGCAACAACCCCATCTGTTGCCAAAATAAGGAAACACTTTGCACTGCAAGGAGAATCAGGAAGGCTGATAGATCCTCGATTTGTCAAGGTCACTTGACTCCTGCCGACTCTTAACCGTACAAATCCAAACCTCACATGGAATTCACATTCATATCAATCCAGAATAGTCAATTGCTCCATTGTTTGAAACCTACTTCACATTTGCGGATATTGCTCACTTTTTCACTTCAACATTCTCATGTATAGTTCTCACTGTGAAGATGTATTTCGTTGTATATCTTATCCCATTAAACATACATTACACCAATCGTTTTTTTTTTTTTTTTTTTTTTTACATAAGAAATGCAAAGCTATTAATTTAATTTAGCATTATTGGTTTGATGTTAACATTTCAAGATATCTCGCATGCCTAAGTTTTCTACTGTTTTCCAATATTTCCCCGAATGGCAAAACTAAACGGTAAAAAACAAAGTATGGTGTTGGTAAGAATTAAGATTCGATTCGAACACTAGTCTGGCTCCTGGGAATTCGATACGCTAACCACCATATCACACCGAAAACTAGGAAAAGAAGTTCCTTTTAATAAATTTCATCTCACTCGGTCTTCCTGCCTGATTTTTTTTTTTTTTTTAATGATTACAAGTAATATGTGGTAACTGTTCGAAATATCTTTGTCATTTTTAGGATTAACCATTAGAAGAACAAACAACAAATTAGAATAGAATCTAGTAAACAGCATATCTTTTCGTATACGGCCTATACAATGCACCAATTAACAATCTATTCCATCAGAACAAAAGTTACCGATTATTACTGGAAACAAGCGACATTTTTAGCTGAAAAAAATAGTTTTTAACGATTTTCTCTAAAACTATGCAATGGCTTTTAGCTTTAAGTATGGCATGATGTTCAGGTCGATGTCGTTTGTAGGTTAATATATGTCTCATGTTTACACGCATCCGTAAAAGTGCTTGTAGCAGATTAGATTCTACAGGAGTAACGGAAAAACATCCTTGTCCTTTCAGGAAGGAATTTCTGAAAATTCATCTTCATATCAGTGAATTCTTTGTAACAGAGGCATATTGCTTTTCCGGCTTGTCCAATTATGTTTCAGCTGCGCTTTCTATGTTGAAATTATACGCGTTGCTAGAAATCTGAAAACTTTCAGTATAACTTATGGTCTTTAGCGTAGATAAGGGAGACAGGTGATTAAAGCAAATGAATGATGTTAGAGATGGTGGAATGATAATGAGGGGGGAAATTAAAATACTCAGAGAAACCCCACAGATATGATGTTATCCACCGCAAACTTACTTGGCCGCGGATCGAATCCGAGACCCACTCACGAGAGCTGAGTAGGGATGCGTACGAGACGAGTCGAGACAGCATTTTCCTGACAAAATTCGAGTCGAGACACACTTCTTCCAATAGAGAAATATACATTTTTTCGAGTCGAGACATCACTTTTAAAGCACATTTTCGAGATGAGACAGCCACAAATCTGGTCTCGTGCGCATCCCTAGAGCTGAGCATTCTACCACTGAGCCACCGTGCCCCTGTACGCGTTGTTTAAAGCTGCCTTGGTATTACTGTTACTTACCATTGTCATCAGAAATATTTCACAGATAATTTTAACCCGATGTTTGATAGACCACGGGGAGACACACATGTTGATTCTGCGAAGAGTAGGAAAAAAAAAAAAACATATATCAAAATGCTTAAGTAAATCATTGTGAGAATAGCAAGAAAGTAACAGCTGGAGAACTTACTTATAATACACAAAAGAACTTAAAAGTTCAAACTAGTAGTGGATGAATCTGAGAAGTGTTTCAAAGCGTTTCTTAATATTAATCTTCAACTTCATATAGCACATTACACTCCCTAAACTTCTAAGATCTTTTTTTTTTTTTTTTTGTGTGTGTGTGTGTGTGTGGAGGAGAGGTTGATAGACGGAATAGATATGAGGAAAAGGTTTGTATACAAATAGACTACATGCTTTCCGCTCATACCTATTCTGTCTATCAATACAAAGCTTTGTACACACATTTTTTTATTCCATATAGTGTTTTTTTTTTAGATACATTTGGGTTCTGTGTTTTTACCCGGGGCCACTCCAGAGGTGTCCAAAGTTGATGGAAAGGATTTCTGGAGGGAATCTTCCTGACATTCTCCCAATGTTCCCGTTCAAGTACGATATGGGCCCCAATACGTAGCAGCTCTGGAAGGCTTGTTTCATGCCGAACAGAACGAACTATAAACCATGATTTTCTAGAGAAAAGTGTTGATGCAATAGCTATTACACTGCGAGTCTACAATTTTCCTTATACTAACAGGGTTAATGGCCCTCCGTTGTCCATGGCACCTAATTTTTTGTGCATGAACATATCTTTGTTATGTTTATCGAATGGACTAGGTTTGATTTGGATGTCCGGATGACACGTTCATGTCCGTTCCTTGTCAGTTTTAGAGTTAACCTATTAACTACGGGATATTTTGTTTTCGAAATACCCTGTTGCTTGTCTTAACTACGGATATTTCGATTTCGAAATGGCACTGCAATAACGTTTCTAACACTTTTTGTTTCATGTGCCTTCGATAAATAGGAGTGAAAAAATGGATTTCTTTGTAAACCCTTACGAAAACGCTTTAAACGTAGTTTAAAGGTTAAATAAATTACCTCCGTAGTTTAAAGGTTAAAGAATTTACCTCCGTAGTGTAAAGGTTAAGGAAATGATTATTTATGAAATATGCAGTCTTGGAAAACAACGTAACGCAAGTAACGCGTTACTTTTTAAGTAACGATTTCTGGTAACGCGTTACATTTTTTCCAAAGTAACTGTAACGGCAACGCGCTACAAAATTTTAAGTAACGTACCTAGTTTGCGTTACATTTCGGATGAATAAATATATGTATATTTTTTTCGGAAACAAATGTTTCTTTCCTGTAGTAAATTTCTCAGAATGGAGCAATGGAGATTGAACTGTCAATGACCGACAGTCAGTCACCGGCACACAAATAAACAGATAAGATCTTTGTGCCACTTGCCGGTTTTAGAAGGTGAGAATAGGCCTAACCTCACGTGTACTGATTGCAAGCACCTGGAAGATTTATCATAATTTTCACAGCTCCAAATCAGTACATTCAGTGAGTGAACTGCGAGTGCAATGAGAGTCTAATTTACTTTGATTGTTATTGTTTTTATAAAGATGGAGAACGAAAATATACTGCATTACCGTTCGAATATTAAAAAAAAAAAAAAAAAAAAAAAAATACTTTTTCATAAGAGCGGAGGATGATGGTGGACAGAATGTAAAAATAAAGTGTCTGAAGTGCTCCGGCGGGAAATATTTATCAACAGCCAGGAGTTCGTTCACAAATTTGAGTAAGCATCTAAAGTTTTTTTTTTTTTTTTTTTTTAAAGTTAAATTTCTAGATTAGACCAAAACAGCACCCACACAAACATTTGGGATCAAGTTATTGTCCAAATGTTAATAATTTGTTTACTCGTGCTCGTACTAATATTATTCTATATTAATACTTTATTCAATACTTCATTCTTGTTTATACTTAAGGAGACTAGAAATTGCAGTTTTTTTTAAAAAAAAAAAAAAATCAATTGCAACAAAGTAGGAAAATAATGATTTCATTTTCTCAAGAGATTAAATAAATAAATGTATATTTAGTGTAGGTGAAGTGGGGAATGTAATACGTTGATTGGTTATCGTGACAATGATATAGTGATTTTCTACGATATACTCTTTTAACTTGAACTAGCTGAACCTGCGCTCTCTACACAGCGCATCATTCACACGTGAGCATGAATCTCCTTGTCATTCCTCATAACATCTGTACATGTCCCTTTACAGACACAAGTGAAAGACGTCTTGATAAATAAAAATCTGCAAGGGGTACCATAAAGGACAGATTTATTCGATTAATTTTTCAATACCTCGCACTGCTTGAAGTTTGAGCCTACTTTCGGTTGGAGTTTCTAATTCATGTATGATCAGTGTTTTCTTCCTTCTTGTATGTAGTATGTAATAAGCAAATACATTACATCTACAATTAATTATAACGTCAGTGATATGTGCAGTTCATTGGGCAAAACAGTCTAAATAATAAAGATTCATCTTAGCCTGGAGAAATGGTTATCCTTAGTTTTTCATTATCATTTGGCCACGAAACAAACGTCTGAGAGATATGCAACCCCCATACAGCTATACTGTATTGGAATGTATAACTCATAGGGTATGATGCTTTACATTTTTTAAAAAGATTTCAACACTTCCAGTGTGCCTCTAAAAAATGTAATAAAGAACATTACCTGGGTCGTTTTTGAGATAATCTTCTGATTAAAATCACTACTGATAGACTCGTGCAGAACAAATAAGTTGTACGATATTTTCAGGTTATTAATAAATTATTAAAAATAAATAAAACCCTGAGTTCGTTTTGAGAAAATCATCCGAAAATAACTTACCGACATGAATAAAATAGCACTCGTAGAAAAATGACTTATACCACAGGTTAGAGTTGTTAATACAACATTGCTATTAAATTCTGGAACGCCATGCACTCCGGCTTGCTTTCCGAATCCGTCTTCCTAGCCCCACCCGTGATTTATACGCCCGTACATCATTTCCCCATATTCTCTATCATCTTGAAACTCTCCGCTTACGATACATCTCTCAGCGCTTGCAGAACCACCATCGGCTTCTCTTAGACAGTATGCACTTTGACGCCACCTTCCGTAAAACAACATTACTTCGCCATACTCCCTTATCTTTACTCTTTACTATCTACTATTACTCCCTACCGCCAGATAGTTTTCACCTTCCTCTCGTAGCCGATTTCATCACGCACTTTGATTCATCTTTCATTTTTCCATCTACTGCACAGTAGTCCTACTGTTTCACTAGGCCTCCCACTGTCTACATCACGATCCAGAGTAGCCCTGGATCAGAAGATAACACGCATGTGTCTACTCTAACCATCTCCCTGTTGTTGTGATGTCTACTGCACCTCATTCTCATCTCATCCCATCCTAATTGAATGATTATGGTCAAAGTCCATAATGTCCTTGCAGCTCAAAGAAAGTCCCGCTGCTGCGAATTGATGCTTCCCTCCACATTTTTTTTTTATTTTATATGGAAATAAAGTAATAAATATAAACTGGTTTCTAACCATCCACCTTTTACCAATCTCCATTCAGTTTTCCTTTCCTCCCTCATCCCTCAATAAAGGGTGTGACCCTTTGGGTGGGTGCTAGTCGTAAGCGGCTAGCAAAAAAAAAAAAAAAAAAAAAAAAAAAAAAAAAAAAAAAAAAAAACATTGCTGTATGAAATATAAAAATAATTGTAAGAGCTGTTTTCCATAAAATAACACTTTTTAATTTACACTTTGCAGTAAATTGCTCTTATTCTATTTTTCGAGTGAAGAGAAAATTCGAGGAACTCGACTAAAGAATCTTAACTTAAATTTTGATGCGGATTAGTTGAACGGTATGATAAGTAAACACGTTAAAATTTTGACGGACAAACGGATATTCAAAAATCACTTTTTTGGTATATAAAGGCATTGAAGCATTTAAATCCATTGAAATCTCGAAGTTGTTTTCATAATTACCACACTTCCTCTCCTATTGACACTCGAAAGCAACAATGTAGTATATGCGTATCACATGGACCTTCATAATTACAAATGAAGAAGGAACATCAATTTGTTCATCTGCTTGCACAAAGCACTTCTAGGTAAGTGCCCCCGGTGGAAAAGGAGCAACGCCAGCAATTATGAAACTTGATAGTTGAAAAAATTACATGTTTTTCATAACACCGTGTTTTACTCCTTTTCAATTACTTAAAAAAAAACTGTGTAATTCAATTTGAAGTCACTTGGCTTTCATTTTCAACAGAACTATATAGGCTATGTCTGGGCACTGGATTTTTTTTTTTATATTTATTCATTTTGGTGCTGTGGTGAAGGTGGCATTATATTTAAAAAAAATGTTAAACAATTCTTATAATTTATTTGCATAAATTAGACATTAGACCTCGAAAGATTAATATTTTTATTCTTTCGAAAAGGGATGGAAAGGTTAGAGGCAGCGTAAAATGTAACCCAGTGGAACATTCAGGGATATTAGATAAATTTCAGTAGAAATAAACTGAGAGCAGATTTATGGTCTAGTATATTAACAGAAATAATACTCTTGCTCTCGAGTGTCACTGAAATAACACAAAAAGATATATATTTTTTTTGTATTGAGGAGTTTGGTGCGCCCGTACCCTCTTCCGAATCCACAATTTTCCTTGAACTGACAAGTATATTGTTTTCACTGCTCTTTGGACGACAAAATATAAGCAATTACATCTGGTTGTTTTTAATGGAAATTTCGCTCGATCTCAGAATACATCAGTTCAAAATTACTTTCAATATTCCAACTGATATAACTTCTTGCGGTAACTGCACAATACACTAGCACCAAATTATTTTATAGTTTATGAATTACAAGACGATAATAGAGATCAAATATATAAATATATAGTTTCAATAACATTTTATTACTTTTTTATAAATTAAGAACCACAATTTATTTAAATTTTTCTATACACTAAGAATTAATAGGTTTTTATATTCTTAGAAAGTATAACAAGAAGAGTTATATTTTTCTTGAGCAAGGGCGCGTCCCTCCCTCTTTGTGTTTCAGCTACTGTTTTGACTTTTCTGTAAAGTACTTTCCTGCTTCATACTAGGTTTTGTTTACTGTCACACAAGACTAAGTTTCCAGTGAATAATTGGAACTGATAGTTTCTGCAACGCATAAACTAATTTTGCCACAAGTCACATTTTATTTTATATCAGAGTAGCTTATGTAAAACAATTTGAATCTGCAGGCTGATGGGGATTTGGAATGATCGTTAATAATAAAGCAAGAATAGACTTACAAATAACATTTGCCTAAATAATAATAAAATTTGATGAAAATTAATTGATACGACAGGACTCGAAAACCTGACTGACGCTTTGCAGTTTCGTACAACACCACTACGCTACAAACCTTAGCTGATCAATTAAACTACTATTTATGGAGGCCATACGTTTGCTAACATATTTTGCTTTAAAATATACAGAAACCTAACTAATATTCCAGCACATCTTGATATAATTTAAGGAATTACAAAATAACGTCTGCCATTTTTCTTTTTCTTAGGCTGTGGGACAAATACTAAAACCTCAGTCTCACTTTGAGAAACTTTCGAGACATTTCCCTTGTTGAAGAAAATCTATTTAACCTCTTTCTGAGTTAAAGGAAATGATAAGCAACTCAACTAATGTTCGTCTCTTCATACAGGCCTTAGTATCTCGACTAGTATTACATGAGGCGTGTTCAACTACCTAACAGTTTTTCTGCAAGATCAAACAATTGATTGGCATGGGTAAATGGTTACCGCAATGGACTTCTGTCAGGGTTCGAACCTTGGCATGTCCGAATTTTTTTAACACCCTTAAATTTCAATTTTAGTCCATAGTTAGTGTGATATGTAAGATCTTCTCCTATGGAGAAGAAAAGAGATGTTTGAATGACAGGGAAATGAAGTAGGTCCATGAATGGATACAAAGAATTACAAACTTATTTCCTTTCAATTGTTCTAGATTTGATATTTTCAGTTAATTTCAACCATTTTGTAACTCATGTATGATTAGGGTTTATCCCTTCTTCTTGCATGTAGTATGTAATGACGTGATACATTATACAGACAACGAGTTATAATGTCGCTGATATATGGCACTCATTCGACAACACGCTCCGTACAATAGAGAGAAATACTAGAATGGAGAAATTTTCCGTACATCAACTGCAGAGCAAAAGCCTAATTTAGTGCTCCAGAGGCTGGCTTCCCAATTGTCGTCTCCTGGTTGAAATGATTAGTGTAAATTGGGTTGCATATGTCGAGGCTTTACGTTACCAGCAAAAGTACTGGACCCGACCAAATGGAGTTATAGCAGTAAGGGGGGGATTAATTATTTTTGCTGGTAACTAGCGTTGCAAAGCTGGTCTGTTCTATTCACTTTATAAATTTGTTCTGCTTGAGTCAGATTCATTAGTTAGAAGCTTCTTCTTGTATTTATTTAATTTCATCTTCTTTGAAGTATGTTCAAAACTAGACGTTTCAACTTCCCATCATTATGCTGATTAGGCTGGATATAACATATGGTTAATGGAAGATTTGGTGACATGAGAATGTGATAGGAAATGGGAAAACCCATTCGGCACGATGTTGTCCCCAGAAATTCACATAGTCTGGATCGAACTACTGATTCCTCTACTACAGTGCTGCCTAGATCATGTGGAATTCTATTGGAAGATATAGCAAACGTGGTTGCGTTCAATAAATGGTTTGCAGCTCTTTATACAGCGATATTGTATATATATATATATATATATATATATATATATATATATATATATATATATATATATATATATATATATATATATATATATATATATATTGTAATTTCTTCTATTTTTATATCTTGGTTTTGGGCAACGGTGCATAAAAGTACACAATCTGTCGTTCTACATAGAAAGAAATAAGATTTAATCTTGGTAGCTGAAGATATATGTTGGTTTTATGTGTATAATCTTTACATTTAGTTACCTCAACAGCAGATAATTGCTTGTTTAAAACGTTGCTATGACAACCGAAAAAGAAAAAAATAATTAATGGAGTTTTAGAGAATAAAGGTAATAGTGATATACTTTGTCGTGCCTGATTTAATGTGATTGAATCATTTTGACATATTTTAAAACTTACACGGACTGTGGGCTGAAATGTAACGTAAAATATATGTATAATATAAATTGATCGTTATACTTTAAATGGTGGTTCCTATATACGTTACATTTTAGATGGTGTTATCTCGCCCAGGACGTTACATCTAATCATATCTACCTTAGAATCGAATTTAGCAGTTCTTGCTCATTGACTTGCTACCTTCTCTTATGTTTTCTATGATCCAATCCCTACTTTTGTTAAAGAAGACCTATGGCATTAGATAATCAGATATTCTCTCTTTCTAAATATATCATAGAGATATTGATAATCTATTTAACTGTAAACGCTTATGTAATCGAACGTCTTTATGCAGTACTTGGATGGAGATGATTTTGGAACAATTCATGACACTCACTATTTACATCAGAAGTAATCCCTGAATTCTGATACATTCCAAACGTTTTTCCAGTAATAAAACAAACATGACTAATATGGTAATTTATCACTTAATGAACATCCATGAAATGAAAATGAAATGAATGACTTCAGTTTAACGTCCCACGATTATTTCCTTTAGACTAAGACGATGATTAAGGCAAGTGAATGATGATGAAAGAATTAGTGAAATGAGAAAGTGGAAGGAAACGGAAGTACCCTGAGAAAATCCACGGACAAAAGATGAACAGACAGTTAACCGTTTCGTAAAATTATGGGAACTACGAAAGACACACCTAACACACTTCCCCCCCCCCCCTAGTGTCTGTAAAATATCTATAAAACTCTATTAATATCGCACACCTTTAAATACATACTAATCCTAATTTTTTTGAATTCTGATAGTCAAGACTTTTTAAAAAGCCATTATGAGAATGGATTGAGTACAATATAAAATTCCAATTTGGTACTCTTTCTTGTCTTCCTTATCATGCTACACTTTCCTTTACTGATTGATGGTCGGAAGTTCTTGAATGAAAATATTTTCAAGACAAGTGAAACGAAGTTTCTTTTTTGACGAAACTCTTGAATTCAATGTTTGCTTATAGACTATCGATTTCATTCAACAGTCTGGTTAAAATTTCTTCCCGAAAGATCGTGAACGGACTATTTGTTCGAAACAATTGAGATGTTTGCATTCATGCTTGACGAATTGGACAGCTGAGTTTTGCATTTCAAATGTTGAGTCTTTGCCTAGTACATATATTGAGTCATGTCAAACCGATAAAGTAAATGATTAAAATTGGAGTCAGTTGCTTGGTTGATTATCGGGTTTTTAACGTTCCTTTTTCAATATCAAGGCTATATCTGTAAGCCTATGTGAACTTACAAAATTCAGCGTGAAATCTAAATTACATGAACTCCCATCGAAAAACGTTTTCAATTTAACGTTCCACGATTATGTCCATGTGGCTAAGGAAGACGATGATTAAGGCGAGTGAATTGGGGATCTGATGATGGAAAAATTAGTGGAATAGTATATGGGAGGAAAGGAGAGTATCCTGAGAAAACCACGGTCACGATATCTACCCAAAATTTACTTGGCCGGAGATCGAACCAGGAACTCTACACCCAAGAGGTAAACGCTCTACCTCTGAGCCACCGTACCCCAACTCCCATCTGCAATTGAATCCAGATCTCCCGCGTTGAAGGTGCAGGTATTAACTGTATAGCCGTGAGGAGCCTTACTCTATGAAAAACTACATTTGAGCTAATGGAGTTGATTGAATAATCCGAGGCTATAGTTCTCTCTTAAATGGGTCCTCATCGGAAAGATAACGCTCGAGAATTTTGGACCAGAATTAATAAAATAGTCCACACTCTAAGCATCTCAATCATGTCAGTGACAACGCATTTTGCCTGTTAAGAAATCCGAAACAGCAGTTTCGTGTCCAGAGTCAATGTTTATCCAATAAGAGAACTTTATTATTCCTTATGTTCTTTATTCAAACACATTTCCAGTTTACATTATAGTAGAAACAGACAATATATATTGCCTAATGGTTTTGGTCCCCTTTGTGTTTAAAGTCGTGTTTGTGTTTTCCGTTTCCTTTACTCTGAGAGAGTGTGTGTGGTTTAAATTTAGTTTCAACTTCAATATATGTTTGTGTGTTGTGTGCTGTTTCTTGCGAGGCTGCTGAATTAACTCTGGAAGTAAAACTACCCCCATCTACCCATTTCAACCCCCTCATCCCATACAGCCTGTAAAATCCCCCGCCCCAACCCTAGTCAGTAGTCTCTCACAGCATCTCTCCGTCTCGTTCGCTTCGCGACTTCCACCAATCTCGTCAGCGCAGCCAATGGGAGCCTGTCTCCCAGAGCGGGGACCGACCAATCGGAGCTAATATAATTTGGCTGTTCGCCCAGCTTCATCAACTCCAATAGCGATAAAGCCGGTTGCCGGGGGTAATGCTTGGGGACGGACCTAACGACGGAACGGAAAATCCTATTATAGCGGATGATAGAACAACGGAGTTTGCTGATAAGGAAGCGAGGCACAACCGTCTGCTTAAAAGGGGCAATTTATTGCGGCAATTCATTTCATAAGCCCCATTAAACGGTGGACAGGAATTACAACAACATCGTTCCCCGAGAAAGCCAATAAAGAACCCAAATAATTCTGGAACTTTTCCCAGTTTTATGGAACTCGCAACTAGAGATATTTATACGCCTCCATTTTCCCTTCTCTTGCCCCCCATTTCCCTTTGCCTTGATACGGGAAATTATACTTGTCAAATGGAAACACAACGCTGCAACTGAATAATGTTATATTTCACCGCTCGTGATACTTTTCTGTCTGCGAGAAAAAGAAACAGAGAAAAAGAAGACTCCGTAGATAACCGATAGAGGCTTCTGTGTCTCTATTCCCAGAGAATAACAATAACGCATCACATTAATATATTTTTTCTTTCTTTTTCTTATTTTCTAAAAGCATAAACTGTTTCTGGCTGTTTCCGTTTTCTCCTTCGTGCATCCTTGTTTCATTTTTTTCTTTTTCTTTCTTCTTTTTTGGTCCCATTTCTATCTCAATTTTGATAATATTTGAAAGTTGTTATTTCGTCTGATTTTCATGGATATGATAACTGTCCCCTTCGTATAGAAAAGAATAAAAAGTAAACTAACGTCTATTATATCACAATTCATGGAAATAAGTAACTGTTCTGCTTCGTTTTAGATGCTTAATTTATAGCTGAGCTTTAAACCAAATCAAAATAGGATAGACTATTGTTCTGGGAAGCACTGGGGAATTTATCAGATAAGTGTATTCCTTCTATTCTCTCGTTTTCGAAAATACAGTAGAATTTCGAAATAGCGTTGCCGCGGTTGAATTCAAATGATGACCTGATTTTAACGACTTTCAATCAAAATCCCGTGGGAATTTATTGGAGAAAATTAGCTGGGTCTAACGGGAAATTAATGAGAAAATGTTAAAAATAGTATTGGACAAACGAAGAGTTAAGATATGATCAAAAAGATTTTTTTTTTCGATCTTTCAGTTCAACGTCCCACGATTATACCCTTTTAGACCAAGGAAGACAGTTGATTAAGACAAATGAATGATGATGAAAGGATTAGTGAAATGAGAATGTAGGAAGTAACGGGAGTACCCCCAGAAAATCCACAGACACTATGTTTTTCACCACAAGCTTACATGGCCGGGGATCGAACCAAGAACCCCACTCACCAGAGGTAAATGCTCTGCCACTGAGCCACCGTGCCCCTCGTAGAGGGAAACTGATTGGAGCATTGGCTGAGAAGTAAGTGATGTGTTAAAAAGTACGGTAGCAGAGAAAGGACTGAAGAGGCCACAAGAGATTACAGCTATGGATGATGTTAAATCACAACATTAGGGATGCGCACAAGTCGAGTCGAGACAGGATTTTCCTGACAAAATTCGAGTCGAGACACGGCTCTTCCAATAGTAAAATATAAATTTTTCGAGTCGAGACATCACTTTTACAGCACATTTTCGAGACGAGACAGCCACAAATCTTGCTCATGCGCATCCATACACAACATTGCTACGTGAAGGTGAGCGTTTGCTAAAAGTTGTGGTGCAGGGAAACTTTCCAGTTGGCTGCACATGGCATGCCAGTAATACCTGTAGAGTGATGATGATGGTGGTGAGCTTATGGCACATTGGTAAAGTACCCACTGAGAAAACCTACTGACACGATGTTGTCCACCACAAACTTATTTGGGCGGAGATTGAACCAGGAAATCCATACACCAGAGGTAATTAAGCACTATACCAGTAAGCCAGCGTGTCCCCTAAATGCACATTAGTGAATATGCAAATTTACTGACAGAATTCTACAATATATTTATTTCAAAGATGAGGCACATATCAATTGATATAGGCTGTGTGTGTAAGCGTAAAAGGTCATGCGTAGTTTCCAAGAAAATGAAGAAAAACCAACTGATTTATAAACTTAAAAAATGATGCTGTTCGAGTACATGTCATTTGTTGAGGTGAAACGAACATTGAAATGTACTCTCATTAAACTCTTCAATATAGCATCAGCAAGACGGTTAGTGAGATACAGTCGAAAATTACGATTAACTGTAAAAATTAAATTTCTGTTTAACTATAACATCGAGAGAAAACACATAAGCCTACATCAATTAGTTCGAGAGATAACACATAGGCCTATATCAATTAATTCTAGAGATAACACATTGATCTGTATCAATTAATTCTAGAGATAACACATTGATCTGTATCAATTACTTCCAGAGATAATACACAGGCCTATATAAATTAATTCGCCACATAACACATAGGCCTATATCAATTAGTTCGAGAGATAACACATAGGCCTATATCAATTAGTTCCAGAGATAACACATAGGCTTATATCAATCAGTAGTCCACATCAAATTAAACAAAGTAACATGTTAAAGGATGATAGTTTTTGAAAAAAATCGATTTTTATTGCAAAAACTAATTTTTATGGCTTTAGAAAACATGTCATTCGTTGCCAATAATAATAATTGACTTTTTTTTTATTCTGCTCAAACAAATTGTTTATCATCTTCTAACGATGTCAGATTTACTACTAAGAGTGACAGATTCTCCTAGTAGACTAATCATGCACCTAGTAAAACCAAATGGTAAAGTAATTCGAATTGAAGTTTATCGTTAAATGACTGTAAGCACCCGCCGTTGCCTTGTCTTTATTCAGAACCTGCATAAAAAAAAGAGAGGAAAGAGAATGTATGTCTTTATCCCATTGTCCGGATTTTTTATCCTGTGCTGTTATGTAAGCCCGCCTACAAATATGTAATGTTGATTGCATACATCAAGGCGTTTCTGAGAAACTGCTAGAAACGTGTATACATTTTGACCCCCGACCAATCCTCTCAAAGCCGAAAATCGAAAAAAAAAGTCTTCGTATGCGATTAGATATGGTGAAGATTTATGCTTGTACAACATTTGATAGTTTTTAGGTGACTATTCCATGCATAAAGCTGATGACAGATAGATACATAATTAATTATTATTATTATTATTATTATTATTATTATTATTATTAGACGCCTATTATTATTATTATTATTATTGTTATTATTATTATTATTATTATTATTATTATTATTAAAGAAACATAAGAGAAAGATATAAAAGGATACGTAAGCAATTTCCCAATAAGTTGTCCTTTAGCTAAAAAATATTCTGTGCACGGTACGTATGGGAGAGATACAACATATTCACCCTATTTTAAAGTTCTTGCAAAAACGTTAAAATGGTATAGCAATACATCCTAGGGATTTTAGACTTCCCGGTTCTAAACCTTAAATGTCCTGATTTCCCTCCAAAACTTAAGTTAATTTAATTTGAGCAATATTTAAAAAAATACATATATATCGCTTTCATAAGTCTCCGATACTCAATTGATACGAACACTTTTGGTGAATATTGACCTATTATTTAATTAATTCTGATGTTTCAGCTAGAAGTAACCGTATACCTATGAATATACAGAATGATCACAAAGTCTCTTTACAACCTATCGTGTGCTTACGTATTCATACATGATCACATTGTCTTAATGTGGAATCATGGCAGAGGACAACTTTGAGGTAGTGTGACTTTCTTTACTATTTATTCCAAAGTGTCTGTGTGCACACCATCGTTTTCATAACAGAGGGCGGTTCTCCTCCAGGCACAATGCGAAATTCTCCTCAACAATGCTGGCCTGATGACAGTAAATGCACATCGAACAGCATCCTTAAATTCATTAACTGTCTCGTAACGTGTGGCAGCAACCTTTTGTTTAATAAAATCCCCATAATGCATTGTCAAAATGACAGATCAGGACTTCGGAATGGCCAATCAGGAAATGCCTCACTGAGATTTCTTTAACGGCAATAGCATAATGGGCTGGTGCTCCATCCTGCTGGAACCATATTTATACGACCGAGCAGTCCCCGATTTTGCAGATACGGAATAAACCAATCACGTAACATGGTGAGATACGCAATTTGATTCACAGCATTGTCAAAGAAATATGGACCTACCAAGTGGGTCGCAGACATTGCAGCCCAGATCATGACATGTGGTAGATTGTGTTCAAGTTCTTTATAAAAATTTGGGTTTGCTTTACTCCAGAAATAAATGTTTCTGGGTTTTGCACTGCGACATATTCAACACTCGTCCGAGAAAAACACTTTCCCCTTTGAAGGAAGAGTTGTAAAGACATCGAGCAGTCGCCCACACGCCTGCTGATGTTTTTGCATGTCACTTATCACTCAATTCATTTACAAACAAAAGTTTCAATGCCTTTAACTGCAAATTCATCTTCATATGTTTTCTAATGTAGAGTGTGGAACACCCAATTCCTGTGAACGCTTACGAATGGGCTTTCTTGACGAACGTTTGATAGACGCTACAGTCTCCATACACGTTTGAATTCGTGTTGGGAATCGTTCTTATCTTTTATACAGCCAGTTGCAAAGAGCTTTTTCTCCCTCCATAAAATTGTTAAGAACTGTACTTAAACAAGTTAATTAAAAAAAAAAAAAAAGATTCTGTACAAATCGCTCATCCAATGATACTTCTAAAACCTACTTATTTCTTAGTAAATTTCTACCGACAACACAGTTTAATTGTAGGTTTACAACAAATTCTGGACACTAATCCCAAACATTTTTTTAGAATGGAGTAGAAGTGGAGTTTTGAGAAATAAAACAAGGCTAACTTTAAATTCCAAAAAATGTTTTTATTTATTTTCTTTTACGTAAAATACATTTTTTTATAATTGCCTGAATTATTTTATAAATTATTATTTACTGAATAAAAATTTATTTATTTGATAAAAGTATTTTCCAGAGGAACAGCTTATCTCTCATGATATTTTTGCCTTCATAGAAGTCCATACAAGGCAGCTTCGCAACAGGGGTGTCATTTAGGGGGGCAGGGAGGTGCACTTGCCCCCATGAGGTAGAGATTTATATAGATTTTATCAATAGAATAGTAGTAAGTCAGTGAAAAACGCGAAATTTTACTTATATCAAGGAGTGTTGCCCCCCCCAAGCGAAATCTGAAATGACGCTACTGCTTCGCAAGCCAACCGTTTGACCAAACAGACCGAAATTTCCAAATGGAGTTACCCGAAAACCACAGATAATTTTCCCGGGCAAAGACAGACTTGAATCCTAGACTGTTTGGGCTAATTCCGGACGTATGGTAAGCCTGTGTCACTCTTATTTTAAAATGTATAATAATAGTTTTGCGATACACACAATCCATGTACAAACACGTAATTTTCGCGTGTAAATTATAATAATAATAATAATAATAATAATAATAATAATAATAATAATAATAATAATAATAATAATAATAATAATAATAATAATAATAATAAGCTACGGGTTACTCCAAGGAATATTTTGAGAAACCCCAGGTTAAGAAATCCTGATCTAAACCATAATAACAAGGACAAGATGGCTACTTTTTTTGGGGGGGGTCCCTCGTACTTATATGATTATTGTAGGGCCTTAAACAGAGATCAGAGTTCGATTCATGCTGGGAACGCGTGTGGTACGGATTCCATGGTAAGCTGTTAAATTCAAGTCTAGTAGTCTCGACTGTAAACAGACGTTAACCCCCCCCCCCAAAAGGGTTAATATACTTAAAAAAATACCTACACGGGATTTCCAGCTATACTGAATCCTGTGGAATTAAGAGTATAATCAATATGTATTGCAAAAATTAGCTTTAGTTTTTGTTCATTTTATACTGGCATTGTTGTAATGCCTCAGGATTTAGTATGGGGAACGTACCATATGGTCTATTGGTACTATAATCTATATCAACAATGCTATTTTCAGATTTCGTGGTTCAAAAATAGGTTTCGAAAACTAGAAACAGGAAGCTGGAATAAAGGAATAGACTAATAGGATGCAACATACAAAGGTTGCAGCAGTAAATGGGCGATCTGGCAAAAAAGTGTATAGATCTATAATTAGAGCACCAAACTTTGAATTATTCACCGCACTAATGTAAATAACATTGCGCTACTGTTTACTTTTAGAACAGTGCAATGTTTAACAAGCGATTACCACTAACACATATTATGAAGCATTTAGATTTGAGTATTAATATTTATGAAATCCCAAGTAGGCAATTAAAATAATACAATTTAATGGATAACTTAATTGTGGTTTACTTGAAGTTTAATGTCTCTTTGCAGCATGAAGGCTCTATGAGACGTGCATCTACAGTTAAACATGGGACTTCAATAATATCAACTTTCTTCACCAGGAATCAAACCAGGGTCTCCCCAGCCAAAAGCGAGGATGGTAACCAGGAAGCCTAGAGGGCCCTTTAAGAATTAATAAATACTGTCATCGATAACAAGACAAAAGATCTCAAACTAACCACTGGCATAACAGCCCTCATGAGCCTGAGCCGCTCCAACGCCATCTGTTAGCGACGGACTGAACTACGCGCACGTGGTTAGCACAGGCGTGTCAGGAGCTTTCTAGACCTAGTGACCGTCTCATATGACTCCCCAGTTTGCCTCATGACGTAGAGTGGACGCCAAAAATTGGGATGCACCGACCAGGAATCGAACTCGAGGTCATGCGTACGTGAGTCCAACGTTCTACCACAAGACGACGGTCTCCTCTAGGACAATAGATTGGATAGTCATAAACAAATGTAATGTGGGACTCTTATCCAAAATACTTTTTCGATAGGAGAAAATATTCCTTTAAATTATATGGGAATAAGGCTACATTTTAAAATCTATCTTCTAACATGTACACACTTATGCCATACGCACTTGCCAGTCGTGTGTTATGTTGTCCGTACATGCAGCCCACGACTGCTTGAATAATTGGTGGCGAAAGAGTGAAAAACAACAAAACAATTTGAGTGGAAGTAAACAAATGTTGATAGATACTCGTAAAAGCGCTAAATGGGAAGCTAAAGCGAAGTTAATTAACACGCAATTATGAACCGCTGCATGCACTGTCGCCATCAACAGGGGCGGCGAGGGAACGTAAGTGTGGGGCTGGCAGGGATTCCATCGTATACAATTGCCCATGGTTTTATTGTTTCAAAGAGTAAACAAACACTTTAATCACAGTTCGAGAGCTGCGGGATGATGGGACATGCTAGAAGGGGTAGTGTATCAAGTATATATATATACGTTGAAAGGGTGAGGGATCAATGTATATATGTGTATGTGTTAGTAATACAGGGTAATAATATGGAAGGGTAAACCCACTGATCAGGCAGTCCCCCCTTTGGGTATAGGGACAACTCACTCGCCCTACAGTCGGTAATACATTAATTCTCCGAATCTATTGTGACACAACAATCGGTGTTATTGAACTGAATTGATAAGCCGATTTCATACCTAATTTTCAATACAACTGATTTGGAAACATGCTTTGTAGTAACTGTTCATCTAAATGATCTGTATTGAAAAGAAATTGTGAAGAAACAAATAAAAAAAAACTCCCTATGACTGGTAAAAGCTCATCTAATTCGTTGGAATAGTTAATCTCTCCAATCCAAAACTCATCAAACCGAAAAACACTACAAATTTTACGCGCTACGTTACAATCCCTTTCTGTTTCACACACTCACATAACAAGCAATTCTATCTCCCTCTCCTATTGGAAATGTTTCCCCTCTTCAGATTCTATACATACTAATGCACACACGCACACCATCTGCGTCTATTAAATTGTCGGGAAAATCTGAGTAGTTTTAAATTTGCCTCGTCACTTAACCCTTGACACATAAGAGGCAGAAAAAAAAAAAAAACAAAACAAAAAATAAGGGTGTTCGAGAAAAGACAGAAAACGCAATACATAAATTCCTCCGATAGATGTCTCTAGGGTGAAGCGACAGGGATAATGGGGACAGAGTTATCGCCGCTGTGAAGCCTCCCTGTTCTCTTGGTTAATGCATGTCTAAATCTGCACCAAAACAACCTGCCACATTATTTGTGTCTGCGCAACGAGTTTTTCCACCGTTCACGGTTCATAATTTACTCCACCCTCTCGACACAGGACGCCCATCAACTGCTATTTTCTCCTTCTCGAATCTACGTTATTCAACTGTTTGCACGTCCGTGTTCCAAAACGTGGGCCAGGGCCTGTCTGTCGATACTGGATTATATTTTATTTAGGAGTCTTTTTCATTTATTCATTGGCCCCCCTCTCTCTTTTCTTTGATACCAGACTCTTCTATCTCCTTTCCAAAAAACATTCTGCTTGCTTTAGACGAAAAGAATCTGCACCATGGAACCATTTCTTCCATCTCCATTTCACAACAAAGATGAAGAATGACGAGATAATTCAATTGAAAAGGACAACTCAAGATTATAAATTCTAATAGGATACTTTTTTCTTTCTTTCTGATGCTCTTTTGCAGCCAAAATTGCACAGCATTGTTTCTGTCGTGACCCGATATCTGTTCAGAATTTTTACAACTTTATCGCATTTGTTTTTCAGATGAAATGAGAGTTGTTTAAGTAGCTGTCCTTTCTTTGTTAAACAAATAGTCTGACTAATTATTATCCTTAAAATACTTATCTTCTACTAAGCCGTAAACTGATTATCTGACTAAGTATTATCCTTAAAGTGACTAAGTATTATCCTTAAAATACTTATCTTCTACTAATCCGCAAACTGGTTGTATGACTAAGTATTATACTTAAAATTCTTACCATTTACTAATCCGTAAAGACTGTCTGACTAAGTATTATCCTTAAAATACTTACTTTTAACGAATATGTAAACTGACTGTCTGACTAATTATTATTCTTAAAATACTTATCTTCTACTAATCTGTAAACTTATTGTCTGACTAAGTATGTAAAAGTTTCTCTTTTCGTTTTATCTCGTAATTCTGGATAGAGATGTTTGGATGCTGAAAAAAGTATAGATACTAGAATATAAGGAAAGAAAGATAAATTACGTGACTCTTTTTGCAATTTTTAATTATATTTTCACCTCTCTAGGACGTTTCTAAAAGTTCAGATTTCTAGATATCCCTTTCGCTCTCTTACGTGTTTTTTTTTTTTTTTTTTAACTAATTCCTACAGTTACTTAATAAATCGCATATATCTTACAGATGTTGTATCTCTTTCTCTTCTTTCTACATCATGTCTGGAGATGATTGTTCTGACGAATAAGCTACAGAGACGATTTTATAAAGTAAGACGATCAGTGATACAAGTTGTGGTATTTAACTTAACATATAACACTAATAAATCAAAAACTTGAGAATAAGATTTTTTTCAGAGATCACTGTGAATTCATACTTCAAATGTGTGCCTTTACTCCCTATATCTACGTTAATTAATTAGTCAAAATAAAAACTCTTCAAAATTAATTAGCAATCGTATGCATCCTTCCCTTCCTTCTAGTACTTCACGCTTACATACCCATCACGGTACTTTTGGCGATGAGGATACGTACGAAATGAGTAAATCAGGCAGTGCGCTTTTGGCATATTGTGAAATCACATTTTGTTCCGGCAGAATTTCCGGAGGAATTTCCGGCAGAATACTTAGAAGAGCTAGGATGTTATTCTCTAATTTCAACCACAGGGGCCACGATAGCTCTTTGGTAAAGCACTTACCTCTAGTGTTCGGGGTCCCTGATTCGATCGCCGGCCAAGTAAGTTTGTGGTGAACAATATCGTGTGTGTGAGTTTTCTCGGGTTATTCCCGTTTCCTACCACATTTTCATTCCACCAATTCTTGTATCATCATTCACTTGCCTTAATCATACGTCTCCCTTAGCCTAATGAACATAATTGTGAGACGTTAAACTGAAGTAGTTTATTTTATTTTCTAATTTCAACCGTGTCATGTCGTGTCATTCAAACTGTTATTATGGTTAAGGCAACTATAGAAGGACAAACATGCTACGTAGATAGTGTCTACAATTTAAAAATGAATAAAATAAAATAATGATAAATTTGGTTATGAAGGATATTAAGCTCCATTAATTTTTTAATTGAATACAAAAAAGAGAACACAATTAGTATATTTTATACAAAATTGTAATGATCAATAATTAAAGAGACAGACTACTAAATATTTTTCAAAAGCTAACAATTTTTCTTTTGTCCGTTTTTCGTAAGTGAAAAGAGATAATGAAATGTAACTTAACACAATAATAGATAATGTTATTCTACACCCGAAAATATGAATGTGAAGAATTTTCAGTGTTGCCATCCATAGAAATTACAAGTGACCAGAATTTGAATTATCCAAAAATCTAGGTAAAGGCAGCTACTAGAAAAATGAACTCAACGGTAATTGATGACTTATCATGTTATCTATGTTCCTTGTTAACTACTTTTATAATAATATTTGTATTTATTTTGTAATAACTTATTTACTTTGTAGTAACTTATGTAGGTTATTAAAATATAAATACAAATATTATTTAAAAAGTAGTTAACAAGAAACATAGACAACATGATAAGTCATCAATTACCGTTGAGTTCATTTTTCTAGTCGCTGCCTTAACCTAGATTTTTGGGTAAATCAAATTCTTGTCACATTGTAATTTCTATGGATGTCAACACTGAAAATTCTTCACATTCATATTTTCGGGTGTAGAATAACATTATCTATTATTGTGTTAAGTTACATTTCATTATCTCTTTTCACTTACGAAAAACGGGCAAAAGAAAAATTGTTAGCTTTTGAAAAATATTTAGTAGTCTGCCCCCTTAACTTCTCATTAAGATCAAAAATCGCAATTTTACCTTTAAAATTATTCTAAAATATTTCAAGATTTTGAACCCGTAGAATCACCTTATGCTGAACGTCTATACATTTATTATAAGTAGATGTCATAACATGATTTAGCTTTTTGGAGAATGTTTTTTAAAATAATGATAATAATAGTAAAAGAACCCAATTTTCCACTCATTACCCCAACCTCTCTACCTCAGTAGTCAAAAGTGCTTTAATTGTTTTTAAAATAAGACAGAATAAGGAAGGGAACGCTTTTTGGTTGGATGGAACACCTCTTGCATACCTGACAGCACGATGCCAGCCCAGTGAGGTGTTTTCTTTCGCAGTTTATCACAGTCAAAACAAACGTAAAACACAGTATGTGTTGTAATTGTCCTATTATAATAGAGATTATTTATTAACGGTAAACAATGAAAGAAAATGTGATTGCTAGATATCATTTCCACCAAAGTGTTTATTCAATTGAAAGGAAAGAAAAAAAAATACAGACAATAATTATGTATGTATAGAAGATAAAAGCTATTTGTAACCGGAAATGACAAATTTTTTGTGATTAGCATAATGTTTAAGTAATTTACACGGGAAAAAGAAAATGTGAAACCATAATTTGATCTATTTTTTTTTTCGCATTGTATTTTAATTTGATTAAATATTCTCCTTTTTATACCATTGCGGGAAGTGTGCATGAATCAAAATAGCCGTCAAATTGTTCCTCAACTGGGAAACTGTTTGTCATTTGTTCTCACAAATGTTCACTGTTTTAAGCAGTGTTGCCATGTGATCTTACTAAATATTACTTATATTTATTAATGGGATTACTTTAAAATATGCATAACCTTATTATGTTCCTTTTTAAGAGAAAAAAAAATAATATGTAGCTTTTCCTGTTTGTACTTAAATAAACAAACCCATAAAATTAGTAATTAAATTTCGCTGTAAACGTATAGATTGCATATTATAATGCTAAAATTACTTCTGTAATCATACGGAAGACTTTTTTTTTTGTAATAATAATTGATGAATGTTCTCCATTGTAATTAAGCATGCACAATGCACTAAATAAGACAACAGTGAAAACTGTTGTTGTTTGGATAGGTATTTCACAACTCTCTCAGAACCGAGGCTATATTAGACGTGGACCTAGAAGTTAAGGTTGAATCCGAAATACTAATATTTTTGAAATCCAAGGAGCCTACGCTAGCCACTACACTACAGGGAGGGATAAAAAAATCACATTTAGAAATTAGTAGCTACATGTATCTAGCTTAGCAAATCAATTAATATAATAATACAATTTAGTGAATTTTACGTAATTTAATGCACAAACATTAGATAAAAGAAAAAACATATTAAGTTTGTTTATTGTGAGAAAAAAATGGTCTTTCGTTGATATTTTAAAATATTTCATATTATACTTATATATTGTAGGCCTACTTACAGCATAATTACAGACTTTCTGTAATTAATCATCTCATCACTTACCTTTTTATGCTTCAAATCAGGGTCTCTCACCCACGCGGGGAATCCATCGAGTCCGGACACCAGAAACAAACTTTCTAACTCTTCCACATTTGTAGATTTTCTTAAAAATATACTTGTTTAATAGAGAATTGATTGGTGTAACAATGAAAATTTGATCTTACACTTCATCTGTACTCTTTCTCTTCTTACAAACACAATCCAGTTCTATCACTTTTTTTTTTCTGAAAATATAGGTGGAAGTATTTTACAATTACTTATCGTGTTTTTGGGTGCAGAATAATACCCGTTCAATACTACACAGACGTAGTGACTTGTACTATTGGACCCCTCCCAACACAATGTTCATATTCATATTCATATTCATATTCATATTCATATTCATATTCATATTCATATTCATATTCATATTGTCTTTATTGCAGAAACTTCAAAGGACATCCAAACAATTACAATCGTCAGATCTTAAAGTTAACAAATTAAAATGCATACAGAATAAATCTGGATGCACACGCCTGCCTCAAATTAACTTTAAATAACAGATTTTCTTCATGTGTTTGTTCTATAAAAAAAAGATTCTTTCGTTCTTAAAGATTGTACGTATTAGTTCCATCGATCCGAACAATCCTACTATGCTTGACTTTTATTTATTTATTTATTTATTTATTTATTTATGATAAGATAAACGAATTAAGATGTTTCTTGTAAAGAATGTTGTGCTAGAACATAATTTAATTCAAACTTTTAGTTTACTTCACTCCTTTCTTGTAACTTTCTTGTAACTTAGAAGTGATTTAGGCGTAGGTCCTATCCGTATAAAACATTTTCTCAATATTTGGATATGATATGCTGCACAACAGAGCACAATTTACTAACGGGATACGTTTTCATGTCTCCAAAACGTACGAAACTGCATATATTTTGCTTATATATATACATGCATGCAGGCGCGGATCCAAGGGGGGGGGTATAGGAGCTAGCTATATCCTCCCTTGACGCTCAGGTATACACTGGATAAAATGGGCTTCAATCCTGCTTTACACTGGATAAAGTGGCAAACTATGATTAGCTCCTCCCTTGATCATATCCTGGATCCGCCACTGCATATATGTATGTATGTAGTGGTGGTAGACGACAAGAGGCTTAAGTTCCTTCATTATTTTCTAAATGTGTCAACAAATATTGTGTTACGTCATAACTCTTCACAACGAAATTTCGCTTTTGATACGGGAACGATGGGTATGATATTCGATGAGAGCTGATATTGTTATGATCCCACATTAAATTGTAGACCAAGCATCGTAATAGTCTCGCTGTTCAAAAAGAAAATCACAATCGAACGAAAGAAAAGAAACAAAACTGAATATATAACATACTTTTATGAACTAATATGAGAGAAAATAAGGCAATAATATTTTAACAAAATCGTATGTATATGTTGGATAGGCCCTACGGCGTCTATTATTTATGTTATTATTAAACATTCACTGCGTTACGAGTCACCGATGGCTCGTGCGATATTTCATTTCTGTGCTGTGTCGTTTTATGCATTCTATTACCTCTGTTCGCTTGTGGTATTTTCGTTTGTACAGATTTTCAACATTACTAGCATCCACGGACAAACCTTCAATGAGATACACGGTGACTCGTATAGCATTCAAATCCAAACTCAGCTTTACACTGATGCAGCGAACGTGTTAACATAACGTGACTATGGAAACTTCTGATCGGGTTTCCATAGTGTGTGCGCAGCAGCACATCTATAAGCTCTCATTACTTTTATTTATTTGTTTATTTTTAAAGATAATTATTGACTACCGCTCTCCAGCTGGCCCCAAATAGCTCTCCAGCTGTCCGATGTCCTGTGTCACCAACACCTGCGGCTCGTGTCAAAAGTCATAATCGGTCAAAATTATGAAGTTTTATCCTAACAAATAAATGGAAGAAAACCAATCTAATCCATCGAATAAATTACAGTGTGGTTCGTAATTATGTATATGTCTGACTGACTGTAGTATTTATAATTCTGGACAAAAAGTTTCGATATGGCAACACTGTTTAGCCTGAGAGTGGAGATAACTGCCACTGGACTTCGAACCGTTAGTGTGCCATACCCGTGCGAGAGTGTGTGAACGAAACATTCCCGAACAGCTGGATAAGTCGACGTGGGTCTGTAGAGTGGCCAGCTTGATCTCCAGATCTGACACCACGTGACCTTTTCTTATGGAGTGTTTTAAAGGACAAAGTGTATCAACATCACATACGCAATTTGGCGGAACTACGGGAAGCTATCACAGAGGAGTTCCACAGTATATCAGTACGAGTCAGTCAGGCTACCTGTGACAATGTTGTTCTTCGTCGCCAGGCATGTATCGATTTGGATGATGCAATCGATGATCATGCCAAGGAGAACAAATATTAAAATTCATGTAAGGAAAGGTATGAGAGTAATGTCTTTTATGTACAATTTTAAGTGCAAGTTACGTTGCTAGTTTCTTTATCACAGTCTTTTAAAAATCATATACATAATTATGGGCACCCTGTACAAGGGCACCCATCAGGTTTTAAGTTGGGGCGCTTGCCCCCCTCTAGAGGAAATTGTGCTTCGGAAGACCGAAGACCCAATAGATTTTTTTAGAATAGTTACCGCAAAATTTGAGACTACATTTAAAATGTCGCTTATACTTGCCCCCTTGGAAACCACAACATGGGTACCCTTGCCCCTGTAATTTCTTAAGTAAGCATACAAGAATTGGTAGATCGTAGATAGATTTTTCTTCCCTTAGCTTCCATCAATAATATTTTATAGCTTTTACCGATGTCACCTCCCTCTCGAGCCGCCATTGATCAACACTGAAAATTGAGCACTCAACAGAAAAAGAATCGGGTATGATATTTAACGAAATTGGTAAAATCTCAATTCCGTAAAAGTAAAGAACAACGAATAGTAAACAGGTTGAATGTGTACTGTATAACAGGACATTTTCGTACTTGAGGAAAGATTTTTTTGAGGCTGGCAATACTGTGTAGAAGAGGAAAGGAAGAGAGGGAACTAAACCTTACCCTCACTTCCGGTTGCAATTGCGGACGCGTGTATTCGCTTAACAGTCATATGACCTGTAATTTATCCTGCGTCTGGCACACTGATTCGGCGAGCTATGTAAAATGAATCTAGGTCTTCTCTACACAGTCAATTAACTTCTCTCTTCCCTCCCTCCCCTCCCTCCTTCCCGTATGCATACCCTTGGAAACAATCACAACAAACAATATATCTTTATATGGAAAATAACCATTTCCATTGTGCAGGTGGAGGAATCCTTTTATTAGAACGGATTGCTATAGCTGGACAAGGATTCTCACGTATAAATCATTTCTACGCTGTTTGCTCCTAATTGCTGATAATAATTTACGGAACTATACAAGTGTCTCGCATAATAATATCAGAATACCGCAATGTACGTAAACCGTACTGAGATTGTTTCCATAGTATTGTGATCACGGGGAAGATTTGTCGAATAGAATAGAAATACATATTTCACACCATAATGAATCTTGTTTTCTTAATACATGGTGTTACTCACGAGACAAGACATTTCACGGATTTTTACGAAATTGAGTTAAGTTGATTTTAGCGTCCCTTTCAGCAGCGAGGGGACCTACTGATTAACGTGGAATCCGAACCACATGAGTTCCTGCTGGGAATTGAACCCAGTCCGCACGCTAACCGCTTAGTCACGAATGAACTCTAATTTCACGAAATTGTCGAAAACAGAGACGAGAAGTACATTTTTAAATTCGAGACGAGAAACATGTGATAACTCTTGTCTCGTTCTTGAGACGAGAATTAAACGAGACCAGAATATAAAGATACGAAAATTTAACGAGACGAGATTTAAACGAGACGAGAAATTAAATGGGACGAGATTTAAACGAGACGAGAAATTAAATTAGATGAGATTTATACGAGACGAGAAATTAGATGAGACAAGATTTAAACGAGATGAGAAATTAAATAAGACGAGAATTAAACGAGACGAGAAATTAAATGGGACGAGATTTAAACGAGACGAGAAATAAAATTAGATGAGATTTATACGAGACGAGACATTAGATGAGACAAGACTTAAACGAGATGAGAAATTAAATAAGACGAGATTTAAACGAGACGAGAAATTAAATGGGACGAGATTTAAACGAGACGAGAAATTGAATGAGACGAGATTTAAACGAGATGAGAAATTAAATGAGACGAGATTTAAACGAGACGAGAAATTGAATGAGACGAGATTTAAACGAGACGAGAAATTAAATGGGACGAGATTTAAACGAGACGAGAAATTAAATTAGATGAGATTTATACGAGACGAGAAATTAGATGAGACAAGATTTAAACGAGATGAGAAATTAAATAAGACGAGATTTAAACGAGGCGAGAAATTAAATGAAACGAGATGTAAACAAGACGAGAAATTTCTCGAGTCTCGTGGACAACACTAATTCACCGAAGTCTTAGATCCCAAACAATGTTTTAGTGTTACATAGTTCATAGTATAAAAACTATACATTGATAAAGTAATTGTACGAACACAATGAAGACATTTATCAATATTTAAAGTTACATAAGTCATTGCATAATATATTTTCTTCTACTCTAATAATATATGTGGCTTAATGTTAATTTATCACACCTTTCGTGTACCTCTTGTAACGGGGAAGGGTTCTGATAACTTCTAGATGAAGCTAAGAAACAATCAGGACATACATTTTTGTATATAAATTTACGAAAAAAGACGATACAAGAAAAAACTTTTTCGATCATCGAGACGAAACGAGAAAGAATAATTAGAGAATCGAGACGAGACGAGACAAGAAATCTTTTTTTCTCGTCTCGTGCGGTAAACAGCAATAATACATAGCTTACAGGGAGAAGCGAAGTCAATATTGTAGTGTTAACTGTTTAGACACTAACTGTTTAGACAGAGGTGTTAAAACAATTTCAAATAATACAAAATACTGGATCAACCTATTTCCATTTGTTGCTTTAAGTGCTCCCAAACAATCAGATAAAGTTACGAATCAGACTTCTTGAGTGAAGCAACGAGTTCGCCTCTAGCGCAATATTGGTCATGACGCCTTAACCTGGCCTTCAACAAATATGAAAAATTCTCGATAAAACCAGAAATTTTCCAATTTGAAAATTGTAGAAAATAAACTTGCCGGTAGCGATATCCATGGAGCAGTCCGTATTTTAATTTTTGATGATATGGTTGCAACTCTGGACACCTCTGTGTTGGAGAAACATCCAGCCCACCCTGGCAATTTCATTGCGCTGGATCTTCCTGATGATCAACACACTTTTCAAGGAGTTTCGCCTGTTGAGGTTTAAAACGCAATTAACTAATTTCTGTCAGGCAGCGCGGGAGGTCTAGATGGGCTTCGTCTTTCTGCTCTTAAAGATCTTTCTTGTCGAATACTGGAGTCGAACAAAAACTCTTAAATCCTTTTATGATCTATTTGATTTAATCACGTGTGGAAAAGTACCTATGGAAGTTCGACCGTTGTTTTTCGGTGCGAAACTTACAGTTGAGAAAAAAGGATTCCAGTTGGGAATGTTTGGCGCAGAATATCAGCAAAAATTGTATGCTTTAGAATATGTGAGCCAGTTAAGAACTTTTTATCCCCCATCAGCTTGGTGGTTGTATTCCTAATGTTGCCGAGGCAGCTGTTCACGCAGCTCAAATTTATTTCTCTTCTACTCACAGTGCTATTAAGGTGGTCGTAAAGTTGAATTATCGTATGAGCTTCGCAGGGACACTATGCTTGCTGCAGTGCTGAATGATTTCCCTTCGATTTATCCGTATGTCTATCAATGCTATGCTCAACCTAGTGATCTGTTTTTCGACGGAAACACCATTTCTTCTCAGAGAGGTGTACAACACTAAGTTGCCTTGTTGAAATCGGTGTTTCTGTACTGTGAATAATTTTTATGCTCGTTTGGCTAAGAATTCTTGATTAAGAGGCCTCATCCCGGCGAAATTAAAATACCGCTAATTTTACAGTAATTATGTGATATCTTCAAATAGATAAAAGGTAATCGAAATGTGGAACAAGAGCGCCCTAAACAATATCATTTTACATGAGATACCGTTATCACGACTCACTTATCTGCTTTCGATTTCCAGCCATTTTGAAAATCGGCATTTATTTTCGCGTTTCTAAACGGCCGAAAACGGAAAACCACTAGGTGACTTGTGATAACGGTACCTCACGCAAAATAATATTGTCTAGGGCGCTCTTGTTCCACATTTCAATTATCTTTTATCTATTTGAAGATATCACATAATTACTGTAAAATTAGCGGTATTTTAATTTCGCCGGGATTAGGCCTCTTAAGGAACCTGGGGAAGTGTATCTTTTCTAATTAATGCTAATTATTCGACATTTACCCCTATATAGCTTTGGAATTTCCCATTACTACTACCAAAATTGTACTTAAATTTACAAAACGATAATATCGTTTTAAAATTTTCGAGACGAAACAAAAAATAATCCTTGAAGAATCGCAATTAGACTATACTTCTAAAAGAAATTACTAATTTCTCCTCTCATCTCCTGAGCCACACTAATTGTTATTAACAAGACAGACTTATGATTGACTAAAGGCCAACAATAGAAAAATATATGCAATTTTTAATTCATATTTGGGATTTTGAAGCGTAGAAAAGTAATTGTCTCATAAATTTGATGAGTTCAGTAATGGAATCATGTATTGTAGCTACCGTTCAAGAAATTGCAAATCTTATACTGTATATTTTCAGAAAGTAATTCTGGACCCCATTACTGCTCAGCACAACATAGAACATAATTAATGCTGCCTTCGAGACGAGACGAACAGTAAGATACACAAATAAATCTCGTCTCGATTCTCGGAAAGTTTTTCATGTCTCGTGTCGAAAATGTTCTCATTTCGTTTCGAAAATTCGTATGCGAAATTCATTCCATGATTTTTTTTTTCGTAATTTCATCTAGGAGTTACCAGAATCCTTCCGCGGAGTTACCAGAAATTCGCAAAGAGTGTGATGTAGCAATATTTAAACCATATTTGTTATTGAAATAAAACTATGTTCACGCGAAACAATACATTTATAAATGAATGAGCTTGCGTTTATAATGTGGCTCAAGAATATATCAATAGTTTCACCTAATTGTTTATGCAACCGCTAACCATTAGATGTTTCGAGGGTTGCATATTAGCATTGCGTAAAACGTACATTTATGAAACTTGCAGATCTTTAAGCGTAGGTAAATCCTCTTCCTGTGTTCGCAGAATCACTTTATCAACTTATAGTTTTTATCTAGTGTTGCCCACAAGATTCGCGAAATATCTGATCTCGTCTCGAATTTAAAAAAATTATTTCTCGTCTCATTTTTGTCTTAATTAAAATTCGTCTTGAGTAACACTGCCTAAGCATGATATTTAAAATTTGATTAATGTCAAGTTTTGTACGTTATTTGATTTTGCAAAGGCTTTTGTTGATAGCGAGTGAAGTCTATTTTGAGGCAGCTGGCAACCTTAGCAAGAGAAGCTGACAGATAAATCAATGTGACACCAATGAAGCGTGTACAATTTTTATTTTTATCGCTAACATTGTATTATCTGTGCTTAAGCATGCATTAAAAGCTTATCCCGCAAGTGTTGAATTGCCAGTGTGACCTGATCATAAGGAAGATGAGCAAGGGTCAGATTTATTTTCATTCTTCAGCCTTCTGCTGTTCTCGTCTCTTCTATTGTTACAATCTAATTATTCCTCTGTGAATTTCCTTTTTACCCTCCGACTGTGACGTCACAGAGGCTCACTTGTCATTAATCTTGTATCAAAGAAATAAACCGGAGATTAGTAAGCGAACCAGTCGGCCAGTTAACCCCCCAGAACGCCTCGCGGAAAACATTTGAATAGCGACAAGCGTGACAAATTATTTATGAAATGTGCTCTCTCTACGAGATGTTTCGTGTTGCGATGGCCAACACAATGCCTTCCAACACGTGTTGATCTGCTAAAGCGATTGCCACTCGCGCTCTTGCTTCTCGGACGACAATGGCTAAACTAATGTTACCCTCTGTCCACTAGTTTTATTCCTGCACTTCCTGCACTGGAATTGGGAGTTACTTGACAAGTATCTTCAACTTCTGTGTGTTTTTCCATAGCGAATTCTAATGATCACGAATCAGTACATTCCGAAGATATGCTTCAGGCATAGAGTAAAGATCTCCATGGATTAGTATTCGTAGTTTTTTGTGTTTTTTTCTTTGCATATGGCGGATAAAAAATATGTATGTAAGTGAAAAGAGAAAAAAAATTCAGTCTTCGAAATATCATTTTCTTCCAGTTTCTACAGAAAGAAAATAGTTACACTCCAGGTGTATGTGTGAGTGTTTGGTACTTTATTCCTCGGCAACTACTCGGCGGATCAGAACTAAATTTGGTGGCCAAGCAGCTCACGGTTTAAGAGTCTTCATCCCGGCGAAATTAAAATACCGCTAATTTTACAGTAATTATGTAATATCTTCGAATAGATAACAGATAATCGAAATATGAAACAAGAGCGCCCTAGCCAATATTATTTTACATGAGAAACCGTTATCACGACTCACTTATCTGCTTTCGATTTCGAGCCATTTTGATAATCGGCATTTATTTTCGCGTTTCTAAACAGCTGAAAACGGAAAGCCACTAGGTGACTTGTGATAACGGTACCTCCTGCAAAATAATATCGTCTAGGGCGCTCTTGTTCCATATTTCAATTATCTTTTATCTATTTGAAGATATCATATAATTACTGTAAAATTAGCGGTATTTTAATTTCGCCGGGATGAAGACTCTTAAGGGGGGAAAAGTTCGCTATATTCGGTCAGAGACAAGCTTGGCTCAGCTTGCTTTGGATATGGTACTTCATTTCTCAGTAACTATTTGCCGGATCTGAACCATATTTGGTAGGCAAGTAGCCTATTGCCTAAAAAATGAAGATCGCTATATTTAGAAATCGAGCTTGGCTTTCATTGTATGGGGTATTTTTTTTTCTATCTCGGTAACTAGTGTCCAGATCTAAACGAAATTTGGTGGGCAAGTAGCCCACCATCTAAGCAATAAAGATCGCTATATTCGATAGCCAAGCTCTGCCAGGGACAGGGTCGGCTCAGCAACAGAGGCTGTGTTCCACAGCTTTGCATGCCGCGAGCCTTTGAGTCGGTTTCCGTCAGCTTGGGTCACGCTGGTGGACCTTATAAGATTGTAACGTTAATACTACATCCGTTATTCTACACAATAACTCTCGGATGAAAGTGAATTTTTGAGCTGTTTTCTGCAATAGCCAACTAGAGCGATCATTTGTCCGACTTCGTTAATGGAGTCGATCTGTTAACATCTTAACGGCGACTTTAACGGTGACTCTCATATCTAGCTAGAACGATAATCTCGGACAAGTTCGTTAATAGAATCAATCTGTCAATATCTTAATGGGTAACGGCGACTTTAACGGTGACTATCCCGTATCTAGCTAGAACTATAATCTCATCCGAGTTCGTAAATCGAGTCATCCGTTAACATCTTAACGCGTAAGGGCGACTTTAACGGTAACTATCCCCTATCTAGCTAGAACGATAATCACGTTAGACTTCATTAATGAAGTCAATTCGTTAACATTTTTATGAGTAACGGCGATTTAAGAGTATTATCCATATTCCATATCCCATACATGAAATATTGTCCAGGCGTGTTCAGAGCACAAGGGATTCAAGTCCAATTATAAAACTTGTGAGTAAACGAGACATGAATTTGTATGGTCCGTTTAAATACATAGAAAAATGAACACTTTTTTCATTATAAACTTTATTTATATATAATATCTGAACACGAATCTTTTAAACACTGAAAGAAGCATCAGGTAAAGATATGCAATATGTCCAAAGTGACCAAAACTGGATATCATTGCTTTATGCACTGAGAGCACAATGTACGTTTGACGTGACTCATTTTAGTGACTTTATCTGAGTTTATGACTTCTTATATTAAAGTATGATTGGTCTTGAGAAACAAAGAACCTTTACAAGTTGTATTTCGTCGAATTTTTCTTTTCTTTTCAAATGAAATGAAATGAAATTAAATCTTTTTTAGTTTGAGGTCTCGCAATTATGCCCTTTAGGCTAAGGGAGACGAATGATTAAGGCAAATGAATAATGAAAGAATCGGTGGAATAGGAATGACAGAGGGAACAGAAATATCCCTAGAAAACCAACAAACTTACTTGGTCGGGGATCGAATCAGGAACCCTACACACTATAGGTAAGTGCTTTACCACTAAGCCATTGTGCTCCCTTCTTTGGTTTTAAAATCTTTTAAGAAATATGAACTGCACTGAGAAAAATCCGTTCTCCGGACAGCGGTATATTGTACAAATATACGGAATCCTCTTGCTTACTACAGAAATCAGTACGAAGCATATGTTATCCATATGCTACATAGGCTCTGCCCTTAGATGTTACATCATGCCGTTGCAGGATGTCTGACATCTAACAGTTTTCCGTATAGTACATGCATATACTTACGTTATATTCCTCAGCTATATACGCCTATTTGTCTGTGAGATCCTGACAGCTTATATTGTTTTATACCGAAAGTACGTATAGATGGAACACTTATACGGAAAGTATTATAAAAATTGAGTTTTCAGTTATACATCTGCTGTACATTAAGTCCAAAAACTACAGGAATTACGCATGTAACCTATCTTTTTAAGTACGGCACCTACAATTTTTTTTCTCAGTGTGGTAATGTAATTTTATGCTATTGGTATGAGATGGAGTATTATCCTTTTTGAAGAACCTTAATGCTGTCTCCATTTCACATTCTGGACAAAGACACAATGCCCAGTGGCGTACACAGAATTTCATCAACAGGGGAGGAGTTTCAAGCACTCAGTCTTATATCCTTTAAGATTTTTTTTTGTGTGTATATAAATATTAATGTAGTAAAGGTTTATTTTCTGTAATATCCCGCTCAATAGGGTTTATGCCTCTATTCATGCCTTGTAAGTAATATATATATTTTAATACCAATTTACTTTGAAATTTCTTGACTTATACCGTATTATCTACCAGCCTGACAATTTACTTGACAGAAATTTCAAAAAAGGAATTTAAAAGAACCTTATAAGTATACACATAGTTTTTCATTAATTTCGCAATTTCAGAGTTCACGGATTTTATTGCATTATTTGACTGACATACAGTCAGACGGAAGGGATTAGGGGTACATATTTACTGGTTCCTTGGATCTTATTAATATATCAGAAGATTCAGGCCATTACATATGATATATTTATAAATAGTAGGCCTATGTTAGAGACTATTTTTGAAAGCATAATCGTAAAAGAGCAAATAAGTTGTAAACATGTGAGGATCCGAACAGAGATAGGGGCACGGTGCTCAATGGTAGAGTGTTCACTTCTGGTGCGTGGGGTTCCTGATTGGAATGCTGCTCGCCCCAAGTAAGCTTTGTGGTGCACAAACACCGCGTCTGTGGGTTTTCTCGGGGTTCTCCCATTTCCTCCCACTTTATTCATTCCACCATTGCATTCATTTTACATTATTATCGTCTCCTTTAGCCTAGCGGGATAATAGTGGGGTGGGGGTACTCAGTCGAAAAACTGTAAAATGCTTTTTCAGGTCAGCCGCCCTGAATGAGGTTTTCCTGGCTTTTCTTCATTTACACCAAGCAAATGCCCGGGTGGTACATAACTTATAGATCCCAGGGCACTTTTTTCCTTCCCGGATGCGATATTTTATGTCTGTTCAGAGTTTTAGCCTAGTTAGATCAGGTTAATTTGTGTGTTTTACAACCTACTTTATTCCGTTAGAGTAGAGGGGGGCAAGAATACGATTCCGTAAAAACAGAGGAATATATTAACGTATGGTAATAATGCGTCAGGTGAAGTTTGATGTTAATTTCGTCTAGAACCTAAACAAGTTTGAGTGTGCTGCGGAAAACTACAAGCTATTTAGGTAAGTATTTATGTTTTTCTAATAGCTTGTTATAATATTGGGACATAAGTACTTAAGGAATAACTTACACATTTTTTTTTAACGATTTCAAAGTACTGTAAAGCATTAGTTTCTAACATATCCATTGTTTAACAGTATGGAGTAAATTTACTTTCTTCTAACAGTTGACTGTGCAAGATCATGGGAAAGTCCATTGTGTACTTAGGGGGTAAGGGTACGAAGATACCGAAGGAGCAAGGATACGCATGCGTATTCTTGCTCCTTCTTTTCTATTAAAAAAAAATCAATTTGATTTCGATCTAACAATCAAAAAATAATATAGATTCCGTCGTAATTGACAGTGACAACAAACGTTACGAATAATGGTTCCCATATGTAGCCTATAACGTTAAGAATTCTGAAGAATCCTGATATTTTTCTTATGTACGAGGGATAAATTGTTATTCTAAATACCTTTTGTTACATAACAATATCTAAGGTGGTGTTTGAATTTTCGAAACAGATAAAAGTCTGAGGTAGTTAAATCGGCAGTTATTGAATAACAACACACTTGCTTATTTTATTCAGGTTTCAGAAATGCTACATTTTGTCCTCTTTTATCATAAATGTCAATAGTCTTCATTAATAAAATTCTATTAATCCAATGTTTAGTATGTTATCCTATAAACATATATGAAGTTACACTAATGTAACATTTGACGATACGTAGCTTCTTGAAGGGTAGGCCGAGATCTTTTTAAGTTATTCTAGTAGATGACAAGCATTCTTTACTACAAAAAACTGAAGAAACAAGCTGTTTGGAAAATATATTTTTGTAAATGGTCTAAATATTATCTGAGTTTTTGCATCCTATGCATTCTCATTACTAATAGGAAAATTGAGTATTTTTATTTCCTTTGTTTTGCAGAGAGAAACTGCAGCGTTTTTGGGCACAATAAAGCCAGTATTTACCGAAGAAATGGAGAACGAATTAGTGCAATATGTTACATTACTGGATCAACTCTTCTACGGCTGAAAAGGAATTGTTACTTGTTGACAATCAGTACTCTCACATTTCAATCGAGGCGGTTGATTTCTGCAGGTAAAATGCGATTCTGATGTTAAGTTTACCACCCATACCAGCCATAATTTGCAACCATTAGATCGCTCCCTTTTTGGCCCGCCGAAATCCTGGTATTCAATAGCGTGTGAGGAATCATCCATCCCGCCCAATTACACAATTCCAAGGTAGTAGTTTGTTCACTGAGGCTTATATCACAATAGCCGGCTTTTAAGAATATTTAATTGTCTCACTGAATACAGATGTGTTCACTGAAGATTTTCTTCCTTCTACTGTGGATGTCGTAGACTTAAATGTAGAAACTAGCTCTGAATTTGAAAGCATTCCTGAAGCAACGAATGAAGCAGAAGACCTGAATAGAACCCACAATCTTCCATCGGAGGATTCACTGGAAGTAAAGAGGAGCCCATGCGGCACAAGCAATCAGAAACTCATGCAGATTGTCCACATCAATCACTCCTCTGCTTGTTGTTCGTTCATCTGTTACCGAACATTAAACCAGTAAAGCTGGATCTTCACTGGAAGTAAGCAGGAGCCTATGCGGACCGTCCACATCATACACTCCTCTGGTGATGGTTTGTCCTCCTCCGTCTGCCATCAAGCCCTCAACCTGTAAATTTTGACCTTATTGAAGTCAATTAGAGACTCTGACATACTCTCATTTCAAACAGAACTTACTTCTGAAACGGCGCTCTCCAAAGAGCAAATGCAAACATCAACTTGCACCAAGAAAACTACAACCGAAGATACTCCTCAGGTCGGTGATAGAGTAGTGTACGAGTGTCCATTATGCAATATTATCTAAAGTAATCCTCCAAGAGAAGACTGGATACAGTGCGCAAGATGCATTGAATGGTGGCTTGAACAATGCACATCATATGAAAGAGTGGTCCCCTTCATCTATGATACGTGTTAATGCTCCTTTGGGTGCGTACTCTTGCCCCTTAGATTTCGTACTCTTGCCCCACATACAGAGGCATGAGTACGAATTTGAGTATTTTCATTTTACGAATTCTAGTTCCTCCAAGGACAGAGGTATATGAAAGTTGAGTTCACATTTTGTAAAGGAAAGTTCAAGTTTTGTGTTCCATGTAAAAGTTTTCCGTTGCAACTATTGTTTACCAAAATATATAAGTTTAATTGAAATTTGCGTACTCTTGCCCCCTTTCCCTCTACTATTGGTTCAAAATTTCTTCAATATAGTTCTCTGTGTGTATGTCTAAGTGTTTTCTCGGCTCGGCTCGTAAATTTTGTACAGTTTCATCTAGAATCTTTCCGTATCACAAGAAGTCCAAGAAAAATGTGACGTAACAACCATATTTATTATTGGAGTTTCTACATTATATGATAACAAGAAGGGGTAAAAGTGGATCTGGAAAGGTAGCGGGACGCATGACATCACGCCGTCCCCCGTGCCTATATTTGCCCATTGTAAATTTTTCAGAAAGTGGAGGGACGCCACAGATATTTTCTGGAAGTGAGGGGACGGCGTTCCCCTGCACTTTTACCCCTGATGACAAGGGTATTCTAAATGTTGATAAATGCTCTTCATTTTGTTCTGATAATCACTGTATCATTTCTGGTTTTTCACTAAATCATGTTTGAAATTTTAAGACTCGACTGAACAAGTATTGCCCATGAGATTCATGGTTCTTTTCATCTTGTCTCAAAAAGAAGACAAAAATCGTTATATTTCTCGTCCCCAGAGGCGGATCTAGAAGATAAAAACTGGGGGGAGGGCAGCCAGAATCCACACTATGATAGGTATATCATGAGATTACTATGAACTTTCAAAAATATAGGCTACAAATAATGTCCAATTAAACAGGGTGTCCATAAAGTCCGTTGCTACCCTGTGTATTGTCGAAACGACTGTGAATATGAGGAAACGCAAAAACACGTCCATCATTATTTTAAGGGGCGTGAGTTTTGAGCTATAAAAGGTCTACTCCAGACCCCCCATATAGGGGTACGTGGGGTCAACTTGAAAATTTTCAATGGCAAAAGGGGTCGAGTAATATATCGTTGGAAAGGTCTTGACAAGAGAAATATTTTCCTGATAGTTTCAAGTCCCTAGGTTGACCCCATCCAAAATGGTGGGGTTTCACGTTTCGTGCCCATAAAGTCTGTTGCCACCCCGTATATCTTCGAAAAGACTAAGAATATGAAAAACGCAAAAACACATCCATCATTATTTCAAGGGACTTGAATTTTGAGTTACAAAAGGTCCACCCCAAACACCCCAGATAGGGATATGAGGGGTCGTGTTTTTGCATTTTATCATATTCTAAGTTGTTTCGAAGTTACACTGGGTGGCATGGCAACGGACTTTATGGACACGAAATATGAACCCTCACCATTTTAGATGGGATCAACATAGGGAATTGAAACTTTCCGCGAAATATTTCTTTTGTCAAGTCCTTTCCATCGATATATTAGTCGACCCCTCTGCCATTTAAAATTTTCAAGTTGAATCCACTTAACCCTATATGGGGGTGTCTGGGGTGGACCTTTTGTAGCTCAAAATCCAAGTACCCTTAAAATAATGATGTGCGTATTTTGCGTTTTCTCATATTCATAGTCGATTCGAAGATACACAGGGTGGCAATGGACTTTATGGACGCCCTGTATTTGTCATTGATAAAACTGGGGACCTAGGTCCGCAGGCGCTGTGCTAAATCCGCTACTGCTCGTCTCGTCTGTAGACAGGATCTACGGGTAGAATATAAAGAAGATTACGGGTATGTTTTAATACAGTGTAATTTTTATAAAATACATGACATATCTTAAATATACTTTCAGGTAAATACTATTAATCTCGTTGTTGTTCAGAATAGTTTCCAGAATCTTTCTACATGGGAATTCACCATACAGAGAAGAAATAATAATAATAATAATAATAATAATAATAATAATAATAATAATAATAATAATAATAATAATAATAATAAAAATTATTGTCCGGTCAGAGATATTCTGTTTTTTCCTTTTTATGTCGTCACGCATAAGCTAGACAAGAGCGTCATCATCTCTCCGTGATGAACGTTATTCACTTGTTAAGTTTGTGGTGATCTGTTTCTGAAATAAGAAAGTCGTGCCGGTGGGAAATTGTCGAGAAATTGTCTCTAATCTGTTTATGGCCCTCGACACCACATGCAACAGCAGCACTGCTTGCTTACCTTCCGGCGAGCCTTTGCACTACTCGCTCTCTGCTATACAAGAAATCTTTTTTTCTCAACACTCTATCTTTTTACTAATACATTTTACCATCGCAGTGGCGCAATCTCGGGTTACATTCAGATAGGAGAAAAAAGAACATTTAAATTACACGTGGAAGTAGCCTTTGATAGCCCAACACATCTTAAATATTTTTTAAACGGTGTGAGGCTTAAAAAAATATCTATAATACCAGGAGTTTCAAAGCAAAGATAACTCGCACACATGAAATATAACTTTGAGATATGGTCTAATGACGTGTTTCTCAAACTGTGGTCAACCGACCGCAAATGATCCTCGAGATCTGCCCTCGTGCTCCTCTCAAGGTCGTCAGACATGTTCCGGAAATCTGGAGATGAATAACTCTGCAGTTAGTTTCCTCTGGCTTTCCTGACCGTGTGCGGGCAAAAACTGCACAGTTTTTCCTCTTTAGAGGTCACCACAGACGTTCTGGAAATCCAGATATGAATGACTGTACGGGGATTTCCGGAACGTGTATGGGCGAAAACTGCGTAGATTTTTCTCTTCTAGTTGGACTGTTCAGACCGATGTGACCGAAGTGAAATTCGATTCAGAATAACTGTACGGATTTCCGAAACGTGTGTGGAGACGTTTAAATTGAACATTAATCAGAAAGATAAAATAAATCATACAAGTCAAGCGAATTGTGTAACACATTCTCTAGTTGGAAATGTCAAACGGGTTTTTTTATAGATCGTAATAATTGATTACACAATGTAATAAAGCAAAATTATACAAATTCTAATAGTTTATGCAAGTTTATTTTTGTAAAATATCCTTGGTAGAATTCACCTTCCAGTTACTATGTACTCTGTTCTTTTGGTACAAGTATAAAAGAAAACTAATATTCATTCAAACGACTCTTATTTCAAAAATATAAGTATGTACGAGGGTATATCAATAAGAAACTGCAATATTTTTCTATTTCTTTGAAAAGAAACAAAACGTTAGTCGTGAGTTGGAACGGGGAGTCGCTATACTTTTGTAATCTTGTAATTTCTTGCAATTTAATTAAATACGAAATTAAAACTAAATAAATGAATTTTGAAAATACTTGAAATTCCTATATATGCTTTAAGTATTAACTAATTCATATCGGACTTCCGAAGAGAAACATCAAAAAATTTTTTATGACCGTGTCAATAGTTACAGCTCCCAGTCACGACCCCTCTTCAGTTCTCTTAGAAAGAGGAAAGAAAGAGTGAGAAAGAAGAGAAGTCAGAGGAGAAAGGGGGAAAAGAAGAAAGGAAGAAGAAGAAAGGAAGAAGAGAACTAGTGATAAAGGATTACCGGTTAATGATGGAAATATTGTAAAGAAACCTGAATCGTTATTAAAAAGGTCATTCATATTTGAAAGTTATTACTCGAGGATCAATTCTGAAATGATTCTGTAAAGACGCATGTTCCCTCATACTATCCCGACCTGGATTCAGATAACTGCACAAGTGTGAGTTGCCCTAACCCAGCCCAGGTGACGAGAAGTTTTAATTTAATTGTTTGTCTATTATTTCGAAGTGTTAAATAACCTGTATCCAGTAATTGCATTTTTGTAATGGAGATCAAACATGCACTTGATTCAGCCAAGAAAAAAAAAATCAAAATACATATTTTGCACAAATAGAAATTTTGACATTTCTGGCAAGAACTGTCGTTATTCAGACTCATTCTGTTATTTTGACCTTCCCAGAGCCGATTTAAACTGCTTTAGAATTGGTTATCTTTCATGACCTCCGTCATACACTAATACATATAATATGCTAGTACACACTTATTATGAACACTATCACAGTAAATCAATATTAAATAGTACCACTTAAAACTAAGTTTATTATTCATTCACACACACTCACATACATACAGGACAGCATATTGACATGGGTGAAAATAGTTTTAAAAGAAACCATCTAACTACCATTTGGTGAGCATTTATTACATCTACTGAGAAATTAAGCACAGAATTTTATAAACATGCAATAAGTATACATTTACATGGGCCAATTCACATACGAAATTGCATAATAGCAATGTAGTAGTATATACACCTATATATACAGTATATATATATATATATATATATATATATATATATTAACAGACAGCTTAAAAAGAAAGAAAAAAGGAAAAATATATTTTTTATTTAACTTTTGGTAAAAATTATGTAGATTTGTGAATAAGTATAGCATACAATATGATGAATGGAAAGAAAAAAATAAAATGAGGGTTAGTAATGAGTCTTTATCTCATTTATGAGCATTTTGAAAGTAATTAAACGAGACCTCTCTCGTAATTTCAGACTAGCTATAATATTATATGTATTGTCGAAGCACCCCTGTCTGGTGTCCATATATTTCACTTTATTGCATTTCTTATACTCACACATGAGGATGTATACACCATATATTAATCATAACCAACACCTATTCGGTTCGTAAAAGTATTTATTAATGCACTTCTCCCGTTTCTGGGATTAAAAGATCGAAGTCTCGTCACTAATATCATTGTGACTATAGTACTTATTCTGCCATTGGCTTATTATCACAGTCACTATCTCTCAATGAATATCGCTTTGTACTACTAATTACACACATTTATCATTAGATTCGCACTATATATATTGAGGATTCGTATGGGAGGGATGGTAATCGAAATGTAGTTCTACGGAAGGATTTCCATTCACTAACTTGAGGGTTGATTTAAGGACATATTAGGGTTACGATGACCTGCCTAAATCCCATACTACATGCAGTTAGTATATTACATACAATGTTAGTTGATACATATATTACTTAATAGCATTACACGGTTCGAAGACAATATCTAACATGCGGCGGTATTTTCTAACTTTTACATTGTACATTTATAGAATATTTCGTAAATATGGCAACCAGGAACCGTTAGGGTTAGGTACTAAGACCCTTTACACATATTTATCTACTCAATTCAATATTATACATTTTACTTCAATATTATATTCATATTCAACACATATTCATATCTCAACATAATATATTCCATAATTATTTAATCTTTCAAATTAATAACCCCGACAAATTGAATTTGCAGGTTGCAACACTTTACATCAGAAAATATCCGATATATCTCATCATATCAATTCGACTAATTACAAGCGCATAATGATAAAATTAGTATTCTCAAATATTTTATTTAAACTGGAGACATCTAACTAGCATGGCAGGCACGTAAGCACATGATATGTATAAGTATATGATTCAAAAATATTAACACTATTTTTGGGCCCAGAACAACTACAACAACATTTACATTCGTGATTATCAATGGAACAAAAGTAGAAATGGACTGATAATCTGTAGGAATTCTGAACGAATAATGAAAAAAAATGTATCGTGTACTGAATAATCGCTCACTATTACATTGGGTCGAAATATGATGGTAAAACGTTCCTTTAACCTTCCATATCAACGAATACCTCCATGAATTGTGTTTCGCGTCATCTCAGTTGGTAAATCAAGTTCAAATGATATATGTTGAAAGGTGGACATACTTCAAGTTCACAACTGTTGAAGGGAATGTTAAAATTTTTTTAAAAATCTTGAAGAAAATAGAGGAAGAGATAGAGAAGAGAAAGAAAAGCAAAATCGGCGCCAAAGGAATAAGCTAGGACACTAAAACCACAAGGATAAGTGGTCGAATTTAGACATACAATAATCCACAGCCAAATATGCTTTCATATGCCGAAAAAGATTGACCTACTAAAATGCGTAGCCTAAGATAAATATCTCAAAGTGCGTGACGAGTCCGTGCCCTCAATGGGTTTTCATAAAGACAAAGGCTTTAGGGAAATTCCATTCCTCACTGTATCCGGTCGATCGCCATTGGAGACCCCGGCCCTACCGGAAGGATGGTGAGGTCTCTAATTTAGAATTTCCAAATAAATAAAAAATATCCGACCCCTCAGAAACTAAGAAGAGTTCCGAGTAAAGTATGGAAACTAGAGTAAAGTTATTTAATAGAGAAAATCCTAACAGGGATTTGCCATTTTTTTAAAAAAGACTTTAAATAAAATAAATTTTGTACTAGTAAGTTGTTTGCCAAATCTTACTAGCAGCTCCCACATCCGCAAGGGCGTTAACCTTGAGGCGTCAACTAATTTCAAACACTATATACTAGAAACAAAAGAAGTGAAAATTCATGGGTATTGCGGTTTAGACGCTCTGGTACGGTAATAATGAGAGTATACTGTAATAAATTTTCTATATTATCGATCCTATCCACTTCGTCACCTCTGCGGACAGTAATGAACTTAGCTTAATCAGGTGATGTGGAAAGAAAAAAATAAAGTTGCAGAGTGATATTGCAAATATACACTGAACGAGTATTTTAAAATTGTATCAAGTCTACAAACGGTTATTCTAGTTTGTAATTAACTGGAAAATATCCGGAATTATTTGCTATATGAGTATTATTCATATCGTCAGGCTGGTTGATCAATTAGCCGGTATAATTACTATTGAATATCAAGCCACGAAGTGAAAATACCATCCATCACTTTTACGTAACACACTATCCTCACACAAATATCCTGGCGTAATAATTAATGTGCTAATATATTTATCGTTACATACATACAATAAAAACCTTGTAGCAAACTTTACCAATGGGCACATATATACATGGGTGTCCTATTATTTATTCATACTCTCTACCAAATACATATATGTATATATCATTAATATTATCATTACTCACTTATTCATATATTTATTTACTCTTTTTCTATAACGTCGATTTATTTTCAGACACCCTATATTCTATCAATACGCCCAAGACTGTTCAAAGCAGTCTTATTATCTATATTAAAATAAACTATTATAGCACATTAACTAACACGCGTGATTTTATATGAACTGAATATGAATTTCTTTTACAACAAACTATTGTATATTTCACTTCACGGCTTCGAATTTATTCTGTATACAACGAGAATTCAATATTATTGATTACATGCAATTATATTTCTGAAAATGTCAACAATGAAATCGTTCGCAGATAAAGGAAAGAGAATTCTTAACTGCAGCCTGGCAACAAAAATAATGCCACATAGACAAACTTTGAGTTAAGTGGAAACGCGAAGTTTAATATTATTAATAATTTGATTACTAGACTATATAAATGATTGTGCTTTTTCTGAAAGGTAATTTACGATGTGAATAATCTAAATGCCTATTCTTATGGACCAGAACTAATATGTACTCATCATTTATAACAAAATGGGGTCATTTTCGTGTTGACCAGTTCACTAAGTGTTGGAGTAACAAAACACTAGCAGCGAATAATTCTTAACTCGGGCGAGACGGCGTTGGTAGAATGAAAACAACCTTTGCACTACTAATCACGTTTTGCACTGTCATCGTTAAATATAAGAAACATATTACGTAGTTACGGTACAGAATTAACTACAAATTTTAATTATGAATCAATGTTCTTACTACAAGGGACTAAGGGAGATGAATAATCAATAATCTACAATACACTGTCTTTAAATAAATAAATCATACTCTCACTCACATGTTACTACGGTCAAGATACTAAATTATACTCAGACACATGCATGCTACATACCACATAAACTAAGAAAACAAATATCAATACACATCACTACATATCTTAAGTCATGTAATCACAAGAGTTCACTATATGTACACTGAACGAATCAGTTTTCACCATTCTAAATCGGCTCTATAAACTGGAAAAAAGAAACGGAATAATCAGAGCCCAATGACCCTACTACTAATTAGATCATGGTTTTCCAAATGCTTTCAATGCCCCAGAAAGGACATATTAAAACTACTAATGGTAAGGGTCCCTTTCCTGAAGGGAAAATAACCCTAACAAAAATCGTTCAACCCATCTCTGTTGGAAGCTTGATCAACTCAGGAATAAATGAGAGTCCCTGTTAGCGTTTACACTGACATAATAACAATCATCCTAACTACAACAAAATCATATACCACCATGTAGAAAAAAATCACATAAGGTACATACACAGAACTATACGTGGACAGACCTATCGTACCCTACACTAATTTGGAAGGGTGGGAAGGATAATCTAAATGTTTAAATCACTGAATCTTAAAACTTGAAGATTCGCAACACTAAAGTCGAAGCACTTTGCTGCTATTCCTGTCCACAGTAACATATAGATGCCATCGTGGCGTCCTTAACTTAAGATTCCATATCTCGCCATTTTTTTTAGCTGTTTCAGATGGAATTTCAATACGTTGAGACTCTCGGCTTGCTTCCTCCCTATTTATTCATTAATTGGAATAGAATAGAATAGAATAGAATAGAATAGAATAGAATAGAATACTTTATTAATCATTGAACAACTACATGTTGTAATAGATTTCGTCAGGAATAAAATTAATACATATAATAATAGAAGATAATATACAAGAAATAAATATAAAAATAATAATAATAGTGATAATAACAATGAATATTACAATATTCAGTAATACAATATACATATTACTATTACAATAACTTATGCTAGGAGTTAATCACCATGCACTCCTCAAACTCTTTCAAACTATATAGGCAGTAGTCTATAAGCATATTTTTAATATATCTTCTGAAATCTGTCAAATTCATTACATGCGTAGTTTGAGGGAGCAAATTAAATAATTTTATACCATTATATTGTAACTTTGTTGTGTCTTACATAATCTAACATGTGGAGCGTCAATGCTAAACTTAGACCTAGTATTATATTCATGTATATTTCCACGTACAGTAAACAAATCAGGGTTCTCTTTTACGAACATTAAACAGTTGTAAACGTATATAGATGGTACAGTCATGATTCGATATTTTTTAAACAGTTCCCTACAGGATACTGTGTCTGGTAAACCTTCAATACATCTAACCGCTCTCTTTTGCCATTTGAAAATAGAATGAGCTCCAGTAGAGTTACCCCACAATAGATTCCCATATAGAAAGTGGGTATGAAAGAAAGCGTAGTATGATGTTATCATTAGTTCATGTCCCACACTTCTTCTAAGCTTCCTCAACAGATACAGAACCCTAGTAAGCTTTTTACATAGTTCTTGTGTGTGCGCTATCCAATTTAGTTTGGCGTCCAAACGTATTCCTAATAGCTTAACTGATTCGGATCTATTTAAATTGTAGGTAAGATTGTTCAGATAGAAATAGAATATTTCTGTTTTGGAATTATTTAAAACTAGATCATTGGATTGAAACCAAAGAGAAGACATCTTTACAGCTTCCATATTTTTACGCTGCAGGACCTTTAAACTTTTATCATTTGTTATTAGAGTGGTGTCGTCAGCATAAAGGACGGATTTACACGGTAAGTAGTTTGGCAAGTCATTCATATAAATAATAAAGAGAAAAGGCCCCAAAACCGAACCTTGAGGTACACCAGTTAGAATTTTAAGTTCATTAGATCTTGTATTTTTAATTTTAACGATTTGACGACGATTGTTGAGGTATGATTTTAGCAGTCCAAGTTCGATTCCTATTATTCCATAAGACTGTAATTTAGTAACTAAAATATCATGTGGTACCGAATCGAAGGCTTTACTTAAGTCAAGAAGAGCGGCACAAGTATAGGAGCAAGATTCAAATCCATTAATTATTTCTGAGACGACAGACTCTACAGCTTTGATAGTGGAAAGTCCAGATCTAAATCCAAATTGTGCATTGTTAATTAAGAAATTTTGTTCAAAATATAAAGACAGTTGGGCTTTAATGCAATGTTCAATAATTTTAGAAAAAATTGGCACTAGCGAGATCGGTCTATAATTATTAGGGTCTGTTTTTTCACCTTTTTTATATACAGGCACAGTAATATTAATTTTGAGACAATCAGGAAATATTCCTTCACAAAAAGTCCAGTTTACAAGGTACGTTAAAGGATGAAGAATAATGTCAATTATATGCTTCAGTATTACAGTAGATATACCATAGAAATCTTCGGAGTGGGAGTTTTTCATATTCAACACCATTTTTAATATTTCGTCCATACTAACTTGCGTCCAGTTAAATACCACTGACACCGATTGTCTCATATTTAGCATAGCTGGGTCTTTATCACCACTGACATTATTACTTACATGTTTTGCGTTATTTACAAAGAAATTGTTGAATTCGTCAGGCGTAATACCTACTGGTTCATTACAGTTCCACTACTTATTTCGTTTTTTATTACAGACCAAGCAGCTTTACATTTATTGCTAGCATACCTGGTTTTGCTGCTTTTTATCCCAAAATCCTGAATATTTAGTAAGCGAAAACAGACGTGGTCAGGTTCAGTTGTGTCCCAAGTAGAGAATAAGAGGAATCGCACCTTAATACTAGCGTTTCAGAAATAGTTCCAATCATAACAAAGAGTTTTGGCGGCGGGAAAATATAAAACAAATAGAAAGTGGTAAAAACTGGACGAAACCGGTTTTGGGAGGATATGGGCATCTCAGAGGGACGAAGGGGGTCTAAATTATTCTGCCAAATATCAGATTGGTGGATAATTCCAAGAATTTCTGTCAATTGCGAGCCTATGTTTTTGTATAGCATTAAAGTGTATAAAGTCAATAATCATCCATTTGAAATGCCCATATGCAGGATTTACATTAAAATAATACATAAATAAAGATATTATTCCCCGAAATATAATTCCTACTGGGTTAGTCAAAGCTTCCACATTGATTTTGATTTAAATAAAGATCAAATGAATTTACTACATGGACCGAAAAATATATTTTGAAAAATCGTATAGTACAGTACGTTCAAAAAATATTGGGCTCCTCCAAAAAAATTCATTACACCGACTGTAATGGTACATCTTTTCAGGTTAGCTCTACAGCATTGTGTACTCATGAGACGTTCGGTATCACCGTTAGCTTCTCCTGTGGTAGGTTACAGCGTAATCACAATAGCCCGCTTTGCGCTATTGCCGGGCCACTCTCTGTGTGCACCAAAGAAGAACAGCGTTTTGTCATCCATTCTTTTATGGTCTGAAGGTGTACCCGGAGCGGAAATTCATAGAAGACTTTCGACACAATACGGAGGCAATGTGTTGCCACAGCGAAGTGCTTACTAGTGGATTGAACAGTTCAAAAGTGGTCAAACGAGCATGAAGGATGCGGACAGAGCAGGGCATCCAGCTACAGCAACAACTGACGACATTATGGAACGAGTCCGTGCTTTCGTTCTGAATAACAGATGAGTGACTGTTGATGAAGTGACAACCCAATGCAGATTAGTAGTGATTCTGCATGTGACATCATGCATAACAGATTCAACTTTCACAAAGTCTGTACAAAATATGTTCCGGAAAAACTCGATGAAGGTCACAAGTGAAACCGTATGAGAATCTGTCAGCACCTACTGGGCCGTTATGCTAACGAAGGTTGAAGCGTCTCTTAGGCGAATCATCATTGAGATGAAAAGTGGATTCATTACTTTGAACCAGAGAGGAAACGTCAGAGTATGGAATGGAAGCACCCCAGATCTTCCCTCAAGCTAAATTCAAGCCAACCTTCTACAGGAAAAGTGATGCTTACAGTGTTTTCGGACTCACAAGAGACAATTCTGGAATATTACCTGGAAAAGAGTGTCAACGATAAACAGTAAAACATACAGTGATATGCTTGTAAGTAAGTTAAAACCTGCAATTCGTACTAAACGAAGATTTCGATTGTCGAAAGGCGTTCTTGTGTTGTATGATAATGCTCATCCACATATGGTTACCCACACCGCTCAAACTCTTGAGACGCTGCGCTTGGAGGTGTTGGAGCATCCTGCATATAGTCCTGATCTTGCCCCATCTGTTTGCTCCACTTAAAGATGCTCTCAGAGGCCGTCGATTCAGATCCGATAAACAGGTGAAGGAAGCGGTGGATTCGTGGTTTGCTGCGCAATAAAAAAAATCACAAAGTATCGGAAAGCTTGTGCAAGGGTGAGCCAAGTGTATTGAAAAGCAGGGTGATTATGTTGAAAAATGCTGTGAATAAAAACATTGTACTCGTGAGTAATAAATAATAAAAAATGATTGCAGATACTCATTTACGTACCCTCTCATACTGGTATGTTCAAAGCATAATACAATGAAATTTCCCTTAATGAACACCTCCATAATATGAACAAACTTTTTTGTCTCAACAAAAATGTACGTCTTGTTATGATAGAAAACTTCCGTTTACTGACACGGACACACTTCTTTTACTCCCAACAGAATGTTTATGTAACCTCTTCATAACGGATAGGAATTATTCTCACATCATACCCATTTAACATATTAAATACTTTTTTTGAATTTGAAAATATATCTTCAATCGACCTCTTCAACTGGTTTTGCAGTTACGAGCAAATTTCTCTCAGAAACTAGGATTACACGGCAGACAACTATTGCAGACATTTCCCCAAGAAGTTCATAAATTGTCATTTTTCTCTAGTTCTGGCTACATTTTCAGTAGTCTATTTAATAACAGCTGGTTGTTCCCTCGAAGCCAATCGCTTCGTCTTTTAAATTGCCTGTTCGCTAACATCCCTTGGCATGAGATTAGGAGGCAGCGCAGATAGCGGCAACTATTAGCCTGACAGTGAACTATTGGAGAATTGGCATGACTGAGAAACTGAGATATCTTGTATTTATAAGGATTCCGAATACCTAAATATTTTCTCCTAGAAGTTTATGCAACCCGAAACTCTCAAATGTTTTGAAGTTTGCATATTAGCACTACTTACAGAAAAGTATGATAAGGATGTTGCATGTTGGAAACAGTAGGTGAAAAAGAATAATTTTTAGATATTGTTGAGAAGAGGAAGAGAAACTGGTTGAGATATTGCCTGAGAAGGAACTGTATCATGAGGGACGTGCTAGAAGGTATGATGGCAGAAAAGAGAGGAATGGGGCGAAGGATAGTACAATTGGTGGACGATACAAAAACAGAAAAATTCTAAACTAAGAGATGGAACATGGAAGCTTCTCAGTTGCGGCAAATGAGCTGCAAATAATTTCAGAATATGTCTAATAATGATGTTCATAATGTTCTTATTGGATTGCCTTTATTTTTAACACAGTCAGTAAGCGAATTAAGGAAGTTTGAATTGTATAGTAGAGAAGAAATCTCTCACATAACCACAATATATTTTGAAGTACATAACCATAGATACACATCCCCAAGCGATACTGCTGATAGGAGATTTTCTCCTTATGTTCAAAGTAATTCAAACACTGCATACAACAGTTCAATATTCGCCTAAATGTGGATTTAGAACTAATATGCTATATATTTACGATATGGAATACAATTACCATAAGACCTGTGAGTAACTTGAATTTGTGTAACCTTTCTGTAACGGACACTTCTCATATACCGACAAATAATGATGTCCTATCGCTGTCCATTATTGAGAGGTTTCACCGTATCATATATAGCCTACAATTTTCTTCTGAATAGGATAAGAGTACAGTGGTCCATAGAAATATTGACTAATAAAAGTGGTCTCCACTTGAACAAAGTTTGAAAAACACTGTTCTAAAGGACATACGAAAAATATATTAAATACATCAGAAATTTAGAAATATACCAAGGATATTTTTATATAATTTCGTTAGCACATACAATTATATGTGCTATATAATCGGCTATTGCATGTGGTATTGAGTTCGATTACCGTAGCGGAGTTACAAAGTAGCAAGTTTCGGTCTAGACAATGAAAAATAATAACGATACAAACCAGACCTGACCACACATTATCGAACCAACTCTGGCCGCTTAGGCAGTTTATAGGAATGCTCCGTTTGATTTATTTACAGCCTACATGTACGCATTTAATAGAGAATCATTTTATTGTTCTATTTCTCCATTTAATCGAAATCGTAACTATGTCGCTAAGAAACAGAATTACCGCGTTTCTTAAGTAGACTACCATTTGTACGGAATTGCATACACGCGGCGCTGCACAGGAGAGCCGCGTACACATCTAGAAAACAAACGCGACAAGTTGTCGCGTTTGTTTTGTATGTCGCATTTGTTTTGTAGATGTGTACGCAATTACATAATATGATGTAGAAGTCAAAACTTAATGTCTACGAAGCGTAAATGCAAAACCATACACAGATGAAATCACATTTATACGCCTAAAACAAAGGGGAAAACAAAATATTACTAACGAACTATTGCCCTTAGCGTACAGGTGACAACGGTCAACAGATGTGGTGGCAGTGAAGGTATTAAATCAAGATGTATTATTATTATTATTATTATTATTATTATTATTATTATTATTATTATTATTATTATTATTAGTAGTAGTAGTAGTAGTAGTAGTAGTAGTAGTAGTAGTAGTAGTAGTAGTAGTAGTAGTAGTAGTATCTCACACATATTGATGTTTGAAATCTTCGTGAGATGCACTTTGAGTACATTCCTCTTTTTAAAAAATAATAATACCGTAATATGTTAAAATTTTAAGACTCTCATACAGGAAATCGAACCAGGGTGCGCAAATCTGTAGCGTAGCAGACAGACTTAGGGTGCTCGAAGCTCCAAGTTTAAGATTGTACAAATTGGTTTAATACAGAATTGTACGAAGCGCATGTCAGAAAAAAAAAAGATGAGGAGGCTATAAATTTTAACGGTTGACAACGCTGATGAAGCTGAGCACTCGTAATAACTTAGCCTGGTATTCTGTATTTGCAACAGAGATAGAATCGTCTGAGTGGAATTACGTACCTGCGAATAGCAGTAAAGTGAAATGGCTATAATAATAATAATAATAATAATAATAATAATAATAATAATAATAATAATAATAATAATAATAATAATAATAATAATAATAATAATAATAATAATAGTAATAATAATAATAATAATAATAATAATAATAATAATAATAATAATAATAATAATAATAATAATAGTAATAATAATAATAATAATAATAATAATAATAATAATAATAATAATAATAATAATAATAATAATAATAATAAAATGCAAGATTAAGATAAAAGGATAAAATGTAAAAATGAAAATATCCAAAGTAGAAATGAAGTTCCAAACTGAAAAATTTTAGTCCGTAAGAAGATAAACAAACAGTGTCACTGTACGTGACTTAAAAATACTACACCGATATTACACGGAACATGTGGGACAAATAAAAACATCTTTGTTTTCTACAGTCAGTCCTGCACAAGCCCTGGCGTATTTCGCTGCATCATACTTGGTATTGATTTAGTAGGCATGGAATCACAGATACTGAAGTTACACTTATAAAATAAAGTGTTCCTAGACGGACACGAGATAAGGCGTACATTGATGTAAACAATCGGCAATGTTCTGATAACGTCCTTTCACGAACATCCCCGATGCAAACAACATTGCACGGAGTGGCGGTCTCAGTGCTGTCTCCCAGAGCATTCGTCAAAGCCAGTGGCACATATTTGAGGTGTATTCTAGCGGATTTTGTTGGAAACGTGCCAGCACTGAACACCTGGCGTATTTAGCTGCACTGGCGTATATACCTGCAGTTAGCTTATATAAAAGAAAAAATCCAGTTTCCGATAGCTGGAGTTGGTGCTGTTATCCTATATACACAACTCTTCTGGAGGCAAAAAAGCGTAATGAGGAACAGCCCACTCACAAACTGCATCGGATTCAAACTCTGACCCCCTTTATAGCCTCGGTGTTGCAGAAGAACACACAAAACAAACAAACAAAAAATCAACTCAATGTCCTGACTAATTGGCGCTGCTAATTATAAAGCATTTCAACGTAGACATGTGAAATAATCAAATATAGTTTTTTTTTAAAAGGACTATCTACTTAAATTGGAAACAAATAAAAGTTGGCAACACTATTTAATAATAATTTACTTTCGTAAATAACACACACACACACACACACACACATATATATATATATATATATATATATATATATATATATATATATATATATATATATATATGTATAAGGAAAGGGGTGGAGAGGGACAGGTTAAGAGAGAAACGAAGTGGGAGGAGAAAGGAATAGTGTAGTACACAAAATCACAGGCAAATTCACCTTCAGCGATTATAACTTAAATATATGGGTCTTCCCTTTACTTAACATGCGTGTATGTTTCTAAATGTGAGAAAGTTCGTAAAAATACATACATATATATAAAAATGTATATGATACCCCTTTTTTTTCTGCGGAAAAAGTTTTATGAAAGCCGCGATTTTTATTTGCCTCCAAAAAATGTTATAGCGCTTTTAACATCAACTGTTTTTCCTGTTTCCGTCTTTCTTCTTTGCCCTATTAAAAAAAAAAAAAAAAGTGTCGTGCTCTTGAGGTTGACATAAAACAAAGTTATCATCGAGAAAAGCTTTTCAAATGCTAATGTATTCTTCTGTGTTTATACAATGCAAACATACACGATCTTAACGGCTTTTCTCTTTTAATTTTAATGTCTTTTTTCGTTTTTTTTTACCTAATTTAATTTTTATTGGTGTACGGCATTAATATGCGTTCATGTTATTACATTGCTTTTGGTGTGATTGGAATTGTGGGATTAGCGACATCGCTAAAATTGCTTTCTTTAAAAAAAAAAAAAATCAGGACTAGGAAATCAAATATTAAGTGTAACGTCTTACTATTATCAGGGCCGGTTGTACCATTTGTGCATCACGTGCATTTTCACAGGGCAGCAAGTTTGAAGGGGCGGCAAAATCTGTCATAACTATATTATTTAAAATATTTCTTATTGGAAACAAATTTCACGATGATGATAGTTAAATTTACTAAGCTGACGTTCTATTTGAATAATACATTCACAAATCATGTTTAGGTTGCATTAATTAAAAGTCTCATGGACAGTGCTAAAGCATATGGTCAAACAAATTGCAGCATGAATTGATTGATTGTTGTCAAACACATGAACTCAATTCTAGAACAGTAGCGAACACCTGTTCTATTCAGTTAGTTATCACAGTTTTGATATGAAAATTAGTATTGTCTTTGTCACAAACAAGTTCCTTATCACTGAAGTGCAAAGAAGTTTTTTTTTTTAAATTGTTTAACAGGTGTAGAAGGAAAATCAAAAAATAAAGACAAAACAGCTATTTGCACTGGAATTGCAAACTGATATATTGATATTGAAGCTCGATATTAAATTCTATAAAAAGGATTAGCATTTTCCCCTGCAAGTGTGTCTGCTTTATCTTTCACAAACATAATACCCTATAGATTATTATTTCAAGTTAAAAAAGAGACACAACGATACTGTATTTGTAGTATTTAGGTCTTTCTGAGTACGAGTTCTGTTTCTTTGCCCTTCGTTGTTCATGAAGTAGCATAGTTAAAATGTTAGCTTTTAAGATTTGTTCTTTCTTCGGAAGGGGGGGGGGGGGGGGGAGCAAAAGAATGCCATTTCACATGGTGGCAAATTGCGTAGGCCGAGTCCTGACTATTATACCCTATCTGCTAAAGAAATCAAGGGAAAACTTGAAATGAAACATTGAAAATGGATTTGTAGAACAAGAAGGCATTAGGAGAATATCTAAAAAAAACTCATATATAATATTGTCCATTACAAAATAATCTGGACTGGGATCGAACCAAGGACTCGTTCTAGGTCCACGAGACAATAGGTTTCGAGAGGTAAGGATAATTTTCTTACTATTTTTATCTAGAAATTATCCAAATGCTTCCGCGTAAGGAGAGAACAAAGATGGGTGTATTTAAGAACATTTAAATCACGTTTATTATTGTTATAAGATCATTGCATATCTTTAAACGTTCATAAGTGTTCTTCATTATGTTTGTACAATCACTAAATCAATTTGTAGTTTTTATAGTATGAATCATGTAACAGCAAATTAGTGTTTGAGATGTAATGAAAGATTTGAATGAACTAGTGCTCTTCTATAACTTGTGAAATTCCTATTCATGTCTCGAAAATGAGACGAGAATTGTCGTGTTTCACTTCTAGTCTCGAATTTTAAAATGTTATTATCGTTTGAACTCTCGTCTTGTAAGCAACTTGTGCCAGGAATAAAGCTTTTTAAAAGGAGCTAAAGTTTCTTCATCCTGCTAGCGAAAGTTTTAAATGCGTCCTCTTGGCCTAGTGCCTAATATATGTCTTTTCTTTAGGCGTGGTTTCGGTTCGATTCCCGGAAGTTACTTGCTTCAGATCCCACGTTAAACATTAGGCTGCATTCCATATAGCCTCAGTGTTATAAAGAGAGTTAATACTATTCCAAAAGAGTTAATACCTACACTTTGCGTCTCATATCGTCTCTATTCTCGAAGAATTTTTTCTCGTGTCAGTTCTCGTAAATCTTCCATTGCCTCGTCTCGAAAATTTTCTCGCATTGTCTTGTAAACGTAGAAGGTTTACATCCTGATAGTTTTCGTTAATTTATTCTTCCTTGGTAGAAGATATGGTTCCTTATCAGGAGAGATTCACGAAGGAACATTTAAAATACAGTGGGTAAATGATTTGTGTATCTTTAAATGGCGATAAATGTTCAACATTGTGTTCGTATAATCATTTTATCAATTCAATATATATATATATATATATATATATATATATATATATATATATATATATATATATATATATATATATAATGTTTGAGGTCTAATACTTGGGTAAACTAATTTTATCCACCAGACTAGTGAAATTTCTCGGCTGCAATAAACAAATAACCAAGCCTTGTGCACGAAGTCCTGAGTTCAAATCCCAGCGGAGAGCATCGGACACATTGCGTTGTTTCAGATCCTACTTTAAACTGTAGGTCTCTTCCTATATATATAGTCTCGCCCAGGGGCGCACCAACGGGGGAGGAGGGTTCACCGGGTCCGAGTTCCCCCAAAAAAGCTTCCTAACTCAACATATGTTTGTACATTTTCTCAATAAAACTCTACCTCTTTAGCAGGGAAGTGGTTGATGAAGCATGAAAATTTGATCTTACTCTTCATTTATAGTATTTTTCTTCTTTTATATATATCGTCGCTGCGCCTCGAAGAACCACTATGTGTTAAAACCACACTTTTCAGGAGAAGCAGAAAACATTCCGAACTCTTAAAATTTTGCCAAATACACGGAAACACTTGAAAAACATAATAAAATTGGTTCTGCATATATTATGCACTGGACATTGTTGTAGCTTTCTTCAACAGTATTACATTACTAGTTTTGTGTTTATGTAACACATTTTGCGCCTTTATAAGCACATAGAGGATTTGTATGCATTAATTAATGCGTACTTGATGAGAACCACAAGCCTTTAATTTCAATCTATAATTTTTCATTGTTGTGGCAAAACGGGACTCTGCCTGACAGCTTTCTGGTTTATTTGCACGACATAACTCATTTTCGACAAGAAAAATGTCACATAGCGGCTCTTCGAGGCGCAGCGACTAATATATAGGATATAAACAATCTAGTCTATCATTTTTTTCTGAAAATATAGTTGGAAGTCTTTTACAATACTTATCGTCTTTTTGGTTGCAGAACAATACCCGTACAATGCTACATAGAAGTAGTATTGGATTCCATTAAAGCTTGGACATTTCCCAACAAAAAAATTCTGGTTACGCGCCTCCTGCTGAGAAATGACGTAAGTAATAATGAATCAATAAAGTATATTAACTTTTATCCCTAAAAAGAAAAGAAACCATTTTCTTCATATATAAAGATTATCGTCGCTACATTAGTGTCTCAGAATCTCTCTGACGAAAATTATGTATATTACTGTATCATGAAACACAACGTTTTAGCTGAGAAATAAATAATATTAAGACAAAACATGATCTCCTTATGCACGATTGCACTTCACTTAGGAAAAAGAGATCGAAATATTTTCATATAATTTTTATTTACGTATATTATGCTTGCGCACGAAGCACTAAAATATAAATAGTTTTTAAGACTTCTCCTCCCTCTCCCCCTTTCATTTTTAGTAAAATTGTCTCGATTCTTCTTCCGCCAATAACTAAAACCTTGTTGAATTTCTCATATTTTTATGACATATGCTTCATGTGCAGGAAAGACATTGAAAGACATACAGAGATTACGTGCATGAAAATTGTTTTATATTATTTCGCTAATAACCTGCATTATTGCACTAAAAGTACTAAGCACACAGAAAACATTTTTTGATACATTTTCGATGAATACGTTTTTATCATATGTGATGTCTTTCTTCTTTATTTTTATATGTTATAAAGCAGATTTCAAGAGATGTTATAAGGATTTTTTTTAAAGAGAGAGAAATCGTGCCGTATGTTGACACTAATGGCATCGGTCATCTTGAGAACAAATCTGGACCCTTTTTTCCACTTCGCAAAATGTGAAGATTTTTTTTTCTGCCAGCAATAATTTCATGCGTGCAGGGCACACATTGCGACGTGAGAATGCGACGGCCATCCAGACAGTGTAAAAGGCGAAAAATATCACATACGTGTGTCTTTTTTCTCTATTTTCTTTCGTTCTTTTCTTGTATACGTGAATGTGTGTGTGTGAGTAACATTGAGAGGCCTTTTTAGTGCTTGTCTTGAATTATCCAGAGCAATAAATTCATAACAGGGAGAGAAACCTGTTTTCACCCAGCGGCATCCAACTGTAATGTGTTTGTTTTCTCCGTTTATAATATATGTATTTAGCATACCCATCACAAATAGCTAATATTGTCAAAAATGTTATTTTTATGGGCGCTTATGGCATTTTATGTATTTAACTGTCGAGATTCTATATTAAGTTGCTTTGTTTGGAGCCAAAGCTGTCCCAAAGTTGCAATTACGAAACTCGCAAGTTTAGAATTTGCGCTCCATTGCACTTAATCTGAACAATGAAGCGCAAATTCGAGCAAATGTGAGTTTCACTGAGGTTGTTAAACGCACGTTCGAGTTACGTTGAAACTGTTGAGACAAGTTCGAGAGCGAACGTGAGTTCCATTTGAGGTTAAGTAAAGTACCTGTATAAGTTCAAACGAGCGTGAGTTTAGCACAAATTCAAGAGTTTAACAGAGTTTGTTGGGCGCCAATGCGAGCGAACGTAAGTTCCATTGAGATTATTGAGCACAAGTTCTAAGGTTTCGCAGAGGTTGCTATATCTAAGTCCAACGAATGTGAGCTTCCTTGAAGTTGTTTGGTGCAAGTTCGAGAAGTCCACAAAAGTTGTTGAGCGCAAGTTCGAGAGTTTTGCGGAGATTGTTGAACGGAAGTTCGAGCGAATGCGAGTTCCATTAAGATTGTTGAGCGCAAGTTCGAATGGGCATGAGTTTCACTGAGGTTGGTAAGGTTGAGTCCAGCGAAGTTCGTGCGAAGTCAATTTCGGGAAATTAACATTGTCTTCAACATCCACTGTCACGCACAATGTTACTATAGGAGCATCAGAATTCTTCTACACTCGAAGAATTGCAGAGGTCATTTTGATCTTTATTTTAAGCAGTTTAATGTCGTATTATTTCTTATATTTTAGTATTAAAAGTTAAAGTATGGTTTAAATTCACGAGAGCTTGTAAAAGTTGGATTTCGTAACATTTTGTCATATTGTATGTTGTATATACAAATAAAATGATTGTCATTTTTTATTTTGAGTCCTCTGTCCTGCACTTACCATATATATTCTATACACAAAATAGGACATACGCAAAAGGGGGATCGTATGTTAACCTCTCCTATCTAGAATAAAATCTATTTATACACGGTGTATTTCACCTACCTAACCCTGCCATGTATATCCTCGAATTTTAAGGGAGCGGCGAGTATTCGGATCCGGGACTGGTCTGCTGGATGACTGTTCGTACTCACCAAATGACAGGCAAGGCAGCGTCCACACAACACAGTCATGAGGATAATTGCGGAGCTACTTGAAAGAAAAAGTAAAGTAGTGACCTCTGGTCTAGGAATCCAGCATTAACCTCGAGGAGAGCTGATATGCTGACCACACATCAACCCAAACATATGAGTTCCAGATGCCAGCTCGTAGGCCATGAATTACTAAAAGCTATTACGCCAAGAGTATTGTTATATCTGGTTATTATCTTTTTTTTTTTCATTTCTCCTTTACATTTTAAAGGTACGACGTATTTGCGGGCACGATTTTTGTTCAAGCCAGAGTTAGATTAAAGACGTTAAAAAAATTGCATCAAAATGTAATAGCTACTACTACTACTACTACTACTACTACTACTACTACTACTACTACTACTACTACTACTACTACTACTACTACTACTACTACTACTAATAATAATAATAATAATAATAATAATCTTTATTTCAATGCCGCGAACACCTTGTTAGCAAAAATGCAGCACACAGTATGGTATCAGAGTAGTACCTTACGATACGATAATATTAATAATAATAACAAATAAGAAAATGGCAAAAAGAGGCAAAACTAATATGAAAGATAATGTAGGCAAAAGTAAATTAAGCAGAAGTAAATCCATGTCAACGCTGTTAAAATTGTCAAGCTTGTTTAACAAAGAAACCCCATGAGCAGCAATCCTAAAATTATATTCTAGCTTAATGTTGCTAAATTATTGCTTTAAAAACTATGTGAAGTCTGATAAAAAAAAAAAGTCCAGTTACATAATACAGTTTAAATTTGTTTACTTGAAGAATTTGTCAATATTTTGAAAATTTCGCTTTTCTAACACAAAGGAACGAAAATCGTCATTAGCCTATTTCTTATGCTATATTCTGGTAATTTAAAACCTGTGTTTTGTAAACAGTATTAACTGATATATACATTATCCAATATCTTTTGCATCTATACTTTGTCCCAACCTTTTCTTCTATTCCTAAGGCTTTCCAAATCCCAGTAATAATTCCAGTACTCATGGTTATGGGCAAGGGCGCCCATGTTGTGGTTTCCAAGGCAAGGGGGGGGGGGGCAAGTATAAACGACATTTCAAATGTAGTCTCAAATTTTACGGTAATTATTCTAAAAATCTATTCGGTTCTCTATCTTCCGAAGTACAATTTTCTCTAGAAGGGGGCAAGCGCCCCACCTTGAATCCCTGATGGGCGCCCTTGGTTATGGGAATAATAGCTCATTTTTATTTTAAAATTAGCAGTCGAATAAAATATTTTTGCACATATTCTATTCTTATTTATCAAAGCTTAAGAAATATTGTTCCATATTACCGATCCAATTCTAGTTTTAGTCTTACAAGTAATTTATATCAATATAGATATGTTTTATCTCTTTGAAAATAAAACCTATTATCCTTCTACACCTTTGTATATACAATAAAATTTATGTAGTAACGAAACTTTAACTGTCAAACGTAATACCCAGATCTTTAATCATCTTTATTTTATCTATTTGTACACCAATGACTTCGTATTTACTGACATAATATTTGCGTTAAATAAAGCGCGGCATAATACTTCTAACGTTAAAATCTGCTAATTTACTTTTAAATCTTTCGTCAACATAAAAGAACAAAACCAGTCACAGTATTTAATAAAATATTACAGTAACATGTCAGGAGAGAAATAAACTAAACCTAAAATCAGTGGAGTGTTGGCAGTATCAGGGCCGGATTTAGGGTGGGGTGCACCGGAGTACATGCACCCCCTTCACTGTAAATATACACTATCTAAAGTGAGAACCTAGCAGTGAAAAACCAACATTTTCCGAAACTTTCTGCTGTCATGTGTTCGTTTGAGGCTTAAAAGAAAGCTTAGTTTTGCAAAAGCAATAGTTTAAGTCGATTTTCTGCAGGTTGAAGGAAAAGGATTCACTGATCAAAGTAATATTCCTCATTCACATCACAGATGTCTAAAGGCATTTGAAAACTTAAAAGCTAAAATCAAATGTAGTGGTAGTTCGTTATTGGTGCACCCCCCTTCAAGAAATCCTGGATCCGGCCCTGGTAGTATTAACATTTTACTACGATACAGTAATATCTATAACTCATAAGGATCTCTCACAAACATTCATTTCTTTCATTAGAAGAAAAAAAAAAAACACTTTTAGACTTATTTGTGAGGGTTAGATTTCTATCCTTTCTTATCATTAGACATCGGATTTTTATGCAAATGCATATTTTCTTTGCTTAGACTATATTCATCTCTGTTAAACTTGGTGGAGCTTCTACCAACAATAACACAGCTTGAATTTGAAGTTTGATAGTGCATATAAGTGCATATTTGAAAGGTTAAAGCATATATTACTGCATAAGAGCATATTCTATACATACATACATACATACATACATACATACATACATACATATATATATAAACAGGGTGGTAGGTAACTCGACCGACAAACTTTGGGAGGTGATTCCTTATAGTAAATGAAAGAAAAAAGTTCTCATAAACATAGGTCGGAAAACGTCTCCTTTCAGAGTTATGAACCGCCGAAAATTCGAAAAATCATGTTTCGAAACGCCCTGCCTTAGAAACTATAGGACCTATCCCAAGCGGTTTACCTTATACCGCTTGGGATCGGTCGTGTAGTTTCTAAGGCAGAGCGTTTCGAAATGTGAATTTTCGAATTTTCGGCGGTTCATAACTCTGAAAGGAGATATATATATGTTTTAAATTTCAGATGTATACTTTTATAGCATGGAATAACTCCAATTTTAATTTATATTTTTAATGCATTTACATCTTTATGCAACAGAAATAGGGATGCGCACGAGGCAAGATTTATGGCTATCTCGTGTCGAAAATGTGTTGTAATAGTGATGTCTCGACTCGAAAAATGTATATTTCACTATTGAAAGAGCCGTGTCTCGACTCGAATTTTGTCAGGAAAATCCTGTCTCGACTCGACTCGTGCGCATCCCTAAACAGAAAGGCTTTTTGCATGGGAGGATGGAAGAATGCCTAGTTTAAGAGTCTTCATCCCGGCTAAATTAAAATACCGCTAATTTTACAGTAATTATCTGATATCTTCAAATAGATAAAAGATAATCGAAATGTGGAACAAGAGCGCCCTAGACAACATCATTTTACATGAAATACCGTTATCACAACTCACTTATCTGCTTTCTATTTCGGGCCATTTTGAATATCGGCATTTATTTTCGCGTTTGTAAACAGCTGAAAACGGAAAGCCACTAGGTGACTTGTGATAACGGTACCTCACGCAAAATAATACTGTCTAGGGCGCTCTTGTTCCATATTTCAATTATCTTTTATCTATTTGAAGATATCACATAATTATTATAAAATTAGCGGTATTTTAATTTCGCCGGGATGAAGACTGTTAAGGAGGACCAATAAGTTAGCAACCGATCAGCAGAGCAAAGACGCTTACAATTGTGAAGACGTTAAAAGAAACCTGATAATGATAGAGACATTGTAATATCGTTTCGACATCAATTCAGAAACAAAAGACGCGAGGAATACTGCTCAGTGAAGGCTTAGCTCTAGTTGATAAAGTTTGTCAAAATCTCCAGTCAGTTCCTGGTAAATTCGGGTGCTCTGTGTTAATAAAAATAAAAAATAAAAAAATGACTGATGTTATTATCAAAACAATTGAAGCCATGGGAAAATATCTTTAAGGGCTAAATTTCAATTTGCCAGAAAATATGGATACTATACTTGCTCCTCTCTATAAATAGATATTGTCCAGTAATATCTACTGGTGTTAACAGGCCATTTTCTGCCTACAAATAGACCTATAAACTGACTCAAAAAAAAGAAGTGATACATCTTGTGAGGTACCGTACTGTGACTGTAATTACGGAAAGGAACAAATCCTTAAAAACGAAAACTTTTTTGTTCGGTGGAAACGTGTAGAAAAGCGAGACTCGTATTTCGTGTAAATTAAATGCACACTACAATAAAAATGTGAAGAACAACTAGAAATCGTATTCTTATATCGCTATATTTATTTTAATCTTATAATTTCTGTGTATTTTAAAAAGTTAGGAGTACATAAACTGTAACTGTCATACCTAAATAAGTTCTGCAAAGAAGTAACTGAAAAGTAAAGTACACTTTCCACTACTCTATTATATTTCACCTGCAAAACTTCGTCACAACTTTGCTGCGTGTTTGAAAATATTCTCATTTATTACAGTATTAGTGGATATTAAGTGTATATTTTAACACATTTAACAGCATAGTTGTATGCAGTGGCGGATCCAGCATATGATCAAGGGAGGGGCTAAACCATAGTTTGCCGCTTTATCTATAGTGTAAAACAGGATTGAAGCCCACTTTATTCAGTGTATACCTGAGCGTCAAAGCGGGCCTATAGCCTCTATAGACCCCCTCGGATCCGCGCCTGGTGTATGCATATTTCATGAATTTTAAGTGCATAAAAATCCGATGTCTACTTAGTACACTATAGTTATTGGAGATTTGTGTAAGCTTAAGGTTTTCTCTTTTATACCACTTTTCTGTAGAATGTTAATGTTAATGCTTGCTAATAATAATAATAATAATAATAATAATAATAATAATAATAATAATAATAATAATAATAATAATAATAATAATAATAATAATAAATCTAATTACAAGGGGTCAAAATGATCAGTATAATGCTACCAATGTAAAAGTCAAAATATCTGCCAAATAAATATGTGCTCAGTTATATATCAACATTATTATTATTATTATTATTATTATTATTATTATTATTATTATTATTATTATTATTATTATTATTATTATTATTATTATAAAAGTTTCTTGCACACTAACTGTTATTTAAAATCATAGGACACCCTATAAAAATTTAACTGTTTTTTCGGCATACCTAGTTCCAAGTCACTTTCAGAGAAACATTACCTACAGAACAGCATAAGTCTGACTATCAAACTAATGAAAAAAAAGTTTTGAAAGATATAAACGTTTCTTATATCTAATTTTTAAAATAAAGGGTGTATTATATCTGTAATGGGGATCTGCATCATTAATTAGTTTCAATATCTTATAATTTTCTCCCTGCACAACAGTGGTTCCGTAGCGGCACACCGTTTGAAATGGCTGGTATAAATGAACAAAAGGTAACAGTTCTTGAAACAATAAAATATATATCCTGACATTTAGTGCCAATATATTCAAAACTTTCGAAACTTTCGTGAACTGATCTTCCTGAAGCATCGGATCAGCCCTTTTGATGGTTTATGTTAAATAGTACAATAGGTTTACTTGTATTGTTATTTCAAGTTGTCTTGTGTGAGTCTGATGCTGATCAGTGCTCTGTTTTATGGTTTGTTGACACTTGGTTGGTGCCACTTTGCCGAAGCTGTTTCTGGTTTGCGGTGGTGATGTAGTGGCTAGAGTGTGGAGACAGGGAGACAAGAGAACCCAGCAGGAACAGGAAGTCGATGCTTGTTCCAGGAGCCACAACACCGAGTCTCTCCGTCGATTAGACTGGCTCCAGGGATCTCCCTTATAGAGGGGGCGACAATGCAATGTAAAGAATCCCCTCGCCGACACTCTAGTTCTTTACTTTAACTCCCCCAAATATACAGAACAAGGGACATTTATTAAGATAGGAATCATGATTGGAAGTGAGAAAGGACCTCGGTCTCATAGGAACGTTGTATACATAACGGTGCTCTCTTTTTAAACAAATTTCATAGCTTTAGACGGAACATTAATAAATAATTGATGTACCATTTATTTATTTATTTTCAATAAATGGGGGGGAACGATGGCTCAGTAGTAGAACGCTTACCTCTGGTGCGTGAGACCTTTGGTTCGGTCCCGGCCAAGTAAGTTTGTGGTGGACCGAAACCAACGTCGTTTTCGTGGGTTTTCTCGGGTTACTCCGATTTTCTCTACCAATTCTTCTTCATCATTTTTTTTGCCTTAATCAACATCTCCGTTAGCCTAACGGAATAATCACGGGACGTTAAACTGAAAGATTTTATTTTGCATTTTCGTTTCATATTTTCAATAAAATTTCGTTAGTTTTATTCATTCATCATTTTTACGTGCGAAAGAAATTTTTCAGAAAATGCTACAGTACTACACTATTTTGTTGTGTCTATCACATATAAAAGTTCTTATGGTAAGAATTTTCCGTAAAATTATGACAAATCTAATATCATAATATTACCATTAACTCAAGCAATGTAAAGTAATTATGGTGGCGAGGTGAGATGGATAAAGAATAAAGGAAAAAGAAGAGGCAATTTTATGGCTACAAACTAGTTTTTTTTTTCTTTTGTATGAAGTGATAAAACTTTTTCCGATTTCCTTCACGAGTCGCTATTGGAATCTATATTTATAAAACTGAAAGTGACTACGTTTGTAACTCAGTAACTCTTGAACCACACGCCTGATCTCGATCAAATTTTCAACATAGATGAGGGTCGTGTCTGGGATGGTTTTTATCATTTCACTATGACGGCGTAATTTAGGGAAGGGATATAAAACTGATCGAAAATGACTAATGTTAGTGCCGAATCTATAATTTTCGAGGTCGCTAAGATGAATAGTGACAATTCCGATGCCATTTAAATCCAAATTCAGCATCGCAACTTGGGAAGGGGGAGGGGAGATATATATAAAGGAGTTAAAATTTCTATTTCAACCCAGTGAACCGGGTGATCAACGCTAGTAATAGATATAAATAGAAGCAACAACCGATCATTGGTATTATTGATTTATTTTACTCGTCTATGTTATTATTTTAACAGCACCTACATCCTTCGTGTTGCATTAGCAGCACCAGAGGGGCCAAAGCAGCTCAGTGGTAGAGCGTTCACCAAACAGGCTTTCTGGTGGACAAACACGTATGCCTGGGATTTTTCAAGATTCTTTCGTTTTGTCCTATTTTTTTCCTTTCACCATTATCATTCATCACATTAACACTGTTTCTCTTAGCCTCGGTGTATAATCCTGGGATATTGAACGTTAAAAAGAAAGCGATTATTTGTAATTTTACTGAATCATTTAGACTAAATTTGAAAGTGTTTCGTACACATCGATTGGTACGAAATGTGTATCACAGAGTGTGCTAGCGGAACAATTCTGTCTACTAATTACCCAGTTGATTATGGCTAGTAATAGCCCTTCGAAGTATTCCTTTTCACAAGCAAAGTAACAAACAGACGGACATATTTGCTCCTTTCAGTAACGGAAAACAAATGTTATTCAGATTTCGTTGAAAACTAATGACTGTGGAAGAACACCGCCCACATGTTATGGGCGCCAGAGTAACCACGCTGGTATTTAGAACCTATGCAAACTCAGATCTCTGTAAACAGTTGATGAACTATCCATTGTTTGTATTTTCGACGCATGTCGCCCCATTTCAAAGTAGCTAATTCCTCCCCGCATCTATTAAAAACCCATTACCTTCATAAGTTATAGACTAATGTTGTATTAAGTATAATACAAGAGAACAATGCAGATTCAACTGCGGTGTCTTACAAAGTAGACACATAAATATTTTGTCTCTCCTAAAATACAGGGTGTTCAGGAAGTAGTCATGAAAGTGATGCAAATACGAAATTAAAGTGAAACAATCAATTTTAATTTCCTTCTTTTGAGCGACGGTGGTTCATTGGTAGAACGTTCACCTTCGGTGTGTGGGATCTCTGGTTCGATCCCAGTTCGCGCCAAGTGGGCTTTCTGGGAATGAATATTCTCGGGGTTCTCCCGTTTGCCTCCAACTCCTTCATTCCACCACTTCATTCATTTTTCATCTTCACTGTCTCCGTTAGAATTGATGACATAACCATAAGCAGTAAAATTTGAAAGATTTCATATAATTTTCATTTGTACAAAAAAGAAAAAAAAGAAAAAAAGAAAAAGAAATTTCAACGCCCCTACGTACCGAAAAAAAGGAATATTTGCATGGCTGTGGTTCTGTTCGTCTGTTCGTGTCTATGTATATACACTTAGCGTCTAGGGGCCACACCGCTCAACGCATCCAGACTAAATGTTAAAGTTATAGTTTTCATAATACATACTATTTAATTACTTTCAAATTTTCTTCCCACCCCCAAAATAATAATAATAACAAAAGTTTACTATAGGGTGAGAATCAAAAATTGCGATTTTCTCAAAAACGACTCAGACGATTTTCCGTTTATACTCTATAAATCATTAATCCACAAACAACTCTACAATAGTGTATAAAAGTATTTTTAAAAGAAAAAAATGTAGAAGGGGTAAGGTCTTCTTGGACGATTGTTTCAAAAACGGCTCAGACTATTTTGTTCATAACTCATTACCTAGGTAAATATTTTATTAACAGCTCTATAATGTGGTGTTAACTATCTCTTCTGAAAATATTCACAATGGGCAGTTTACTCTTAGGATTTTATTTATTTATTTATTGGAGGTGGCATGGGGATAGAGTAACTAGATTTAGAGAATAAGAAAAGAAGGAAAACATTTGGGAAAGTGGTATAATATGACCAGGGACGTAGACAGGGGGTGGGTCCTGGGGGTCCGGACCCCTCCGAAATTTCGACTTTTGTGTAAATTTAGCCTAATTTTAGGGGCAATTTGAGGAATTTTAATATAAAATACCCTCATATTGAGTTTTGCCCCCCCCCCCGAAATAAATTCGTGCGTACGCTTCTGAATTTGACAATCCATTGAGGTGTAGTCATTGTTATGTCGTTCTTCATACAAGTGAGGAGGAGTTCTCTAGCTCTTTAAAAAAGCAGGATTTTTATTAATTACCCTTTCTCCAATTTTAATTTCTGCATTATCTTTTAACATTTAACAGCATTCAGGATTAGGTGCATCGATCGTCTCTTTAATATTATACTTTTTATGACTGAATTTCTTGTGAAGATGTTGATCTTCCTTTAAAAAAAAATGTGGAAGTCATTGCAAGAAATATGTTTAAAATGGAACTTTTTCTGATTATACTCCGTAACTACGAGCCAAAAACAAGACACTTGTTATTTTTTTAAAGGGACATTTTGCGCACCGTTTGAATCTTTTACCGAGACTTCGAGTGACTTCCTGAAAAAAAAAGGCAACAATCCCGTTAAAAATGAGTTCGTTTGTTCACCCTGTTTTAGAACGATTTTTCGAAAAACTGCTCAGACAATTTGTTCTTATTTCCCAAATAAATATTTTAATAACAACCCACAATACGGCACATCATTTCTCATGAAATAAATATATTTTAAAAAATACACATGAGGTAGTTTACTAACGAGAGTCAATTTTCTTCAAAGATTTTCCAAAACGCCTGTTATAATTTGGTTTATATTTCACAAATAAGTGTCGTTCTTGTACTAACTGCAACTTGATTTGATTTAATTCAAGGAAGAGGAGTAAGAAAGTTTAGTATGATAGTGCGTACCTTAATTTAACATGCTTTTCTAGTATTAGTGTTTCAGTGATCTACAAACAGCAGATCTCTTGCATCTGGAGCTCTGTCAAGTTAATCTGATTATATCATGTGGTTTTTCGATACCTTATATTGTGACATTTTTTTGAAAACATCAAGCATGAACAGTTCGCAGTTCTACTAATGTATTTGCAACTGTCGGAAGGTTTTCCACTCTATTTCATCTTCCTATTCCAGTTTTCACCTGCATCTTATCAATTTTTGCAAAGTTGTTACTTTTTCTTAAAAAAAAGTTACATCACATCAAACAAATAACTTAAAAAATAACTCATCTTTATGTTAATAGCCCAATTCCAGTCAATCCATAACTTGTTTATATGATGGCCCATATTTATATAAATAACGCCCCTGGGTCCAAGAAAATTTTGTGCCGTTCTCTTATTTGTTCGTATTCAGTTACGTATAAGCAAAAAAAAAAAAAAAAAAAAAAAAAAAAAAAATCCGAAAAAAAAGACAAAATGACAAAACATTTTAATGTGTCTCTAGGATACTAAATAAAAGCAAAAATCATCAAAAATACTAAACACTAGTCTACAGAAAATATAACACATTATTATCAATAGGTTTCCAAGTATAGATAATCAGCTTTCAGTCCAGGATACTTCAATCTCAATTTTTTTTTTTCAAATATGCCGGTCCTGGAAATTTGCCGTCTTGAGACAAGTCCCTGTGATGACCTATACCTAATTACGGGCTGTGATTATATGAGAACTTCATAGAATCTCACAAACGTGTTCTTCCTAACACTTGCTATAAGCTGTTATAGAAGAGTTTGTTTTACCAAAACTCATTTATATATCGTTCACCTCTGGTGCTTGGGGTCCCGGGTTCGATCCCAGCCCCCGCCAAGTGAACTTTGTGGTGGACAAACACCGTGTGCGTGGGTTTTCTCGGGGTTCTCCCGTTTCCTCCCACTTTCTTCATTCCACCATTTCATTCATTACTCATCATCACCGTCTCCTTTAGCCTAACCGGCATAACCGTGGGACGTAAAACTCAAAGATTTCATTTATATATATATTTACCCTGTCCTTGTGCATGTGTCCGTCGGCCCGGGAGACAAAATAAAAAAAAAATCAAATCTTTCTTTCATGTTAACATCTTACAAACGAAGAAATAGTGGAATAAGAGTGTGGGAGGAAATAGAAGTACCCCGAGAAAACTCACGATGTTCTCTATCACAAACTTACTTGGCCGGGGATCGAACCAAGGTGTTCAAGCACTAGCAGGTAAGCGCTCTAGCACTGAGCCACCTTGGCCCCCTTCCCAAAATTATCAAGAACTACTTGACTGATCACCATTAATTTTGGCCAGAGTGTAGAGGGTTAGAAGTTAGGAACCGAATTCATTGAAGAAGGTGATATTCAAACCGGAAGTGGTAGTCTTAATCTATTTCCGGTTTTAATGGTAATCACTATAGACAAAAGAACGATAATAGATATCGGGAAGCAGTTTTCTGCAGTGTTATATTCCACTTTTACTCTAAATTTCTATTAAAACCGGATATGGTAGAATGTACTACCACTTCCGGTTTCAATATTAATTGAGAAAATATCACACCATACAAACCAAACTCCTTCACGAGGTGTACACTTGACACTGCTACACTTATAAACCTTATCACATTCCCAGCGGATTAGTCTGATTTCTATTTAGAGGAAGCTATTAGTTCTAATGCATTATCCTGAATATATAATGTAATATTCTCAATATACTGCATTATTCTTAAATCATTATTCCATTATTTTCATCGATTATTCAGGGAAATATGTTCTTCCATAACACCAATAGTGTTACTCTCGAGCCTTAATTTTGTGCTCCTGGGCTAAGGCCCATAGTTCACGGGTGAATAGGACATTTTCCAAATTTTGGAAATTGCCACACTTAAAAATTTGGTATGGTGGTATACGACCATGGAATGTACACTCATGTCCAAAATTATTGTCGCATGCCTATAAATATATTGTGGTAGGAATATAATTTGATAACGAATTCGCCCGGTATTTCTTATAATGTTAGTATGTGTATAATCGGCAAAGACATATATGTGGCAAATTTCATGTCAAAAGAGCAGTGAATAACAACAATAAAATGAAAACAAAACTTTCTTGTCCATTTAGCAACATTTTGTTTTACTCATTATAATTTTCGTATTTATAATTCTTTTCCTATGAAATTTACCACAAATATACATTTCTCGATTATATACATAGTATCAGTATTAAAAGTATCCTGCAAAATCATTATCAAATTATATTTTTACAAGAAAACAATTATAGATATGCGACAATCAGTTTGGACATGAGTGTACTTCTGTAAGTTAGGGTGGTCCATCTCCTTTCCTTCAATGATTAAAAAAATCGCCAAAACTGTAAATTTCGGAGGTTTTTCACCTATTTTATCCACTTTAATGAGGCTCTATCACGTTATGCGAGGAGGTGCTGAAAAGTTCCTGGCTCTGCCAAGAAAAACAGTGTAAGAGTCCCAGATTACAAATTTATTCAACATGTTCTCCATTGAAATCAATGCACTTTTGACAGCGCTGTTGAAGAAAGGAAAAAAAAAGTTGTCCCTCAAACCAGCTCTCAGCAGTTTTTTTGACAAATAAAAGAATGCCGAGCAAGAATTTCTCATTCACTCTTTCCGAGTCAACTCACCTATTGTGGCAAAGATTTTCGTTTGAAGACATTTAACAAACGTGTACATCAGTCTATGCACGCTTTTTGGCTCGGTCAGAAAAGAAATGCCATTAGAATATAGGCAACTTCTTGTAGGTTGAACTTCACATCTCACGCAAATTGACTTGTCATGACTAATTCGATCATTTAACTTAAAATGGTGTAGAAAATATTTCTCATCACTGTGTGTATCTTTCTCAGATTGGTTTGCAGATCCCCTGAGATCGCCTTTCGGACTCCAGGTTGGGGAAGGCTGCTCTATGGATATGATCCTAAGGTTGGTGAGCCGTTGTGGTCCTGTTAAGTTTCTGAGGTAATTTCTTATTATCTTTAGTTTGCTAAAACTTCTTTCCTTGCTTTATAGTAAAAATAAATATTTGCCCAATTTTGTGTCTCCCCAATCCGGCGCGCGGGCCACAAGCCCGGTTTGCACCTCCCCCTTAGTTACGTCACTGGACGTACCCCTCTTAATTTTGGGAGTGATACATAAGATCATCCAACGAATTTGAGAACTGTTAAATTTTAAAAAAAATGGTATGGTAACACATACGATCTGGGTATGTACTTCTGTAAGTTTAGGTGGTCCATCTTGTTCTCTTTTAGAGCTTCCTCATGACGAAGCGATTAGCGCACGCACCTTTGGCGTCTAAGACCGGGATAAGATTCCCGGTGCGAGCTCATGTAGTTCGGATTCCACGTTAAGCTGTAGGTCCACGTCTCTCACAGGCTGGCTGCTGAAAGAGACGCTAAACTCAAAATCAAATCAAATTTTATCGTTTCCTTTTATGGGTAAAAAATCATCACAACTATATTTCGGAGGTTTTGAACCTCCTCTTTCATGAGGCTTTAGATATTATGTTATATTGCCATATAGCTGAGATCAGCCTTAAATTTGTGAATTGTCAAAATATAGAATTTGGTAAGTGTTCTCTAAGACTCGAATATATAATTGTAGATTTTGCTGGCCCTGCTTATCCTCTTCTATGGGTAAAAAAGCCAAAATATTCATATTACCATGGATCGGTTATTGATCTAATTAATGTACTTTCTCTGATGAAGCTTTACTACAACATGTGGTTATGTGGAGTACAGAGGTCAATTCTCTTTTCATAGGAAATAGGTACATTGTCCCCTTCTCTTAAATTTTTGTAGGGGTACATTGGCCCACTTCTTAAATTTGGAAATTATGATAGAATATGGTAAATGTTCTCCAGGTCTCGAATAAATATTTCGGTAAATTTTGGCTTGTACTTTCTGTTCCCTTTTATGGATAAAAATAATTGCCAAAAGTTCTAATTTAGAGATATTTGATTTATCTTAATCTCTTTGATGATCCATAGTATGATTTTAAAAATGTCAAGAATTACGTAGGAAATACTTTGTTTTAGTCGGAATTTTAAATTTAGCGAAAAATGTCTGCTTTTGCTCTTCTCAAATCTAAATATTTAAATTTGAGTTGTCCTTTTAACTCTTTCATGGGTCACTATTTTTTTTTCAAGTGATAGGACGATCTCTCTTCCATGTTACACAACCTACGGTACGCTTTAAAAAAACAATCAAGTGCAATTTCCATTCAAAAAGAGTCATGGCTCTAAATGAAAATGTGGGAGGAAACTGGAAAGCCTTGAAAGGAAAAAAAACTCACAAACATGATGTTTCCCATCACGAACCCAGATGACCTAGGATCGAATCTCGCATCAGAGAGGCGCTCTAGCACTGATCCACCGTGTTGCTACTCTTAAATTGCAGTGTAATTAATATTGTGATACTACAGTTAATACTCGCCTCGAGTTACGCTGTATTTGTATTTATCCATGCATTAATTTATGTATTGGTTATTTTTTTAAAATTGAAAACCTATTGCTAATTCGTAAATACGTGTGATAATATAAACCACGTTATGCATAGTATTCCTGTATTACTATTAACTATTTCTATTTCACTACTTCCAGACACGAAAACTTGGACAAGTTCTTCTTTATGAGATATCTGTTATTGAATTGAATAACGTCAAACCACAATTTTCTCAATAATCCTCCCCTCCGCCCCCTAAAAAGAGAAAAAAACTATAAAATAAATAAGTGTTAATTTCATACATATTTGTAGAGACAATCTCATTTCATTTCGTAATTGTGACGTTTCGCTTCCTACGGTGTTCAACACCTACCAAGCGATGCAGGTGAAAATAAAAATGGTTCTCGTACTCCTGCGAGAGAAAATTCTCTCTTTCGTTGCTTTGGATGGGGTTTAGTAGGGGAAATGTGGGATGAGGTAGATGTGGCATCCCCCTTCGCTAGAGGAAGTAGCAATGAAGACAAATGAACGCCGTGGGCCGCAGATATATGGGCGCTGATGTTGAGCAGGTTTGATTGGCTCCTGGTTTAATATGTCAGTCCCCGGTGTAATAAGGGCGCCGAAATTAAGCCTATTGATCAGGGTTGAAGGCAGCAGGTGCCGTGTCGGCTGCCCTTTCCGCGCTGATTTACGCAGACGACCAATCACCTCCCCAACCCTCGCGCACCGCCATTAATAACACAAACAACAAGTGTCCACGGCGAACGCCGCTCTAATAGATAAACCGAGTCGTACCGTGTGTAAAATGCTCGTTTCTCTTCCAACATCCTACGCGGCAACAAAGACGCAACACGGAAGAAAGCAGAAACAACTGAATTAGGTTGAACTGGATGAAGAATGACTGGAAAGTTTTTCATAATAGTAGCTAAGGTAATAATTATTATTTATGTGAATTAACAATAATCTAGAAAGGGTATTTACAAAAAAATCTAATACCTTCTAATAAGTTGGAAAATACTGTGATAGACTCGAAACGAAATGAAATCTTTCAGTTTTACGCCCCACGCTACGCCTTCTATGCTAAAGGAGATAGTAATGATGAGAAATGAATAAAATGGTGGAACGAAGAAAGTGGGAGGAAACGGGAGAACCGCGAGAAAACCCACGCACACGATGTTTGTCTAAGATCACTTGGTTTGAGCGGGGATCAAACCAGGGACCCCACGCACCAGAGGTGAACGTTCTCTACCATTGAGTAACCACGGAGATAGACTCGAGTGGCGAATTCAGGGGAGTCTGAAAAGAATAGCCCCGAAGAAAAAAAAAAAACGGATTTTACTCTCGATAAAAATAATCATTGGTTTTATTTAATGCGCTGAAGCAAGAATACTTACAGGAAAAAAATATCTGATTTCCAGAGGGGTACATATTATTCCCTGTTCGGTGACAATTTCTGAATTTACTAACTGTTATTATTATTATTATTATTATTATTATTATTATTATTATTATTATTATTATTATTATTACTATCACTACTGCTCTTCTTCTTCTTCATCTTCTTATTATTTCTACCATTACTATCACCACTACCACTACTACTAATAATAATACCTTTATTTTGAACGACTCATAGGCAAAATACTTTGCTTATAGGTCTAATTTTACAATCATACATCTATATAAACTATTACCTGTAAATACCCTTCTTTTTGGGTCTTAATTCAGAACCTGGATACGAAGAGGGGAAGAACATAAATAGTTTCTCCACATCCACTTAATTTTCCGGATATTTATCCTGTGACGTTATGTAACCCCAAACAACCACGGAGTAATGTTGGTTGCGTACATGCAAGGCGTTCTAAGGAACCTCAAGAAAAGTTCATACATTTTAACTCCCTGATATCCGCTCCCCCGAGCCGAAAATCGAAAAAAAAAAAAAAATGATTCCGCTTAGATTTGGTGAGGATCTATCTGTACTCAAAATCTTGTGCTCCTTTCTATTTGATAACTTCTTTCTATTCGAAAAGCTGATGACAAATATAGAAACACATGTTATTTGTTAATATTAAAAAATAGAATTTGCATAATCTTTATCTTTGTAAAACAGACAATATTATTTGTGTAATCTACAGCTATCTCTCTCTGAGATTCTCAACTACTGTGTGAAATGAAAATTACTTGAATTTTATTATTATTATTATTATTATTATTATTATTATTATTATTATTATTATTATTATTATTATTATTATTATTATTATTATTATTATTATTATTATTATTATTTGAAGAAATATACACCTTAAGACCACTTGTGGTTGGCGGACCAGAATTTGAGATGTTGTTTTATAACATTAGTTTTATTTAGACTAATTATTGTGAACAGGTTATAATAAACTCTATCAAAAACAGTAGAGAGGACCACGCGAACTGTTTCCGTTCATGAGAGATGAATAGACACCGTTAGTCACCGTTACCCGTTAAGATGTTAACGGATTGCTTCCATTAACGAACTCAGCCGAAATAGTCATTACTGTAAAAATTAAATTCAAAACTTCGTTTATATGTATGAGGTACAGATAGACGGTGTTAAAATCATCGTTATTCATTAAAATCTTAACAGATTGACTGCATTAACAAATTTCGCTGAGATGATTGCTCTTTGTGTCTATTGTTAAAAACATAATTCAAAAATTCGCTTACATATCTTCTTCTCTCCTCCAAATTACAAAACTTTTCTCTCCTTTGGGAGAGCTGTTGTATATTTTGATAAGATCTCCTCTTCATAACTGTATCTAGGTATTCTATCCTTGGTCTTCCTCTTCCTCGTTTTCCTTCTGCCTTTTCCTCTATCAACACGGTGAAATAATCGGAGAGCCAAATAAGATGGCCAAGCATGTTGTTTCTTCTTTTTCCTATCATCTTCATGGTCTGTCGTCTTTCATTAGCTTCTTTAGTACACCTTCGTTCCTTTCGGTCCATGACATACGCAGCATTCTGCGCCAATACCACATTGCAAATGCTTCCAGCTTGGATATTTAAGCTTTTCTCAGTGTCCGTGTCTCTGATCCGTAAAGCGCCACGCTCCATACAATGTCTTAATAAATCGTTTTCGAACGTCCAACAATACATTACTTGATGGTAATAGTCCCCTTTTCCTATTGAATGCTTGTTTAGTCTGCGCTATTCTGGAACTTACGTCTTTTCCACTTCTTCCGTCCGAGGATATTTGACTTCCTAAATAGGGGAACTTCTTAATGTCTTTGATTTTATCTCCATCTAGCCATACGTTTGCCTCCTCCTGTCCTAACTTTGCACTTTATCAGTTTGGTTTTCTTATTATTATCTTCATTTTCCATGCTTTTTTTTTCAGCTGGTCGTTCAAGTTTGAAAGTGCTTCTTGCAGGTCCTCTTCGTTCTCAGCTACCAGTGCTACGTCATCAAAAAACTTATTGTGCTGAAAACCTGGCCATTTACTTTTACGCCTTTCTCGTTTTTATCAAAGAATTCTTTCCTAGCCTCTTCTATATAGACGTTGAACAGAAGAGGTCAAAACCCACATCCTTGCCTTACTCCTTTGCTTATTCTTGCTTCCTTCTGATCTCTTTCTATAACAGCTGCCTGGTTCCCATAACAGCTGTCTGGTAGAGCGCTTAACTCTGGTGCGTGGGGTCCCTGGTTCGATCCCCGGTGAAGTAAATTTGTGGTGGACAACATCATGTCTGTGGGTTTTCTAGGGGTATTCCCGTTTCCTCTCAATTGTCATTCCACCAACTCTTCCATCATCATTCATTTGCCTAATCACCCGTCTTCCTTAGACTAACAAGCTAAACGTGGGATGTTGAACTGAAAATTTTCATTTCATTTCATTTTTATTCGTTTTAAATGTCTGAAAAGCAGTAACTTAGAAAAATAATACATTAACGTTATGAATACTTTTCGTTGTTGCCATGTCGGTCCCAGTGTCCCCACAGGGGACATAAAATATGATCATTACCTATAAACAGTTTTCAATGTTGAAAGTCTCATTTTAAAGGTGTAAAGAAATAATAATTTTGTCATATTTTATGTCCCCTCTGGGGGACGCCTGGACCAACAAGGTTAGACTGTTGTACGCCATTATAATTAGAATTCTATATAACCGTCCTTACTGGTCTAGTAGTTGGAGCACTTAACCTTGCTATGAGGCTCCGGTTCAATTCCCGGTGAGACTATAGTAGTCCAGATTCTACTTTAAACTCGAGCTCTTGCCATATATATATAGCATCGCTGCTGACATAGAACATAAATATGCATCAATTAATCGAACATTTTACACAGAGAGCTCCGTCCGTCTATAACGTTAACGTAGACTCATTTGCTGCCGAATGGCTGATCCCACATTGGAGGTCATTTGGTTCAGACATCACGTTCAGCTATAGGTCCCTGTCTTATCTAGCCTTTGTGCTGAACCGGAACATTAAACTCCAAGTGAATCAATAATATTGCAATACAAGAAAAATCAATTACCTTCCTTGGAGTGAAGACTGCTCTGTATCTCTGATTCGAAAGATACTATGTTATAGGTGCAGTTGTCGATGTTTTCACGAGTTTTGAACACGTTCCGATTATTATTATTATTATTATTATTATTATTATTATTATTATTATTATTATTATTATTATTATTATTATTATTATTATTATTATTATTATTATTATGCAGAAAAATGTTGAAAATCTTCATAAATTTAGCTTAAGTTTTATTATTTCATGTTTCTCTATATGCGAGCGCATGAAACAATCCTGCTTCACCAAGACAGAGAACTAATTTGATACATGAAGTCACATAAGTTTACATTGATTTTCAAAATTAAATATTGACTTTTGAGCCTAACGCTGCTCAAGGAGAACATTCTCATAATAATCAATTTTGGTCAAGGGGATCTTGCTCAATTAATATTTTCCTTTCATGGCAGTTTCATTGAAGGGCTACATTAACTCTTAGAGAAAAAGTCCCTGTAGGGCCATGGACTGCAGGTTGACTTGTGATATCAGTTTTAAGAGCTAAAATAAATGAAGTAATTGTTGAAATAAATACAGTAAAATTTTTATATTAACTAAGTCTATGTAAATTTCATTAAATTAAAGTAAATTTGTAGTTTACACTTTTCAAGCTAAAGGAGACGGTAGATATATGAATATCAATTATCAATTATCAATTATCAATTATCGCGAAAGAATCGGTGGAGTAACAATGTGGGCGGAAACGGAAGAACCCCGAGAGAATCTACAGACACAATGTTCTGCCACAAGGACACACGATCAGGGGTCGAACCAAGGACCTCTTGCACCAGTCGTGAGTATTCTACTACCGAGCTACCAGCAACTCCTGTATATTTTCATGTAGAACCATAGATGTTCATTTTCTTCGACCTCACTCACCCTCGCCCTCGCAGTAGCAGTTGGCCCTCACCCTCGTTCACCCTCGCCCTCGCGAATGGAATTGTCCATCGCCCTCGCGCACCCTCACCCTCGCCATCGAAGCTTGTCCTCGCCCTCGCTGCCGAAACTTGTCCTCGCCCTCGCGCACCCTCACCCTCTTCGTCGAAGCTTTTCCTCGCCCTCGCGCACACTCACCCTCGCCATCGAAGCTTGTCCTCGCCCTCGCGCACACTCACCCTCGCCATCGAAGCTTGTCCTCGCCCTCGCGCATCCTCGCCCTCGCGGCCAAATCTTGTCCTCGCCCTCGCGCTCCCTCGCCCTCGCGTCACTGTGGGCGAGGGAACTTGAGGGTGAGGATGCCCTCGAGAGGGCCACCCTCGCGAGGGTGAACATCTCTGTGTAGAACTGTTAATTAGTTAACATGTGAAAACTTTCATCTTTGTTGAGAGGGATCCCTGATTATGTACGTTTATGGTTGAGAGTATCGGGTTTATGACTTTTCTTGGAGTTCTCCCGTTTTTTCTTTTACATCAACTTTCTACTGATGATTACATTGGGCCGCGGTGACTCAGTGGTAGAGCGTTCACCTCTGATGCATGGGATCCTTGGTTCGATCCCAGATCTGCGGTTCAACTGCAATGTCTTACAAGTAGACACATAAATATTTTGTCTCCTAAAATACAGGGTGCTCATGAAGTAGTCACGAAAATAGTGGAAGTTCGAAATTAAAGTGAAACATTCAATTGTATTTTTTTTTTCTTTTGAGCGACGAGTAGCTGCGTTGGCTCAATGGTGGAGCATTTACCTCTGGTGTGTGGGGTCTCTGCTTCAATCCCAGTACGCTCCAAGTGAGCTTTGTTGTGGACAAAAACCTTGTGCGTGGGTTTTCTCGGGGTTTTTCCGTTTCCTCCCTCTTTCTTCATTCCACCATTTCATTCATTTCTTCTCATCACCGTCTCCTCTAGCCTAGCCGGCATAATTGTGAGACGTAAAACTTAAAGATTTCATTTTTTTTTTGTTATTTCATTATCATTCACTTTCATTGCTTATTCGTCTTCTTTTTTGCCTAAAGGAGGGTGACACCGTTGCTCATTGGTAGAGCACTTGCCTCTGGTGCGTGGAGCCCTTGGTTCAATCCCCGGCCAAGTAAGTTTCAGATGGACAACATCGTGGGTTTCCTCGAGATACTCTCGTTTCCTTCATTTTTCTCATTCCATTCTTCCATCATCGTTCACTTGCCTTAATCATCGCCTCCCTTAGCATAACACAAAAATAGCATAATCGTGGGACGTTAAACGGAAAGATTTCATTTTATTTTTCATTTTAGCCTAAAGGGACCTTGGGACGGAAAATTAGAAATAGATTTTTTTTAAAATCTAAAAAGTACTTTCTATAATAAATTGTAATTGTTATTACTACGAGACTTAAGAAGTATTATTTTAATTAATCTTCATTATAAATTATAAGCGAAATAATATTGTATTATACCGCGAATAATGAGGGTAAAATAATGAGTACGTGAGAACAAATTTCGTTGTTTTACCTTTCATCAACCAGAGGGACTTAAAAAAAAAGAAGAAGAAGAAGAAGAAGAAGAAGAAGACGAAGAAGAAAAGATCAGCTACATCTCCCAGAATCAGAACAAAAATATAAACATCCTTGTTCTTTTATTTTAATTTTTTCTTGTTTTTTTTTTTTTTTTTTAATTTTCAATAGCTCTACATGACAATCCCTGTTGAACCCCCTCCTTCCCTCCGTAGCATACAGTATGTGTAGGTACGTTAAGTTCGTGTGTCCCGAAGGAAACAAGTACTTAATTGTTTTTTTTAACTCCTTTCTTCTTGTCGTTCAGAAAGGAAGTTCTTCTCCACATATGATAAACAAAGACATGCAAAAATTTCAAGCTTTCACACGCATTGAATATATACTGTAATGTACTTTATAACTAGAAAAATGCCTATGTATGTAATGTAATGTATGTATGTATATACGAAAGGAGATTTTTATGGCCCTGTAATCATCTGTACAGGAAAGACGGAAAGTAGAACGCCAATCAGCATCTTCCTTATTGCTTAGACACACACACACACACACACACACAACTATATAATGTTTGTCACACACTTAAAACATATATATTAATATTTCGCATAACCTTTTCTCTCCTTCATCATGTGTCTCTCATACATACAAACACAAAGTATAATATACAAATATGTAGTAAAAAGAAAAAAAAAATGTCTGCTAATATAAGTGCATTAGCATATAGAATATACAGCCTACCCTCCCCGTTTGTGCATGCAAATATGTGTTTATACAAGTACACATACGTAGGGGGAGCAAGGGGAAGTAATGTCATATTCTTTTCAGGAAAGAAAAATGACAATGAGTACGTATGTATAATTTAGATACAGAAAGTTATTTAAAACGATATAAACAATGATGTTGGGAAATGAAAAATATCTGAGCGCCAAACGAACGCCTATAATGCGTAATCGCATTTTATGGGTGTGAGAGCTATAACGGGATAATATTACTCTTAACCAAATGCATGTTTATTATGAGGAACAATTTCGTTGTATTATTTTTATTTCACAAACAATATATTTATTTACCATGTGTTCTTTTGTGTATATTATTTACGCTCTACAGGATACAAAAGGGGAAGAAGTACTGTATCAAGAGTTTTATATGACAGTTAAATGTGTAGAGCCTAATCAGTGTAAGTAGATTTTTTTTTTAAATATTTGAATTACTAGTAAAAAGAGGTTTTTTTATTTGTGCGTCACTTACAACCTTGTTGACAATATGTGTCAGCAACATTCCGTTAACACTAAGTGGTTAACTGTTACACGTCACTGTATATTATATTAGAGCAAGCGCAAAATGATTAGTTTAGTCACTTTATCACAGATTTTAAGAAAGCATTTGATACTACACTGCAAAAATAATAATAATAATAATAATAATAATAAAAATAAAATTAAAAAATAAAATAAACAAAATAAAATAAAGTAAAGAAACTACTTTTAGACACAATAAAGTTCCTACCTAAAGTTCCTAAAGTTCCTTTATACATTACCGACACTCTTTGAACACCTCCTGATTACACATATTCACTCCTTGTAGGTGTTACGTTGTCCAAGTATGTCCCAGATGTATGTACAAAATTGCAAACTGTATGTCATCACTTTGTTTTCGAACTGTTTGCCAATGTTTTAAATATGTCATATTACTTACTGTTTTTAGAGAATTAACGCTTTTGAACATGCCAGGCACACTTTATAAACACTATTTCATCCATTTTCTCCTGAACATCTGCACTAAAAGTGTTTAAATAGTGTTTTATTTATTATTATTATTATTATTATTATTATTATTATTATTATTATTATTATTATTATTATTATTATTATTATTATTATTATTATTATTATTATTATTACAGTGTACAGTGGGACCTCAATAGCTCGAAGCTGAAGGGAATAGATAAAAATTTGAGCTATCGAGTTTTTCGAGTAATCAGGGTTTGAGTTATCAAGGTGACTACAACAAAAAATTCGAGATATCGAGGCTCTGCGTTCCTCATTAAAAGTGATTATATAACCTCTAAACTCGAAATTTTATTTGTTCAACCTCTAGAACTCGATGTTGTGAAAGTTCCTTAAATTAAATAAGATGACTAACAAAAATAAATACCCTACTGTACATGCGTTATTTTGGAGGGTAAGCTTTTATGTCTACACATGAGTAAAACTCAACTACAGTACACACTAGCAACACAGACAGGACTAACAACAATGACAATTACATAAAAGCATAGAGCTATAGCTTCGAGTTATCGAGGTCACATCAAGAGAAAGTCGCCTCGTTTAGGTTCTCAGATACCGAGGTTTTTAAATATGATTATGAAATACCTAAAATTCGACTTATCGAGGTTGTACTTTTTAAACTTTCGAGTTACTATTTTAACACTGGGTCTTATGGAGAGTTCAAGAGAATGTAAAAAGAAAATCGAATTATCAAGAAATTTGATTTATCAAGGTCCAGAGGTTACAGAGAGGAATGCGCACGAGTCAATATTTGAGGCTGTCTGACCTGTAAAACTTGTGGGTCTTGTTCGTCTCAAAAAATGTTATGTGTTTCTATCGGAAGATCTCTTTCTCGTCTCGAATCTCGTCATGAAAATCCTGTTTCGTCTCGTGCACAATCCTAAACTATATAATATCTTGATATTATATATTGTATTTGCGTCCTTTGTGAGCAGCAGGACTATACAGAGTAAGATCTTCAGCTTAAAGTGTGGTCTGTATCAGGATAGGACAGTACTGTAATCAGTGTTTAAAAAAAGCGTACCTCGCATTCACTTGAACACATGCTAGACAAAGACCTGTCCAGCATTGTGACTGAAATATAGGTACTCAGGCCTCTCCTGATTCCTTCTGCCTCGTTTTTTCTGGTCAATAATGGGCCGGGTCTAAGTGAGATCTAATCGAATCGTTTCGTTTGCCACATAAATATCGAACCCTGGACATCGCGCAACAAGGCCACACGCTAACTAACCATTAAACCAAAAGACAATGGTTGACTATACTGCGGTCATTCTACATGCATCTCTGAAACTAAACAAATACGATAGCATGGTCTGATATTGAACCTTCTCCCTGGTGAACTTCACTAAACACAAGACGCGCTATTAATTTGTTGTAGTGAAAAATCACTTGATTTTGGAAATCAAAGCCCAGGATTCAAGTACTTTACACAGAAATCTTAGCTTCAAGCGCAGGAGACAGAGTGGCCACACTATAAATACGTTCTAACTAAAATTTCAATTTTACGCCCCACTGTTATGCCGTCTAGGCTGAAGGAAACGGTGATGATGAGAAATGAATGAAATGGTGGAATGAAGAAAGTGCGAGGAAACGGAAGAACCCCGAGAAAACCCACGCACACGGTGTTTATCCACTACAAAACATACTTGGCGCGAGCTGGGATCGAACCAGAGATCCCATACACTAGAGTTCAACGCTCTACCACTGAGCGACCACAGTCCCTTAAGTTCCAACTAGTCGAGAACCATGCGCACAGGAAGCTCCTACGTTAGCTCCTCGGCCACGGTGGGATATTACTCGTATACAAAGCCGTAATAAATCAGCGGTACAACGCATCTGGACCCTTCACTCGCTGTTTGATTACTTATTACTGAATGCTGCAATTATCTTTTTATTCATTTTATGTGTGTGAGATTAGTAGGAATATAATTTCGGATTAATAACAAGCTGTTTTGACACTCTCCCCTATACACACAGAGCCCGAAGGACAAGGTATTTCATACAAAATATATGTCAAACCTGTCCGTAATAAAGCACACACACATGTCGTAATGTTACTAAACACACTGCCAACAACGTGAATAATACTGTCACTAAACACACTGCAAGGAGACGCTAGAAATATTTCGCCTTATGCAGAGTCGTTTTGACGTACGATTAACGTCATATTAAAAGTCTGACTACTACGGGAACCTTATGTTAGTCGAACTCTTTAGTAATCACACGTAAAAATGACTCTGCATACGGCCCATTAATTTTAGTGGAAATAATGCTAGTTTAGTCACTAGACAACATTTAAAAGGTGCTAAATTTCTATTCTAACAATATAATTGAACCAATTGTTTTTGATAAAAATATCCTTAAAAATTCCTAGATCAAACGACAAAGTGTTCCATTGGTAACACTAATAACAAGAGACAAACGACAACCGCCTCACGTTTCCGCGCATGTGTATACATTTTTGACGTACTGTACAATTATATCATCTCAAACATTGCCCAATGATCAAAACATAACATACTAATCCGTCAAAACTAATGAAAACAAGGCAGTAGATAATTTTGACATGCTATAGTTGCTCACATTTTTTATGTTCATGGCGGACACATCCGTAATGTCAAAAATTTCCTTATGTCCACCATTAGAAGGCAATTCATTTGTACATATTAAAGTATGTCAAAATATGAAGACATGCATTTTTGTGTCGTTTTGAATCGTTTCAGGCTCTGTGTGTAGTAATAATGCAACTCATTTTCAGAAAGTAGATATAATTTAAATAGGCAACAGACAATCTTTTGCGGATAGCCAGCTTAGGCTGAATTCTTGAACGTAGAAGAACAAAAGATTTATTGAAACCGATCACCTATACATAATTATGATAATTATCAATTATCAAAATTTTATGTGTGTATGTCTTGTTGAAATTGAAATATCTATTAAGTTGACTTGTTTTGTTTTAATAGTGTTACTCATTCATGCTTACAGTGACTGTTTAATGAAGGAAGCATTAATGGCAATTGGGGACTTCAAGATTGGAGGGCAGATCATTAACAAGATGAGGTATGCGGATGATGCGGCTATTATAGCTAGAACCGAAGAAAGACTACAGGAGATGAATGACAAAATAGTTGACATTGGGAAACTATATGGAATGGAAATCAACATCGAAAAATTGAAAGTCATAAAAATATTCCGTGGAAAAGCGCCCTTACGGGTCAGAGTAGAACAAAGAGAATTTGAAGAGGTCGATTACTTCAAGTATCTGGGAAGAATTTGACGAGAGACGCTTACTGTACCAAAGACATCAGGTCAAGAACCGTCATAGCTAAAGAAGCATTCAACAAGGAAAGATCCTTAGGCTTAATATTGGACTAAGGAAGAGGCTAGTCAAGTGCTATAGATGGAGAATTGGACTTTATGGTTCAGTAACTTGGACATTACGGAAATTAGAGAAGAAATATTTAGGGAGCTTCGAAATGTGTTGTTGGAGGAAGATCGAGAAGATAAAAGGGACAGAGAAACAAACGAAGATGTTTTGAAACGCATAACAGAGAAGAGAAAGCTTCTAGCCAGCATTCTTAGTAGCAGCATCTACATCTTCCAAACAAATTGTCTTCTTCATACCGCCATAGAAGGAAAGCGAGGAATTGGAAGAAGAAGAACTGATCGATGATTTGAAAAAATATAAGGAAACGTTGAAAGTTAATAAAAGAGGGGGCTGAATATCAAGAAATGTGGAAGAAACATTTACAGTTCTAAATCTAAAACTGAAAAAAAAAAAAAAAAAACTCATTAGCACCGAGACCTGCCGAAAACAAAATACTTAATAATAATACTCATTCATAATTCCCAGAAGGAAAGGTTCAGCTGTTGCTGCTGCAAGGGCTCTGGGGAGAGAAGGTTCCGCAGAACCAATCAGTATACCAGATAGAGGAAATGATGATGACGAGAAATGAATGAAATTTTGGAATGAAGAAAGTGTAAGAAAATGAAAAAAAAAAGAGAGAAAACCCACGCACACGGCCACTTACAATAATTTAAAATTTTTCAAGTACAAGAAATTGTAAAATTCTTGGTTACATACGTCCACGAAACTTAGTAGTTGCAAGGTGGGATACATTTCACTTTCATAGAAAATCGACACTCCTGTACTTTGGTGGGAATTTTTAAATTTCCAAACAGGGCAAGTATGATTAATTTCGCAATAAATTGCATATTTGCATATATATTACAAAATATATAATTGGTAAATGACAGCAGACTTGATTGTTTTGGAGATACATTTTAACCTGACTAGATACATATGTGATTGCTTTCTTGCTGCGTTCAGAAATTGAGTAATGTCCCGTCGAAATACAAAATACAATTTGTCTCAGTTTCTCAGTTATATGTCCTAATTTCGCAGTACTGCCTGTTTGTTACTAATTTTACTACCCTATGGGCCTTTTTGACTTAAGTATTACAAAGTGTTAGAATCTAAATTACATATGTGAATACACCGAAATTTTTTCATCATTAGCTACATTTTATTGATAATTATTACAACTATTATGTAAACATAACGTTCATTTCATTAAAAAATAATAAAAAAAAACATACTGAAGCCAATTCAAAAACGTTACACACGATGAAATGAAGCCTAACTGCAGTATTGAACAGTAGAACATGAAGAGAATTGAGTGCTATAGCAAGGGTAGAAACAAAACCGGTTAATGTACATTATCTTACTCACATGACAGAGCAAGTGTTAGAAAATGAAATGGTCAGAACACAAGAAATAAAATTAGCTTAACTAAATGAAAGCTACTACCGAAACCAATTTAAAAAACATTAAACTTGATGAAATAGCTATAATATGAAACAATAGTACACGAAGAGAATTGAATGCTACAGTAACGCAGTAAGGTTATAAACAAACCAGGTTTAGGTAAACATGACAGATCACATGGAAGAGAATCAAATGAAAAAGCATAGGAAAGCTAATCATCTTCCTTTCTGCAACCAAGGCACATGAAATCAGGCGCATATCCTTGACAAAGTTCATGGACCTTGACAAAGCCTTTGACAACATTGCTTTCTAGAAAGCTTGTTACAACGAAGTCTCCTTACTTTTGTTTTCTCGTGTACCGGGGCTACAAACAGTCTTACCGAACTTAAGCCTGTGCTGAGCTTTATACGATGGCTAGGGATATTTTGCATATTATGTTCCTTGTAATTTCCTCTACACATTTACATACACATGATATACTGTGCTCTAACATCTATGTTACAAATACCTGGTGAATAAGCAGCTGTACTTCGAACGAACACGAAAAATTTCACTGCTTTTTCTATTTCATCTAGTTGCTGAGGAACCCTGCAAGTGGAAGAGCTATTACTCATGCAGAGAACTACGTTCATAACTTTTTCCAAGTTCGTAATTCCTCATGTTATGTGGTACTAGGAAATTAGGTATACTTACCCTACTTAACTTTTGTTTCAATTTCACCCGTATCTCGTGCAAGTTGCAACAAAGGATGGGCATATTCCAACCAGTGTGCGAATTGAAAAATTTTCCCAGGGGGGAATGAATTTCATCCATATGCTCACCCAGTCCTTCCCCCCATATATATATATATATATATACTAACAAGTACAAAACAGTTGAGATGTGAGATCTTTCATAAATTTTCACTTAAGTAGTATTTAGGTTAGCTACACAAAGTAAGAATTGTTCCTTTTTTCTATCTTATCTTTATGTCCATTTAAAAATACTCCAGAGGGGGAAAAGTTATCCCTGCCAGGGATAAAATTTTTCTTCTCCAGGGTGGGAAAGATTTTTGTCAGGGAGGAAATCCCTGACATCCCCCCCGCCAATTCGCACCCTGATTCCAACACATGTAAACATAAATGAAAATAAGAAGATAAATCTTAATTTATATAACAAATGATACAAAAACAATATGAATATCATGTTAAACACTGTTCACTGAATGTTAACATCATGGTCAGCACCTCCATCACAAACTGTCTTTCTAACACAAAGAAAAAATATGTAATATGTAATAACGAGAAAAAACTGAAATCTGCTCTGAATGTAGCCCTAATATATTTGTGCTGTCATCTTACATATAGGCCTATAAAAAAGTTACATAATATTTCAAAATTGAAGCAAGCCTAAACCTAACTTTAGCGTATTGTTATGTTACAATTGTAGTAAAGAAATATACAAATAAAAGGAAAAACATTCTTTAAGCGGAGAAACAATAATGACAGACAATAAAACGCTCTTCTTTCGCACATTTGTTAGAAATGTGCCCACCCGTCACACTTCATACACTGTACCCACTTCCTTCCATCGTCATTATATGCCTTGAGACATACTAAACAAAATACTTATCACCATCCGTTGGACAATGAGTGTCCTTATGATGCATAATTTCTGTCCTGCTCTTCTTCTGGATTCGCCCCGTGGTTTTTTCAAAATTCTTCTATTTAAATTCTATCTATCTACTCTGAATCACCCGCTCAAGACAGTCATGTTGTTTGAAACAGTAAGTCTAAAGTATATGGTCTACTGATTGTTATTATTATTAGTAGTAGTAGCAGTATTAGTCATATCATGTTTTAATATCAAATTTTCTATAGGCTTATATACTATTATAATTTCTTTCACTGCAATATTCTAAGTAATAAGCAGCATTATATTTTAAAACACATCAGTGTTGAATTAACCTTTATGATATAAGATATGAAACTGAAATGAAATTTTTGAGTGTTATGTCCCACAGTTATGACGGATAAAATAAAGAAGACGGTGATAATGAGAAATGAATGAAATGGTGGAATGAAGAAAGTGGGAGGAAACGGAAGAACCCCGAGGAAATCCATGCATACGCTGTTTGTCCACCACAGAGTTCACTTGGCGGGAGCAGGGCTTGAACCCGGGACCCTATGCGCCATAAGATATGACCTTTCTAGAAAATTCTATTATGGGCGTAAAATAGCTATATAAAAGAAAGTGCTTCAATAAAACTATTAATGATTTTGTTTGATTGTACAGGAGCGTGTCACAACACTGATTACAATTTACCCCTCATCCACTTTACTTAACAAAAGGAAGACATTATCCAATATGAATCTCAATGTAAATATGGTTGGGTATTCTTTTACGAGTGAAAGTATGAGTATTCATTATATGCCAAGTTTGATATCACCATTATTTGATAATTGTGAGTATGATAACTATTTACTAAAGAAAGATTTAGATATTGTTAGCGTATGGCAAAAGTAATTTATTGGAAATAAATTGTGAGAAAACTAAGTACATATCATATACTAACAAAACTCAATACTACTTGAGCAAATACATAGTTAATGGGGTAACATTGGATAAAGCTGAACAGATCAAAGATTTGGATATCGCGTTTGACGAAAATATGAAGTTTAGTTATCATAATAATGATAAGTCCAAGTTACTAGAAGAATAATAAGGTTCATTTTCAGACAATGGTCTGAGTTTAAAAATGCCAACTCATATGTGTATTTATAAAAGATACTTGTAAGATTAAGACTAGAGTTTGATGTAGTTGTTTGGAATAGTATACGTATAACATTGGCAAACAAAATTGGGTCAGTCCAAAAATGTTTTATTAGGCTACTATGCCATAAAATGAATAGAGATTACTACTCATGTATTCATGAATACTGGGATCAATTTTGGGTATTATGGGCATTAAAGGAGAAAGCCTATTGAAAGAGATTTTATTCATAAAATATTAGACAATAGATATCATTAGTGAATGCTGCTTACATAGAATATGTTTAAGTGTATGAATGTATAATATGACAAATAGATCAATATTAGTTCCCTTGAATCCAAAATTTGTAATTTTAAGAAGAATGACAAATTATTTTAATCTAATTTGAAACATCTATTTTTATCAGTACAGAAGCATAAATTATGAAGTTCGACAAAGAATTATTTGTAGTATTTTTGACGATGTATGTATTTTGAGACTGAAAATATTTAATATAAATTTGACAAGGAATTATTGGTTAATCCAATACTATTTATTATTATTATTATTATTATTATTATTATTATTATTATTATTATTATTATTATTATTATTATTATTATTATTATTATTATTATTATTATTGTGGTGTCTGGTTCGGTGTTGATGATTTATAATCAAGGTTAACCATTGGATGCTAATATTATTATAATTTGGCTAATTTGGGTTTGATGGTAGCGAACCAGACAACCATCTGAATAACTACACTTGACGTATATTATTAAATACTTTATTTTTAATTTTCATAACAACTAAATTAATAATGACTTAGGCCCTTGCATGGGCAGTGTGGTTATTAGCTACTTTCCTATATATATATATATATATATATATATATATATATATATATATATATATATATATATATATATATATATATATATATATATATATATATATATTATCTGCCTGCCAATTATTAATGTATCCACTACATTATTATTATTAAGGATTTGAGAATACACTGCTGCATCTGAAATCACACAAAAAGGGTGTCAGCCATCAAACCAACTACTGGCAAGAACGGGGGCCTGAAGTACGCAGTGTTCACAAAAGTGGAAACTGGGTTGACAACCACTGATCTGCTAGTAGATGGTCATGATCACATCTTGGGAGAAAAGACTTAGCTACGTTTATTAGGCAAATCATATTTTATTATTTCATAGTTCTTTAAATATTCAATTGATATACTATTGTTATTAGCAGTGAGTGAAATATTACCAATAAGAATAAAGGTGAAATAACCCTCTGGAGAAGTGTACCTTGCTCTGCCGAATTCAACTTGTCTTTCCAGAGATATGTACTCTTATTCTGAAATCATCGCTTCATATATGTATATCTAGTGCAGGGAGGGAACCAATGGGAGGTTCACCAGATCCGGACACCCCCAAAAATATTTTCTAACTCAATATACATTAGTACTTCAATAAGACTATATTTGTTTAACAGAGAAATGATTGATGTAGCATGAAAATTTGTTCTTACACTTCATCTGTACTCTTTCTCTTATGAAAACAATCTAGTTCTATTATTTTTTTTTTCTGAAAATATAGGTGGAAATATTTTACAATTATTTATCGTCTATTCGGGTGGGCAATAATACCCGTTCAATACTACATAGACGTAGTGGCTTGGTCTCCCTCCACCTTCAAACCTTGGACCCCTCCCAACCAAAATTTCTAGTGCGCCCCTGATGTAGTGTATGTGTAACCTGTACCAGGCACGTAGCCAGGATTTCGTGAAGGGGGGGGTCCGTGACATTAAATACTGTGGTCATCACAAAAGGGGCTCGATTTTACTGGAACTATATTGGTTCGTTTAGCCAGCATTTCGTAACGCGGGGGGGGGGGGGGGGTTTGACATGAAATTCTGAAGGCCCAGCAGCTTGATCAATCTAAACTCCTTTACTATCAACATATATTGGTTTGTTAGGACAATAAAATGAGGATATGTTGGCAAGTATTTTAATAACAAACTATGAAGAAACTTCGAGCAAAATAATAATAAAAGAAAAAGTATTGAAAAAGATTTTGCAGTATTTACGTCTGTGTGCGGCCTGGGGACCAGACGAGTGGACCGAGAGTTACCAAATTTTGGTCAGGGGTGCCTTGGCCCAGGCCCCAGATCAAGACGAAGCGTTTTTTTTTTTTTTCAATTTCGAAACAGTGGTACCTCAGAGGGGCGTTTACCGGAACCGGCTTGGGAACCAGACAAATTGACCGAGAGTTACCAAATTTTAGTCACAAATAACTTGGTCCAGGCTCCAGACCAGAGTTAAACGTTTTTGTCGAAATTCGAACCAGGGGGGTCTCAGGGGGCGTTTACCGGGACATGTAAAAGTAGTAGAAAATGGCCGATATTTATTTATTTATTTTATTAACAATCAATCAATTAACAGCTCAGAGGCCATTTTACATTGAATATCCAACAACATTAACAATGGAAAGGATTTGGGAAGGTATTGACCAGGGCCTGTTTAGTAGGTGCCATCCTGGCATTTGCCTGGTAGGACAGAGGGAAACCCTGGAAAACCTCAGTCAGGATGGTAGGCAGCGGGATTCGTAGCCACGACCTCTCGAATGCGAAGCCAACGCTCTAAAACTTGAGCTATTAGTGTCGAATTCATATTTTCGCGGTCGCTGAAATCAATGTGAAACTCCAGTCGCATTAACTTTCAAATTCATGCTATTCGGCTCCGGGCCGGGGGTCACCGGAGGGGGGTGAGATACCAAGACATATAAAAGTAATCCAAAATGACCGATATTAGTGTCAAATCCATAGTTTTCGCGGTCGCTGGAATCAATGATGACACTTCCATTAGCGATGATTTGCAAGAATGCGGGCCGGGAGTCAGCGGGGAGTGGATACCGAGACATGTAAAAAATAGCCCAAAATGACCGATATTAGTATCAAATCCATAGTTTTCGCGGTCGCTGAGATCAATGGTGATACTCCCACAGGAGTTGACTTCCAAATACAGCCCCTGTGCGAAGCATGTGTATATTCAACTAGTTTTAAAATATATGCGTTCCTTTCTCTGTTGAATCAAATGCTAACAGAACTTTCTTTCAACATAATTTTTTGTTTTTATTATTCCGTCAACTACTGTCGGTTCCAAATGACAGGTTAAAGGAGCAACAGAAAATTGTCCTTGAAATAACATGTTTGATACTGCAAGGATGCGATGACAAAAAGTTATAATTAAAAATGTCCACGCTGTTACACAACGGCACTTATGCTTTCGAAAGCTTGAAATCTCCCTGAATAGTAGCAGGAATTCTGAGAATTCCATAACTTTTCTTGAAATTTCAAATTCCCTGACTCTTCCAGAATACCTCGCTTACCTCGCCACCATATTGCAAGTAATACAAATCTCCTCATAAGAAAGAGTAAGCAAAAGCTTCCTGTAGTTTTCTTTTTAATTTTTAACGCTGATCCTTCTTTTTGTCATTTCATTTTGTTTTATCCTTCCTTATTTTTTTCATTTCTGGTCTCGAAGGGGGGGGTCCGGACCCCCCGGACCCCCCCCCCTTGGCTACGTGCCTGCCTGTACACCTAAATATAATACTTTTTCTACAAATTTAGGTGCCGATATGTTAATGTTCAACCTTGATAAGGGAGAAATTTTAAGGATCACTTTTTACAATACAATGTACTTTGAATGCGTTTAATTAAGCTTCAATTAATCAATTGTGGATTGAATATAAAATCCGTGCTAAGTGCCAAAACGAAAATATTGAGTAAACAACCCAGATGTTATTTCAGAAGAGATGGGACATATAGGCACGCGCATTCTTCTGGGAATTATTTGAACTACTTCCACAGTGAATATTAGGTAGTCAGTTTTTCACTGAGTAGTGTTAGGCACATAGACCACATTTTTACATTAAACTGAACTTTACCATTTTTTCACTTAGCATGAATGTTTTACTCAGTTTATAATTTATCAATTTCTCACTTTCTCGGAAACAACAAATACTATACATATTGAGGATAAATCTCAAAACTGGAGATAATGAGTATAACCGCCACATATAATATTTGAGTTGAATTGATTTTGATATTAACGTCCCTTTCAACAGCAAGGCCATATGAGACGGGACCCACTGATTAATGTGGAATCTGAACCACATAAGCTCAAGCCAGGAATCGAAGCCGGATTTCCCACACCAAAGGCGCGTACACTAACCGCTTAGCCACGAAGGAGCTCCTATTTCAGAACATGTCTTCAGTAAGTACACGGAGAAAAATGCATAATCCAGTCGGCATGTAAATGCTGTTTTTACCAGGTTACGCGCGTCACCACATTAAGTAATGTTGTTTCATCAGTAGTACGATCTACACCACCGTTTAGCGAAAATTTTGTATTGTGGGACCACCATTTCAAATCTAGAATTAACGCCATACCCATTTCGACGGTGGTAACTTACGTATATAATGTTGTTACTACCTTCCTTTTGGTTCTTTCTAAATCTGTGTCTCCCTACCTTACGAGAGTAAATTTTTAACACGAAATCAATCATGTGAATAAAATTATCCAATCACAGCGAGTCTAGTTCGACGCCGAACTCCAGACTTGGCATGGTGTTCCCACCTGCTGTACTTTTATACATGAAATTACATTACTTAAGGAGCGCACCCGCGTAAATACAATGTATCCACACGGAAATCCTACTATCCATTTCATAAAGATAGGCCCCTGACTTCGCGGTGCTGCCGTGACGTCCAGTCAAAACTTATATTGCATTGTCGTACCTCGTTGGAATTGTTGGAATGTTATCTTTTCAATGCTTAAGACATACAAATTTTCTTTGCACTGTGTAGTGAGAAAAAAATAGAAATTAATGAAAAAGTGCGTATTTTTTCGTACTTTTTTGGTAGATCAATGTTTATAGGACTATATTTCGGAAAGGAGATAACATGAAATAATTTCCTGTGCATGATATGTAGATGCATATGTTACCTGTAAGTTCTGAAAATTTCATTACTCAACACGTAGTAATTTTCTTGTTATTCAGTAAAAAGTGAGACATCATTATCTCTGAATTGCTGCGGTGTATTAACAATCTGAAAAACCGTTTAGAAAGATCTTAAAGTAGCTTTTTCAACCAAACTGTTTTGACTTGTTTTAAAAGATAAACAATCACAAATATGACATTATGATTTTCTCTGCTTTGCGCCGTTCGCTATCGTAGTTTATACGGAGTGCTACGTTGCCACATTTTCCTGGCGCTATACACTCGCAGCCGGACGGGTATTTAAACTTGTCACGCACACTGTCCGGCACTTTTTAGAGATATTTTTAAAATGTAATGTCTCCACAGATTTTAAACCAATTTCTTAGAAATTAACAGGATATACAGTAAATGTGCCAAATGTTCAAAACTAGAAAAGCGAACTCTTATCTTGTTTGGATTTGCATGTGATGGTCCTCGAAAATGTGTTGCTTTTTGTCAGGTTTTCACTTATTGCTCGCAGTACAAAATACATTTGCACAGAAACAAATACACGCACAAAGTTTATTATATGATACAACCTTAGTTGATGTGTAATATTGGGTTTACACTCCACAGAAAATCTGTTTTTAGATCTAAGAGTCCCAGTACTTCTCTTAAGTGTTGTACATTTCGAAGCATTTTCCCACGCAAAGTCCAACTTTATATATCAGATAATAAACCAGGGATGCAAATAAGCATCAAGAGTTTACTCGCCCAAGAATAAAGTTACTAGCACACATCACATAATAAATATAATTTACTTAACTTCCGTACGATATTAAATACTCGCCCGCATCGATGAACCACACGCCCCGGGCGAGTGGTTGTTTGCATCTCTGCAATAAACGCTAATATTTATTAAAAACTTCCTTTCACCGTGCGGATGCTACGAACTTTGCATCTCCTTTGTCCTACTCTGTTAGAATTTGCAGATATTGGGGGGAAACTCTCTAATGGTCCCTTGCTACCAGAATTCTACCAGGTCCATGTACTTCAACGCCTGCTGAGTGCAGCAGTTTATCTGCTACATTCGCATAAAAAGTTCGAAGTGCGATATGTTTTCTTGCTTTGTTCCTGTACAGTATGTGAGCATTGACATGTGTGATAAGTCAAACAGCAGAAAAAACAGCTTCTTCCACCACTTGGCAGACATACTAATAGCTCTGGCGTAGTTGATTTGTAAAAATCGCGTAAAGCTGGCTTCCGTACAAGGTATATGTGAATAATTAGTGTAAAAAGTTCCTTGTTTTCAATTGAAATAACACGCTTTCATTTAGAAAACAAAGATTTTTGTTTTAGTAAATTTTCTTTTTCTCAATCTGCTGTTGTGCGTATTGATTCATTTCTTTTACTACTATTCCTGGCGGGAGCTCATGTAGTTTGGATTCCACGTTAATCAGCAGGTACACGTCTCATATAGCCTCGCTGCTGAACAGGACGTTAAACACAAAATCAACTCAACTTTTCTTTCTACTATAAAACTTCATCGGTAAAAACAGCTGAAACACTTTATATGCGGAATACTCTGTAGATAGCCCAGCATTTTGATCAATTCCCGGGACACCACTAGGGTTTTGCATTTACTTGAATATTATCGCTCCAAGCTACATCAGAATCTGCCTTTGAATAGGAATGACGCGTTTTTTTCTCTTTCCCGGCGCAGCCTCAGGTTTACTTGAAACAGAGTTACTATCTTGTTCACTTCTGGATACGCCACTGAGCACAGAATAATCAATGTGATTATTATTAATTACTAAATCATAACCGTCTGAGTCGGAGTCATTCATCAGTTCTGCAATTTCATTATCGCTAAACATTTTGCCTCTTCTTTCTGTAATACCGCCGCTCGTAAAGGAATATCCATATATATTCCAATCAAAAAGCACAAGATATACTCAGGAAAATATAAATGCCCATTCGTCCGTCTCATTGCAATGAACCCATATGATATAAGTGCATGTGTAAGTTTTTGACGCCTACGAACCGAAGGGAAGTGTTGAAGACTTAATCAGTGCGACGTGATTTGACGCAAATACAGACCTCGTCACCTACTCATTGCATTGTTTACTTTCGTTGAAAGAAAACAAAGGACCCATTCTGTGTTACTGTACATTCGGCAGGGGAATTGATCGCAGAACTTGGGTGAACATGTGATTGCCAAGGCTACATTTCTTTTTAACCTTTAACATGTTCGTAAGCTGGAAAGTGTGTAGGCCCTATACTGATCGATCTTGAGGTAGAAATGGAGCCATTGTTAATAAGTATTTAGGAAGATAGCAGGAGCAGCGATGAGTCAACAAAGCCATGACGAAAGTGAATGAAGTAAATAGATTAAGAGATGAGTTTTTGAATGTGTTACTTCAACGTTTTATTTTGATTATATTGAGATGTGTACACTCATGTCCAAAATTATTGTCGCATATCTATAACTGTCTTCTTGGAAGAATATAATTTGATAATGATTTTGCAGGGTACTTTTAATACTGATACTATATGTAGAGTCGGGAAATGTATATTTGTGGTAAATTTCATAGGAAAAGAATACGAAAATTAGCATGAGTAAAACAAAATGTTGCTAAATGGATAAGAAAATTTTATTTTCATTTTATTGTTCTTATTTACTGCTCTTTTGACATGAAATTTGCCACATAGCCTACATGTCTTTGCCGATTATACACATACTAACATTATAAGAAATACCAGGCGAATTCGTTATAAAATTATATTCCTACAATAACATATTTATAGACATGCGACAATAATTTTGGACATGAGTGTACATGCATTATTTTTATGATGTGAAAGGTTATAATAAATACTTTTTCCTATTACATTCTTATGAAGTAGGCTTCGCGCTACAAGCTTCCTGAACGCGACAACACTGCAGGGCAGCGTTGCCGCAATTCCACTTACTGTATGCTGTTTCTTCATATAAGCGCGGGGAATTTAAAGGTTGGGCTGCAACATGGCTCACCGCTTAACGCAGAGAATATGTTGAAGTAAATATTTTTTTAAAAAAAATAAATACTCTACCAACTAAACCGTTTTTTGTTAATAGTTTCAAATATTTGGAACACTAGACTTCCAAATTTTCGAACAGTGTTTAGTACGTTTCTCTACCTACCATGGGAAAGGAGATAAGAGCGTCGTACATTTGTTTTAATTACACAAAAAATATCAAGTGATGAAAATTGAACTTTTCACAACTTACAGTTAATGGATGCATCTACATATTGTACACAGGAAATTATTTTACGTGATCTCTTTTCTGAGATATAGTCCTATAAACATTGATCTACCAAAAAAGTACGAAAAAATATGCACTTTTTCATTTATTTTTATTTTTTTCTCACTACGTAGTACAAAGAAAAATTTTATGTCTTAAGTATTGAAAAGACAACATTCCAGCAATTCCAACGAGGTACGACAATGCAATATAAGTTTTGACTGGACGTCATGGCAGCACCGCGAAGTCAGGGGCCTATCTTTATGAAATGGATAGTAGTCCTTTTTTTCTCAGTGTATGTGTTTCTTCAGTAACAGAAATAGCATAGCTATATTTTGACACTTTTTTTTTTCGTAAAACAAAATGAAAATTATAAAAACCACGGAAGCTCTGACATTCATTCTTTCGGGATGCTTAATTGCTTGTAAACCGTTTTGTTATATAATGCTACAATTATACGAATATGCACACGAAGAGGGTGGGTAAGGAAATGTATCAGTTTGTTTCTTGTTTGATTAAAGTCTATTTTCAGCACCGGGGTCATATGGAGTAGGTAAACCTACAGATTAAGGCAGTCTGTGAATCACCATAAGGCGTTCAATGCTCTTCCATCAGGATTGAACGTGGAACCACGCGCACCAGACATGCATCCGCTAGCCACTAGACCAGTAATGACTATAGGTGCATGTGTATAAAATACAATATATATATTTTTTTTTTGTCAATCTAAACTATATTGTATAAAATTATTTAATTCGTACACTGGTTTACAATATAAGTAAAGTTTCCCTCAGCAGAAAGAAATAATACCGAAATTTGTATCTTCAATAAATATTTTGGCCGTTTTCTTAAATGGGGAAAAGTGCTTGCCCCGGGGCATTATCCTCAGACCTGTGTGATAGAATTCTTTCGAAGCAGGTTAAACTAATAAAAAGTAAATTAAATTAATGTGCTTCCTTTACATACATTTAGTGTAATTTCCTTCATAATAAACACTATCATAATTTTAAGAAAAACAAACTAAACAAAAAAAAAAAAAAAAAAAATCCAACAACAACAAGGAAATAACATATTTTCGTAACACTCGAGTAATTAAGAAACAAATGAAGAGAGGAAAGCGATCTTACGAGAGTCATAAACGAAATCTGCCATATAATATAACTATTATAGATTGTAAAAGATCTTGCCTCATATAATCACATGGAAAAGTACTTTTCCGTTTACACATCACACGTTGAGCTGGTTTTGCTTCATTATGTCTGGTTAGTACACCTAACAGGTTATACTTTTTTATAATGGGAACTTTCTCTTTGTTTTATTTGGGGACAATCACACAAAACTCGAACTATTTCACTATAACGACACAGACACACAGACACATACACACCAGAGTTACATTATACAAACTGCGAAATTTGTCTATGTTGGAAAAAGAGGCGATAGACCATTAAAAAAAAGGAAATTGTGTTTTTAAAAAATAAGAAAGAGAGAAAAAGTTGAGGTGAGTATTGCAAAGCGCTATCGTCGACAGTACGTTTACCCTCCCAGTAAACAACCACGTCTACGATAAGTCTAAGTTTCCTTTAATTTTCATCAATAGACTTCACCTTAGAGATTGTCTCTGTGTAAAGCTTTGCCAAGTGTAAATTTTAAGTTATGCTTCGGGTTTTGATATCTTTGATGTATACACCGTGTGTGATTAGGCCAGATGTGGAAATGAAGGCTGCGTAAAAATGCGTGCGCGTTAGACTTAACCTTCAGAGATTCTCTCTGTGTTTGGCTTTGCCAAATGTAAATAGATGTAAAATACCAAATACACGCTTTTCTCTTGTACCTATTCTATCAATACATAAAACTTGATACTCATTTCTTATCCCTTATAGTATTTTTCGAGATACACTTCGATTGTGTGGTTTTACCCGGGGCCACTCCAGAGGGGTCCAAAGTTGATGGGAGGGATTTCTGGAGGGAATTTTCCCGACATTCTCCCAATTGTCCCTGTTAAGGTATGTTATGGACGCCAATACATAGCAGTCCTGGAAAACTCGTTTCATGTTGAAGGGAATGAACTATAAACAATCACTTTCCAAAGAACAGTGTTGATGCAATAGTTTTTGCATTGCGAGTGTACGATTTTCTTTATACTAACAGGGTTAATGGGCCCCAGGACTTAATACATTGTCCATGGCACCTAATTTTTTGTGCATGAACACACCTTTGTTATGTTTATCGAATAGACTGGGTTTGATTCTGATGTCCGGATGACACGTTCATGTCCGTTCCTTGCTAGTTTCCACGTTATAAGAGTCTTACAAAAGCAGCAGACAGGTAGCAATGTACATGGCAACAGAAAGTCGAATTTCACTTTGTATTTGGTGAAGATCGACTTCTCAAAGCAGCAACAACGAACTTTAAATTCACAGCAGCAGGCTTAACCCTTTGGGGATCTTATGGTACATTTTGTACCATACGCGTTTTTCATGGCACATTGCGTTATTTCTCTTCTATTTGAGCTTTTTCGTCCGGTTTTTTTTTTTGTTTTTTTTTTTTTGTTTTTCAAGTCCAGAGACATTGTAGAAGACATTACGTATGGTTTCAGACCGTCCTGCGTCCAGATATGGGAGGTGATTACGTCATAAGTCAAAAATGTATTTTCTCATTTTCTAAGCCTATGTTCAATATTTTTGGCGGGCTTATTTTTCTATGTAGAAGATTGAAATTTTGCACAAACATTCAGTCCACCGAGTAGTATTTACCAGATTTTTTGTTCCGATGTCAGTGCTAAAACAGGGGAGAACCAGAGGGGAAAAGGGGTAAAAAAAAAGGGATTTCTTAACGCCCAAAATCCCGTATTTCGTCATTTTCCCGCATCACATACATGATAGGACCACGTGAGTCATACCGTCTGAAAGGCCGTTCCATTCTGAAGAGAATAACGGTCGAATTATTATTCTAGGGTAATTAGGTACGTCTCAGGGATTTTTTGAAAAATATACTTCTATATAGGGAAATATGGGGCATTGTCGGTATATATATATTTTTGGCGGGCTTATTTTTGAACGTAGAAGATTGAAATTTTGCACAAACTTTCAGTCCACCGAGTACTATTTACTAGATTTTTTGTTCCGATGTCAGTGTTAAAACAGGGGGGAAACCAGAGGGGCAAAGGGGTAAAAATAGGGATTTTTTACCCCAAAAATCCCGTATGTCGTCATTTTCCCGCCAAAAAACATGATAGGACCACGTGAGTCATACCGTCTGAAAGGCCGTTCCATACTGAAGAGAACGACGGTCGAATTATTATTCTAGGGTAATTAGGGCCGTCTCAGTGAATTTTTATCCAAATATACTTCTGTATAGGGTAAAAGTGGGGCATTGTAGGGAATTTTTTTCTGGCGGGCCTATTTTTTCACGTAGAAGATTGAAATTTTGCACAAACATTCAGTCCACCGAGTAGTATTTACCAGAAGTTTTCTTTCGATTTCTGCGTAAAAACAGGGGGGTCCAGAGGGGCAAAAGTTGAAAAAAGGGAAATTTTGCCTCAAAAACTCCCTTTTTTCAGGAATTTCCCGCCTTAGATACATGATGGAGACATGTGAATGGTACCGCCTGAAAGGCAGTTCTATTCAGAAGATAATATGGGCGACACATAACCCTAGGGTAATTAGGGATGTCTCAGGATTTTTTCCCCCTGAGATCATAGTGTTTTATGGTGATTTGGGGCATTGTGGGAATTTTTGATAAAAATTCTCCCGCCCTTACTATTCAAGATAGAAACTTGAAATTTGGCACACACATTCAGTATACCAAGTAATATTTATCAGATTTTTTTAGATGGCTACGTTCACACAGGGGAAGTCCAGGGGGGGCCAAAGTTCGAGAAAAAAATTTTCCCTCCGAAATTTTCACTTTGACATTTTTTTTTTCCGCTTCTGGTATATGGTATGAGCATGCAAGTGGTACCATTTGAAAGCCAGCTCTATTCTGAAGAGAATGAGGTATGAACCATGATCCTAGGATAAATAGTGACGATGCAGTAGCTGCTTGACTGAAAGTCTCAAAAATAGCCCAAAAAGCCAAGATCTCCAAAGGGTTAAGAGTAGCAGCAACTCCAGCGGAAACAATAACAAACGGTATTGTTGTTACACTACAACTAAAATTAAATCAAAGCATTGGGATAGTTAACTATTTATATTTTTTTACTGTGCATGTATTTAGGTATGTAACGTGTAGTCCCATTGGCCTTTTTGGAATCTCATGTTTGGAATCTGAAGGTGGATTACAGAGACAGAAGAATAATATACAAAGTTTACAGGAACCAGACAGCTGTTATAGGGAGAGACCAGAAGGAAGCAAGAATAAGTAAAGGAGTAAGGCAAGGATGTGGGCTTTCACCTCTCCTGTTCAACGTCTATATACCAGAGACTATGAAAGAATTCTTTAATTAAGAAAAAAAATAAAGAAAGAAAGAAAGAAAAAAGAAAGGCGTAAAAGTACATGGCCAGGTTTTCAGCACAATAAGGTTTGCTAATAGCACTGATAGAGGAGAACGAAAAGGACTTGCACGAAGCCCTTTCAAACTTGAACGACCAACTGGGAAAAACATGAAAATGAAGATAAATAAGAAGAAACCCAAAGTGATAAAATGCACAAGAGGAGAACAGGAAGGGGCAAACGTGTGGCTAGATGGAGAGAAAATCGAAGACGTTAAGACGTTCCCCTATTTAGGAAGTCTAATATCCTCGAACGGAAGAAGTGAAAAAGACGTACATTCCAGAATAACGCAGGCTAAACAAACATTCAATAGGAAAAGAAATGTGGTGTTGGGCGTTCGAAAACGATTTATTAAGACCCTGGTATGGAGCGTGGCGTTGTACGGATCAGAGACGTGGACATTGAGAAAAACTGAAATATTTAAGCTGGGAGTATTTGGATCAAAATGCTGCGAATACCATGGACCGAAATGATAAGGAACGAAGATGTACTAAAAGAAGCTAATGAAGGACAACAGACCATGAAGATGATATGAAAAAGAAGAAACAGCATGCTTGGCCATCTTATTCGACACTTCGATTGGATCACCGTGTTGTTAGAGGGAAAGAAAGAAGGAAAACGAGGAAGAGGAAGACCAAGGATTGAATATTTAGATGCAGTTACGAAGAAGAAACCATATCAAAGTATAAAGCACATCTCCCAAAGGAAAGAAAAGTATTAAAATTTCCCTGTTGCCCACCAACCTATGATTGATGTGAGAAAGAAGAAGACTTTCTTTTTATCAATTAGAGATATATGATTCGTTCTTTACTATAGAAAGATTACAAAATTTTGGAAAAAGAAAGTCCAAAATACCGCTTATTGTTTATTTTAAAGCTGCCATATGATTCAAAAGTGAAACTAAAAAAAAAAGAAAAAAAGAAAAGAACGAAACAAACATAAAGAAACTGCCACTCAATTATCGATTCAATTATATATTTTTCCACCGAAGTTTCAACATCGATGTGTGCAATGTGAATGAGTTGTTGTTAATACAAGGTGCATGAGAAGTCCGTAGCCATTTCTGCGAAACAGCACTTGAATTCAAAAGGTGCACCAAATCCCTAATCTTCACATTGTACACCTGATGATTAGGGATTTACCGTACATGCGTGTGCCCACTTCGGCATCGGTGCGTACAATTATCCCAGCAATGTTGGAGCGTATGTTCAGGTGCATAGCGGAAAGTTGGCAACTCTGCTTGGATATAGAGGATGGTCATCATGTTGAACTGTTGTGATTTCATTGACCTGGTATCTTCTTTGATATTATAAACACTTCATATGATGTTAAGTGCTCCTTAACATCATGTGTGTATTTTCGCTCCTTTTGTCATCTGGTTGGCGAATGGTGTACCTTTATTCCCTCTTAATCACGTTTTGTCTGAGGTGAGAGTGTTCTGCTCAAAGATGGACTCTCTGCATGCTATGCCTGGAATTGGATAAAATATCGGAAATAAGTCGATATACCAAAATATCGAAGTATCAAAAATATTTTTAAAGTTGTCGAATACCAAAATGTCAAAAACGCTGAAAAACATTACAATACGTAATTACAAGATCAAAATATTGAATATTACAATAACAAACATTTAAACATATTTGTAAAAGACATCAATGCAATTGATCCATTAAAATTCTTATTTGCTTCAAGGGTAACAGAGGGCAGGGCCGCATTAACCCATCTGAAAGCCTGGGACTAGAAAAAATATGTGGTCCCTGCTGACTTTGCCTGATATATTTCTGTGAAAGTACACTAGAAAAGTTAAGGGAATATATTTCATATTTTAGTTATATTTTATCTTATGACGATGGTTGTATCTTGACTGATGATCTTTTCAGATAGCCAGTTGAGATTTTGATCAGAGTGGAGGCCCCCCGTCCAATTGGAGGCCCGGGGGCTACAACCTCCCTAAGCCTCTCCGTTAATCCGGCTCTGACAGAGGGGACATGGTGGCTTAGTGTTAGAGTGATGCGTGAGGTCCCTGGTTCGATCGTCTAAAAATCAAAAGACAAAAGATGGCGCAGGTATTTAGCAGCATTAATTAGTAAATTTTTATTTTGCTATACTATCTTGTCAAAGGACGAGAAGTTATATCCCAATAAACTCCCCTTGTGTACGCCACTGTATAACATTATCCTCTTCGGTTGTTCCCTCGCCTGAAGCTTGTTTTAGCCGATTCAACCTCTTTGTCTGTCTCTTGATTGAAATTGTTCTCACCTGAAATAAGCGAACAATTAACAGTTGGAAATCCTAATTCTCCATATCTATTAGAAAAAAAAAAAATGTTGTAAATGTTGCCTTTTAAAGTCCCCCTCCCCAACAATTGTTAAGGAAGTGCAACTTATAAAGATGACTGCAATAAAACCGTGGCAAATTTCCCGCGTATTCTTTTCTTTTTCTTTCTTTTCAAGCTGAGATTGAATGTTGCCAGCGTGCTTTCTGTAGTATCTTCTAACCAGTGAAAAGAATAAATACATGCAATACGGTATGAAACCGTTGCTATAGTACTGAATAATGTTGTACCAGTACTTAATACATTTAAATACCCACACACTTATATCCATTGGACACTCGTATCACATGCAATACCTTCATTTCATGTACGTAGGTATTTGGAACGGAAAGTGGATATCTATGTTATGGACGTCTAATTGCGGATATCCAATGGATTAGGTACGTAATACGGATATTTAGTGGACGTCCGGTACATTTATATAAGGACTTAGGCTCACTATCTTAGGCTTACTATCTTGAAAAGAGGCTCACGCCAGCTTAAAGTTTTACTCAGTACGAGGTCAGACCAGTATTTCTTTCAGAAAAAAATGTTACGGGAGGCACACTTAGTATTCGGAGAGGCCAGGGGCGGATCCAGAGGGGGGCGATCGCTTCCCCCAGGAGAGGAAACTTTCTTATTTTATATATAAATAAAACCTATCCCAGAGTTTGGAGCTCTTAAAAGTAGCTCTAAGTAGCAGTATTAACCCCCCCAGAAGTCCGTCCTGGATCCTCCCACGGCACTATTCTATTTATTATTATATTACTGACATATTATTTTGATCTCCTCCAGGTGGCACTCTCAGAGCTCAGGTGGGGGGGAGGGGTAGCGTACCCTAAATACATTTCTGGAAGAAACACTGGCTCGGACTCTATTCTGAATGAGGTTCGCGCTAGCTGAATATCGCACCCATTTACCTCATTGGCCTCTCGTTCGGTAAAAGTTCGGTTCACTATCTTCAATGGGGCTCTGTTGTATTGGCGGTCACTAAATTCATTGGTGTTCGCGCTTACTCAGATTCAGGCTTTCGATTCCCGGCGAGGGCTCATGTGGTTCGGATTCCACGTTAATCAGTAGGTCCACGTCTCATATAACCTCGCTGCTGAAAGAAACGATAAACTAAAATCAATCAATCAATCAATCAGATTCAGGCTGTGGATCGCAAACCACTTTTAGCGCTAGTGCTCTCAAGTCCCGACCAAAATTACTCAGCTCCCCCGATAGAACTCGAGAACCTGGCTTTCAACATCTCTGTCTCACCCTCATTGATGGAAGATGTAGCTACTCTGTAAATTCCAATAGAAAAGACGCTCTTATCCAGAGATCTTATGCTGAAGTAATAAGTAAGGTCATGAGTGCGCACAGGGCAGACAGTTAATACAAGACTCATTATCGGTGTGGTTAGTGTAGTAACCCTTCCCTTACTAATTATTCCCTTACATGTTTTCGAGCAACAGAGTACATTCTTTTACTTTCCGCAATACATAGCTTGAGTTAGAAGAGCTGGTACCACATTTGAATTCATGTTGGCTAACTTAAGCTAAGGTTGCTCACGAGAGTAGACTACACGAAAAAACCTTATTTCTCGTCTTGATTTTTTTCTTTCTTTCTTTCTTTCTTTTCTTTTTTCTTTCTTTTTTTTTTTTTTGTAAAAGTCTTGTCTCAATTCTCGAAAGTACTTCCCTGACTCGTCTCGAATATTTTTTACTAGCAGTCTATACCGCTGATTATTTAACTACAGATGGCCAAAACTATCCGAATTCCGGATAATTTATTCTCTGAGGTCGGAAATTTCACTTTCCGGATTTCGGGGAAAAAATCCGGAATTCCGTAAAACTCCAGAAGTTTTCCGAAAGACACATTTTTCTGAATTTCGGAATTTTCTAAATTTCGGAATTTTTCCGATTTTACTTTCCAGATTCTTGAAAGTAAAAATTCCGGAATTGGCCATCCCTAATTTAGACTTTAAAGCAGGTCCGAAACTGCAATACTAAGATAGACAGGGAAATATTTTTTTTCGGGAAAGGGGTATAACATTCATATGCACATAATAAATAACTGGAAGTTTCAGAGGAGCTGAGTCCTCCTGACTACTCAGTAGCTACGAGCCTGCTATAAAGTATCCGGTAAAGTATAATAATAATAATAATAATAATAATAATAATAATAATAATAATAATAATAATAATAATAATAATAATAATAATAATAATAATAATACAGTAACTTATTTTAACATATTGCAACACTGTCAACTGAGGTATTTTTAACGGTCCCTTTAATTACATGGATAATTGCCTTGCCATATATTAAGGCTAAAAGGGGGAGGGGGAATTGTGGAAGTATATATTATGTGAAATTAAAACTGAAGAAATCTGAAAGAAATGAATTCCTTGAAATTGCTTTACTATATATACACATACACCTCCTTCCATAATCCAACGGCTGTCCCCTCCACTCGCTTCTTTCCACCTCCAGACTAGCAGTAACCAAACTATTATACACAAATAAGGAAATTACACTGTGAGGGATGGTTATGGCTGTCATTAAAAAAAATATCTTTTTCTCTCACAATGTTAATTATTTTTCTGTTTAAAAAATTATCATCATAAATTTATTTAAAATTATGTAGGCAATCACTGTCCTATTGTTCGTACTAATGAGTGGGAACGTCACAATGAGAGTTCCTCAAGCACGCTTGTCTTAATTCTTTTTCCCTCCATGTGTGTTTGTGTGTGTGTGTGTATGTATGTGAGTATTTATTCATTATATTTGTATGGGTTTAATTATCATATGCAGAAACATTTATTTGGATGAAATGTCACATACACGAGAAGAAGATTAGAAGGGTAGCACGTATATAATTATCTTCGGGAAAAGTAACCATTTTTATGCAACATAAAATGGAACAAATGAATGAGTTTGTTAATTCAAAGAGTTTTGTATGAGTTTTGTGTGTGATACTATGAGACAATTTCTATATTCTCAGTAGCGCACCACAGCATGTACTGTGTATGGCATATTCATACAAATTAAGTTTCTCAGTCATAAACGGTACATCGTTCCTTAAATGGGATTACCAAATAAAAGTAAAAGGAAGAGGAAAAATCAACAGTATTATAGTAAACAGAATAGTAGTGTCATGTCAGATTTTGCTAGGGGAGGGCGGGGGGGGAATGCTACACCCATATAGAAGTTTCACATTTTTCATTATACCTAGTATATTAAGTATACAATTGAGTAAAAACTACGAGGGCGAATTGGAAAGCCCATGACCTAACTAGGAAGGAAACAATTATTTTATGTTTGTACACATTTGCTGCATAGCCATATCAGTTGTTTGTCGCTGTGTAAAATTTAATTTCTCTATTGTTTCAGATGATGAGTTTATAAGGCGCTAAGTAGGCGGAAGTAACGGAAATTTTGTTTCACCAGGACAATGTGTGCGTTCACACGTCTCTTGTATCCATGGCAGAAATTCATTCCTATGGGTTCGAACTGTTGCCGCATTCGCCCCATTTGTCTGATCTGTCCCCCTCGGACTTTCACTTGCTTAGTCGCATGCCAGTGGTTCTCAATTACTTTAGTATTGCGAATCCCCTTTTTATATGGGGCAATGTATGGACCTCCTCTTTAAATTTTGGTGACTCAAAATATCCAGAGACAGTCAGATCCGTGACCCAGCAGACTTCAATGACTCTGACAGACCCATGAGTTAGTCTGCCCCGGATAAACCCATGACACGGAGTGATCCGGTAAGACCCGGAGAAGAAATGCTATATACATACGGAGTATGTGTTAGGTTACTAATGCAACTCTAAGTAATATAATTCTCCCCTTTCTCATTCCCTTTTCAATAAACTTAATTCTCTTTCTCATCTATTGTTTGCTTCTGTGTGTGTGTGTGTCAGACATTGTACTGATAGATAACTGCAAGGTTTATCAGAGTACAAAAGCCCCAGATTACAGAAATGTGCTACGTGTTTCTCTTATAAGAGATCGTCGAAGTTTAATCGCCCTGTAAAACTTGTCATTTAGAATATAAAATATACCGCTGAACTCAATCAGTGTTTTGTTAATTCTTTTCGTATACATTACGTTCAAAAACCACTGTATACCCTATTATTTTTCAGTATAGGAAAATGAAGTTATGTTTATGGATACATGAAATATTCAAGACATGGTGCCTTGATTAAGAAATGTCATACTGTGAATCAAACAAATGAATGTTCGAGCTGAAGTGTAATCAATCAACTATAAAATTCCGCAGAGATATTTCGGCTGCTTCTGGGTCGCCGGTTCTGTTCGGGTCACCAGGTTTGTTTGGGTCTCCGGGTCATCGGGTCTTTGAGTCTATTCGGGTTACCGGATCAGTCTATGACATCGGGTCTGACAAGGGAAGTTCGGGAGAAAGCACTCGCCTGTAGATAAACTAAGCATGTCATTTGAAGGACTAATTCATGCTGATTACAACAAGCTAATAAAATTCCTGTAAGATTGAGAACTGTTCGAGATATTCAATTTGGAAGTTTATATGAAAAAATGAGGTTATGTGTTTTAAACGCGTTAAGTACAATATCATTAGCAACGAATATTGACATACGAATTGAAGTCTATCGGAGGCAGGGATTTATTTGTAGCCAGGGAAGCCTGGGAATTTCCAACCTTCTAAGTTTTGGTTTCCCTGTCTCTAGGTTTAAATTAGTCTTCCGAGCCTGGGAAGATATTTTCCACCTTTCTTAGGCTATACAATCTGTTGTAAAGCACAATGATTCAACTTTATATTTTAGTAACATTTTCTTTTCTTTTTCTTTGTTACTTTTTAGTATGTTTATTGTCGCGAACTATGCTGGTCTTGTTTATAGAATTTTTTCTAGAAGGAAAGTCTTGCATTTGATACCACTGCTTATCAGTCTTCATCTGAGTAGAACAGTAATAATAATAATAATAATAATAATAATAATAATAATAATAATAATAATAATAATAATAATAATAATAATAATAATAATAATAATAATAATAAACATTTTCAGTTATCAGTGAGCAGTCACTACAGTTGTGAATTGGTAGCTTCTTCGTTGACAAGCACATTAGAAAGAACATAAGGAAATGGATATTAGACTATATTTTAATAAAAGAAAAGATCCTGAGGATGAAAAGGCAAGTAATTCCGGTACACAAAGTAACAGGCTTTCGTCTGAAGGTAATGCAACATCGGAAACCGCATTATAAACTACATTAAAAAAGTTTAAAAAAATATGAATTTGGGGGGGGGGTCACCTATCAAACTAGTACCATAATTTCAAAGTAGGTAGGTTTAGAAATAACCTGCTATACGGAACACAATCTTGCATAAATATTCCCCCCTTCTACAAAATCCACAAATAAATCACTGATCGGAGGTAACAGAAAAAGTACTGTTTTGCAATAACTAACAGGTTTGTTAGTTAAAATTAGTCATTAGGCTATACTGTTCATAATAATGATAGGTTAGAGATGAAAATTTATCACTGTGTTTTTCTGTTTTGTGAGGAAATTACGCGGGCAAAAAATTTCCTTGCACTATGAGCATTTTATATGTGCAATTGCGTTGCATCCGTCAAGGGAATAGTTAGAATAACCAAAGCGAAAAGCAAATTCGACAGGTTATTCAAAAGGTATATAATTTGTTCGGCAACCTGCCTTGTGGAACGCAAACGGAAATAATGCAACGTGTCGCGGTGATCGGAACTGCTTCATTAGCATGGACATGAACTTTATTTGATTGTTTCGTTGGTACATCATAACGTCCGGATGAAGAAGTTTCATCCTGTGTATATACAAATCTCGTGCCATAATCTTTGATTGGTCGGAATCCAAACATCAAATGGTTACACATGTGAATTTTGGTTAAACGCGGACTGTGTACGATATATAGACACAGAAAAAAAAAGTGATTCCTCTATGATATAGGTCTACTGAAATTTTGATTGATTTTTCATTTTTCTTTCTTTCTTTATTTTCTTTCTTTCTTTCTTTTTTGGAAAAGTCAAATGAAGGATTGAAAGTAAAGAAGAAAGTGGAATGAAATCTTTCAGTTTAACGTCCCACGAATATCATAAATCCTCTAGGCTAAGACTGATGAATGGTTATGGCAAATCAATAATGAAAGAATTGGTGAAATGATAATGTGAAAGAAAACAGGAATACACCGAAAAAAAAACCCTACGAACACGATATTGTCCTCCACAAACTTACTTGGCCAGAGATCGAACCAGAGACTTCGTACACCAGAGTTATGTACTCTACCACTGAGCCATTGTAAATAACTAAATAAGAAAGTAAATAAGAAAGAAGTAACAATTACATAATAGGAATGACAAAGAACATAAATTGATCGAATAAATGGGAAGCAATACATTAAAATAATACCAGAAATATAAATAGGAAGAAAAGATAACACAAAAGAAATGATGAAGAACAAAATACATTGAATAAAATGATTTAATAAAGCAAAAATATGTATACCTATACCATAGGCGGCGATTAAGGGGGGCAAAGGGGGGCAGTTGCCCCCTCACTTTTTTTGAAGTGATCCATTAATGTATATAGTATAATTTGGAAATTTAAAGTTATTATATGTATTACTGATTCATTGAAAAAAATTATGCCATACAATTTGCCGTTGCGTGAGTACGTATTGGTTGTCTTGCCTTCGAGTTACGAAAGCTGCTGGAATTCCGTTTTAATTGCCACGGAAAATATAAGCTCTGCACTAATTCCCAGTTTCAATATAATTTTTGGAAAACAAGACTCATCTTTCATTAGTATGGTTAATATTATCATATCTATTTATTTGTTTTGCAAATTTGTTGTTAAATAATCTGATCACACAATATTTTCCAGACAGAATTTTAAGATGTTCATGAGCAAGAAATCAAATCTCCTCTTACACCTTTGTTTCTAATGTTAAACTTATTTCGGAAAAACTATGCGTAAATGTCTTATTACAGTTTTCCATCATTATATGGTAATACACTTTGAAATACATATATATTAAAATAATAATATGAAAGCAAAATATACGTTAAAATACAGATAGCACAATATACGGCATACAGCAAATTTATATAGAATGAAAATTTTGTTTATACCTAAAAATATCTATATCTGGGTGTCCTTGTGACATCTTATTATACAATATACACATTATCCTGACAGGCGATACATTCAATGCATTAGTCCTTTGCGCTGAGAGATGGAATATGACATTATGGGGTCTTATCGCTCTATGTGGGACGTGAATGTTGATTTTTGATAATAAATATTCTGAATATATTGCACTATGAATTATTTTATGTAAAACATATAAAATGAAATGAGTTCTCCAGCTTTCAAGAGATTGTAATGAATATTTTTGTCGAAGACCTTCGTAGTTCTCAAATTTTATATATATCCTTGTTTCTTTATATGTCAAAAAGCGCACAAATTTATTTTGAATGTTTTCGATTTTGTTTATATATTTCTTACTATTAGAACCCTATATTATCGCTGCATATTCCAGCTTAGACCATACATAGGCAGTGTATAATGTTTTGAGGACATTAGTGTTAAAAAATCACTTTCTAATCTCATCACAAAGCCAAGGTTCCTAAAGCCCTCACCAACTAATCTGTTGACATGAAAATCGAAAGATAGGTTTGACTGCAGAGTGACTCCAAGATCAGTAACATAATCCACTCTCTCAATTGGCGTTTGATTAATAGTATACACATTGTGCACGTAGTTCATTTTCTTGGTGCATGATACTACTTTGCATTTTCTAATATTTAGTAGCAATTTGTTTGATTCACACAATTAGGAAATAGCATTAATGTCACTTTGCTAAGAAATAGCGTGTAATTCCGTGGAGATACTGTGATAGATTTTTAGATCGTCAGCAAACAATTGTCTTCACTATTAAGAGTACAAAGGGCTAGTACCTACTTGCGTTACTCTTGTCAAATTACTTAATAATATGTGAAATACGATATACGGTATTTTAACTCAGAGAAAGGTAGTATCCTATTAGTTATACAACCTTTCGTTAAACAAAGTGTTAGCATCAAGCAGGGAAACTAACACTAATGTAGGAATATTCAGATCGTGTCTTGCCCCCCCCACTTTTAACGTCCAATCGCCGCCACTGACCTATACCAACATAAGTAAAGAAAAAAAATAAGAGAAATGAAACAACTACACAATGAATTACATAAAGGTGATTGAATAATGGACACTAAAATGACAACTAAATAAAAAAAAACTAAACAAGTACAAAATAGTAACGATAAACAGTAAAATATCGGTATCTAAAACAATTGACGAAGAGGAAACAAGTACTAAACGACAAACGAACAAAAAAATAACAACATTAAAAATAATAGACAGCTATGATGATGAATTTGATTGTGTTATTGTCAAAATCACGACTAGGGGTAAAACAATTTTTATATGTGTAGTTTATTTTCAACCAAATTCAAGTATAGATGTGTATAATATTTTTTTTGAACGTATTGAAAGTAAGTGTCCCCAAGGCTGTTCTGTTCTCCTGGTTGGTGATTTTAACATAAGAGAAATAGAAAACAATGAATTTAATCTGGAAAATAGTACCGTAAAATGTCAAAATTTACATAATTTCATGGTTTTTTATGATATGAAATCTTTTAACCACATACAAAACAATAATAATCGAACTCTAGATCTAGTTTTATCTACACTAGAATCTGTTGAAATTATCAGGGAATTTCTCCCATTAGTGCCAGAAGATCAACATCATCCCGCTATAGTAATAAATGTGCATCATGAAAGTCGTTCAAAAGTAGGTCATAATTCTAACATTTTTGGCTACAATTTTAGAAAAGCGAATTTTATGAAATTGTATACTAGTTTAATGTGTGTCGATTGGGAATGCCTAAGGGAATACAATAATGTTAATGACCTAGTGAGTAGGCTATATGATATTATCTATGAAATATTCGATACTTGCGCCCCTCGCAGGAAAAACTCTGCCTTGAAATTTCCGTGCTGGTTCACTAAAGACATAATTAATAAATTGAAGGCTAAGGCAAGTTATCGTAGGAAATTTCAACTAAAAACTAGCAATAGTACCTCCTATTACATGGAATTTGCTCGTTTGAGAAAAGAAGTTAAAAATGACATCAAATTAGCCTATGAAACATTCTTACATAATACTGAAAATATTATTACTAAGAATTCAAGTGAATTGTGGAATTTTATTAAAAATAGGAAAAGACATCTACCGTCCAAATCATTAAAGTTTCAGGGTCATAATCTGTGTAGTAACGAGGAAATAGCCAATACTTTTGCGAAGTATTTTAGATCAGTCTATGTTTCCTCTTCAGAAACGATAATTGATCCCAACATAGATCTGGGAGATAACACATATGGTAGCATAGGAGCACTAAATATTTGCCAGATAGATTTGAATGAAATAGAAATGGCTATTAAGAACCTTAAGTCCAAAACGGCAGTTGGTTCTGACGGACTTCCCTCCTACATTGTGAAGGGTTGCGCTGATATATTTAAATATCCCCTATTAATTGCATTCAATTTATCACTAAGAACAAGCACTTTTCCAGACAGATGGAAAACAGCTTTAATTTGTCCAATTCCGAAGTCCAACAATAGTCAAGATCTTACCAACTTTCGACCCATAGCAATATTACCTGCTTTTGCCAAAGTATTTGAGCATATCTTGTATCGACGAATCCTTAATCACGTCAAACCGGTTATCTCAATTAAACAACATGGCTTTATTTCACAAAGATCCACAATAACAAATCTTGCAATTATTACAGATTTTATAGCGAATTCATTAGATGTAGGCAGCCAAGTAGATGTGATTTATATTGACTTTGAAAAAGCTTTTGATAAAGTTAATCATAACATATTACTAGAAAAATTAAAGCTTTTCCACTTTTCTCCGTCCCTGATTAAATTCTTCTCATCATACCTATCTAATCGTAAACAATCCGTTCTTTTTAATGCATACAAATCTAATGAATATATTGCATCTTCAGGGGTCCCTCAGGGTTCAAATTTAGGACCATTATTATTTCTCTTGTTTATTAATGATTTACCTGACTGTATTCCTGACCATGAAAAATTACTATATGCCGATGATCTAAAAATATATGCTAAAATCAATTCTGCGGACGACAACATAAAGCTGCAGCAAGGTCTAGATCATATTGGTAACTGGTGCTCTTCGAATCAACTTGGGGTCAATGAAAGCAAGTGCAAAGTATTATCATTCACTAGGAGCAAATCACCTCGTCACTTTAATTATGAAATTAATAAATATATAGTAAATATGCATGAATCAGTTAAAGATCTGGGTGTTACGTTTGATTCTAAGTTAACGTTTGACAATCATATTGTAAATATAACAAGCGAAGCATTCAAGCTATTAGGATTCATAATTAGAACGGGAAAAGAATTTAAGAACTGTTCAACATTACAGAAGTTGTACAATGCATATGTTCGCTCAAAGTTAGAGTATGCCTCTACTATTTGGAATCCGACTCACATAAAACATCGCAAGCAATTAGAAAGAATACAAACAAAATTTTTTAAATTTCTAACATATAAAGAAACTCACATTTATCCTACATTTGACAGCTGTAAAACCATACTTGCTAACTTTAATCTTCCTACACTAGAACAAAGGCGACATATGATGGACTTATTATTCATTCAAAAAGTAACGCAAAATATTTTGGATTGTCCTGATTTAGTTTCTTTATTGAATTTTCATGTCCCCACATTAAAAGTACGTAGAAACACCGGTCTTTATTACTGCAGAAAATCAAGAACTAATATAATGATGAAATCACCAATCTGGAGGACAACAGCTTTGTATAATAGAATATGTTCAAATAACAATGAATTTGATATATGTGATATGTCGCCTAAGAAATTTCGGAATGCCATTATCATGAGTTATCTAGAGTTGTGAACTCAAGTTATATTATCAAGAGTTACGAACATGTAATTGCGTAATTTACAACACTGTAATTGGGCTATAGCCTGTTGTGTTGACAATAAATAAATAAATAATAACTATAAAAGAGGAATAAAAAGTAAAAGAGTCAAATAAAACGATTGGATTGTCATAAAAACAAAAACAAAAAACAAAAAAAAATCAAGCCAATTGAAATTTATTCTATAACCAGTATTCACATTTTAACTTTGGTTGCACACTGTATGTACTTATGCGAGCGATCCCGGGTTCGATTCCTGGTAGGGACATTCGTTCGAAAAAGTGTAAAGCCCTTTTTCAGGCAGCCATGCTGAATGAGGTTTTCCTGGGTTTTCCTCATTCGCACCAGGCAAATGCCGGGGTGGTACCTAACATATAGATCCCAGGCCACTTCCTTCTTTCCCTTTCCCCGGATAGTGTACACGCCGAGGGACGTCATCTCTCAAAATGTGACGGGCTAACATGGCCTTAAACACCGAAATCCCAGAGATCTAAAATCCTAATCCTGTATGTACGGTAAAACAAAATATTTTGCCATGTTACAATGTTACAATTACGATGATCCAGCATGTTACAATTTCCAAGACGCACTTACCAAACAGATTATAATGAAAGGAAATTTGGTTTATTTTCGTATACTTGATTTCCCTCCATCCACTACATACAAAGTATCGTTCCGTAGAGCCGAATCATTTGGCTCCACTGTGTGCTATTGAGCTTATGTAGCTCGCAAATTCCTGATTGAATCCTCCCTGATTTGCTCCGAAGAGTCATTCCGGCGAAAGGCTTGTTTCTCTTGGTTAGAACAAACCGAACTACCCACCAAAAGACCAGTAATCGGCGATATCGGATAAAGAGGCAGGGCAGACTTCCGGAATACCATTACGGTCAATACATTGCCTCTCTGATCATCTGCTTCTGTTCTTCTATTCTTTAGAAAATAAGCTTTCTTAATTAAGGCTTTAGAATTATTGTTACTTTTTTTCGCAAAAGAGGATTGATGTAGAGATTGAAAAAAAAAAAACCATGAGAACAAAATAAGAACTAAAAGAGAAAATTATTATATTAAATATGTGGGGCGCATAATGTTGAAATCGAAAATAGATTTTTTTTTTTTACTTTTTCTAATACATCTGAGCAATTGTAAACAAACTTATGCTGAACCTAGAGGTCTTCTTTGATGTAAAAGGCTTCAATTGAATTCGCTTCGGATTTTACGTTAAAATTTATTCGTCTAATGGTACAGGCTTAGTGCTGCAACGGATTGATAGACTGAATAAATTAAGAAACTATACATACTTTAAGGTAAGCTCAATCCAAAGTTACTTCGAGCAGAATGTAAGTAAAAATCCATATACTACCACTGCTACTACTACTACTACTACCACTAATAATAATAATAATAATAATAATAATAATAATAATAATAATAATAATAATAATAATAATAATAATAATAATAATAATAATAATAATAATAATAATAATAATAATAATAATACCATGAAGGGGACAAATAGCCTCGGAGCTGATGTCTTCATTCAACCTTTAAACAATCATGGCAATAATAGCCCTCTCTGGTAGACTAGTGGCTAGCGCGTGTTCCTTTCGAATATCTATAAGATCTCAAGTTCGATTCCTGCTGATAAAGCATTAGACACAGTTTGGTGGTTCAGATTCCATCTTAAACTTTAGATCCACGTCTCATATTGCCTCTGTGCTGAGAGGGATGCTAAACTTCAACAAACAAATAATAATAATAATAATAATAATAATAATAATAATAATAATAATAATAATAATAATAATAATAATAATAATAATAATAATAATAATAGAAGTATGTGCACCTACAAGCAAAATGCCTCAAGTTGAAATCCCAGAATGGGCCGGTACCTACGCAAGTAGAAGGTTCCGTCCGTTATTCATAATCTAGGTCAGTGGTTCTCAACCACTGTATCGCGACACTGTGGTGCCACGAAATTTAAGAAGAATTTAATAATAATTAGTTAAAATCGAGACAGACTGGACGAGTCAACACCTCCAGCCGTAGCAATAATGCTCAGTGCTATATAGAGTCATTATAAAAAATAATTGGTTTGACTATTATAATATATATTATTATTATTATTATTATTATTATTTATAGATATAAAAATATCAAACAAGTATGTCGCGAGTCCTTGACGTTCAGTAAAATGTGTCCTCAGTCAAAAAAAAAAAAAAAAAAAAAAAAAAATGAGAACAACTGATAGTGTATAAAGTATAGGAATTACGTAAAGGCATGAAGCTGAAACTCTAGACATACAAAGATTGCTCGATTGCTTGAAAATTTGAATCTACCACACATACAAGACATCATACTTGACCAATCAAGAACATTCTGGCGTCGACTTCACCAATCTCATGATTCTCTTCTGCAAATCATTGAACATGTCTAGCTACCATACCCACCCACCTAATGTCAACTGCACACTAAGAACATCTTCCTACTATTGTCGTCTCAATAAGCTCAAATTCTACACTAGAAGGCAACAGTAGCCTCTGCAATATTACTTCAAGACTACATTTATCAGAAAACATCAGTCAAAGATTACTCAACGCAATTTGGTGTTTACAAATCAGTAATTCGTCAAATACCAGTGAGTCAGGCAGTCAATCGAAGAAAAGATATTTTAGTTGTCAAGACTGTGACATTTTGTGTTTGAATTGTAAGAAGCCAAAAAGTGTATTCGTTAAGCATAATTTGGATTCCCATAACCTATTCTTACTATATGCTTGAGTTCTTCATTAAAAGTAAAAATATTTCCCAACAATTTCTTTGATTCTTTTATGCTATGCACATAATTCTTTTTTGTTTTCCCCAAGGACAACTGTCTCATGGTAAATTGTAGCACCAACAAACAGGTCTAGTAGAGCTATTTTTATTTGGTGTTGTTTTCCATAAATAGAGACTTTCTGAGGAGGAGCGTTTCGAATTTAGAGGAAGTTTGTTTTTTCCTTTAAAAGGTGGTGGTAAAACGCGAGGTTCCCATGAGAGACAACTATCCACTGTGGCTAATTGAGTTTTTGGCTGCAATTGGGGACAACAACCATAAATGCGGAAAAACTTAACACCCTTCCACCCTACCACAAAACTCTGGTCCTAAAGCAAACACTAGGTCAGGGTCACTAAAATATAAAGATTTTTTTTTTCAGCTACGTGGAAAATACCTCACGAGCCTGTCAGATTGACGGGGTTTTATTTGGTGCTTCTCTCCCTCCCCTCCCCCTTATACCAGCTTGAAAATATCTTCATCGTGAGAAGCGATTAAACAGTAGCCATCCTTCATAATTTTCCCTTCCTTTTTATATACAGGCAAAAGCTTTAGATGATGGGCCACAGTGCAATAAAAATCCAGCCTCTAGCATTTTTCAGAATACAAAAATTCCTTTATTATTATCATTATAGTGCATAAGCTAGAAACTAGTCTTACTTCTCTCTTGTAATAGTGAGAATTTTCTGAACAATAGAAGAAGCAATTCCTCACAAATCCCAGAATAAGGTTTGTTTATGCTAGAAGGAACAGTGACCAGACAAATTCAGCACTTTATGAAAATCATAAATTAGTGCATTCAGAAGTACGAACATTTAAAAATCAGAATATAAAATGTTTATTTATTTACTACATCTTCGAACAATGTTAATTTACAACTTGGCCCCTCTTGGCTTCACATACATTGATTTGATTTGATTTAGCGTCCTTTTCAGCACCGAGGTTAGGTATATGAGATATGGACCTACAGCTTAATGTGGGATCTTAGCCACGTGAACTACAGCCAGGAATCGAACCTGGGTCTCCCACGCCAAAGGCACATACGCTAACCTTTTTTTTTTTTTTAAAAAAAAAAAAGATCAACCGATCAGTTTCCTGAGCACCCGAGTTCTCCTTGAACACTTTTTTTTATTAACCTTACCAAAGTGGACTGGGACACGAACACAAACATATTCAGGACAGTTCTCGCA